>NC_092151.1:8582132-8882132 GCF_045791955.1 Oncorhynchus clarkii lewisi
CCATGTAAATCATATCTGTAGTATTCTCTACTCTAGCAGGTCCCATGTAAATCATATCTGTAGTATGCTCTACTCTAGCAGGTCCCATGTAAATCATATCTGTAGTATGCTCTACTCTAGCAGGTCCCATGTAAATCATATCTGTAGTATGCTCTACTCTAGCAGGTCCCATGTAAATCATATCTGTAGTATGCTCTACTCTAGCAGGTCCCATGTAAATCATATCTGTAGTATGCTCTACTCTAGCAGGTCCCATGTAAATCATATCTGTAGTATTCTCTACTCTAGCAGGTCCCATGTAAATCATATCTGTAGTATTCTCTACTCTAGCAGGTCCCATGTAAATCATATCTGTAGTATGCTCTACTCTAGCAGGTCCCATGTAAATCATATCTGTAGTATTCTCTACTCTAGCAGGTCCCATGTAAATCATATCTGTAGTATGCTCTACTCTAGCAGGTCCCATGTAAATCATATCTGTAGTATGCTCTACTCTAGCAGGTCCCATGTAAATCATATCTGTAGTATTCTCTACTCTAGCAGGTCCCATGTAAATCATATCTGTAGTATTCTCTACTCTAGCAGGTCCCATGTAAATCATATCTGTAGTATTCTCTACTCTAGCAGGTCCCATGTAAATCATATCTGTAGTATTCTCTACTCTAGCAGGTCCCATGTAAATCATATCTGTAGTATGCTCTACTCTAGCAGGTCCCATGTAAATCATATCTGTAGTATGCCCTACTCTAGCAGGTCCCATGTAAATAATATCTGTAGTATGCCCTACTCTAGCAGGTCCCATGTAAATCATATCTGTAGTATGCCCTACTCTAGCAGGTCCCATGTAAATCATATCTGTAGTATGCTCTACTCTAGCAGGTCCCATGTAAATCATATCTGTAGTATGCTCTACTCTAGCAGGTCCCATGTAAATCATATCTGTAGTATGCTCTACTCTAGCAGGTCCCATGTAAATCATATCTGTAGTATTCTCTACTCTAGCAGGTCCCATGTAAATCATATCTGTAGTATGCCCTACTCTAGCAGGTCCCATGTAAATCATATCTGTAGTATGCTCTACTCTAGCAGGTCCCATGTAAATCATATCTGTAGTATGCTCTACTCTAGCAGGTCCCATGTAAATCATATAGTGGATGTCCACCCTTTGCGGAATCAAATAGAACAGCACTCTAATGTAACTACTGAGGCAAACATGCTGTGAATATCAAGTAGTCAATAGAAGCTATACAAGGCGTTTTTGATTTCATGAGCTACTTTGTGGGAATCTGTAAGAATTGGGGATATAATGCATTTTCATTGCATGCTGAAATCTTTCAATACTGTAGCTGCCATGTTTTTCCCACATCTAGAAGTAAGGTATTAATTTGATCACTCTTTTGTTGCTGAGAATTTTCCTGCACTGCAGGACCTGCAGATGAGCATTGTGATTTACATAAATTCACTGAAAACTCACACTAACACACGGTTAACAGTATAGCACTTTTCATGTTGCCTACTTTTGGCCAGCTAATAACCTAACCACCGATCAAGCAACATTATAGACTAAACAATCAAATCATGTTGCTGCAAGATTATTTGGCTGTGACAATATAGGTCAAATTAAGAGCCTCAATCTGTAGCCAAATTTGGACATTTGTTATTCTTAGGAGACTGATTTTTCGTTAAATGTGCATGGAGTAGGACTTTCCATAAGAAATAATTTTCATGGCCGTAAATGTCTATGATATATGTCATTGTAATTGTCTCGTGTGTTTTGTCAAAGTGACATCTTCAAAACAGCAGTTCATGACATCTATGTGTCATATTTCCTGGTATGTGGCTTTACTCATCTGCTGGACCTGCACTAAGAATTACCTCTCAGTCACATTAAACCCAACTCACATTCACATCCGTTGTTGGGGAGTAGTGAACTTCATGTAGTTCAACTAGTAATTCAACTACATTTTGCAGTAGTTTGGTGGTTGTTGAACTAAATTCAAATCTCGGCCATGTTTACATGGTGTAATAACTTTTTTTTCACGTGTAGTATCTGGGATCTGCATCTGTTTATATTAGTTACTGTGCTGTTACTAAGCAGTAATGCATTACGGCAGTGTTACGTTACTACACCTAATGGGAAATGCACATGCGCACTGGGGTGCCGGGAACTGTAGCGCACGAGGGGTTTTGACTAAACGAAAACTAACTGTACTCCCGTCTCCTGCCTGGTCATTTCTCCACAGCACCAATATTACACCATGTAGTGGGTGTAGCTAACTACTGGAACTACACGCTAGTCTTATTGCAAAAATAAAATATGGATGAAGTATGCAAGAATTTCCTTTCTTTTTGGGGAATCAAAATCTTTCTAGTTTTTGTTTTTAAGAGGACAAATGACACATTCTGTTAACATATTGACTACAGCGTGATCTGTTCTTGCAATTTTGTATTCTATGACATTTCTCTTTTATTGAGAGGAGTTTTAGTAGCCTCACACAACGCTGTTATAAGAAAGATGTAATGCTCGTCTCAACATCCCACTTTCTCTGACGCTTTTTTCAAATGGCCAATTCTTGCGTCATTGCTAGTAATTTTTTCAGGCGTAGTCTTTCTCATTTACGTGTCATTATATAAACTCACTTTTTCATGGACCCGGTCTTTCAAAGATAATTCATAAAAATCCAAATAACTTCATAGATCTTCATTGCAAAGGGGTTTAAAACAGTTCCCCATGCTTGTTCAATTAACCGTAAACAATTAATGAACATGCACCTGTGGAACGGTCGTTAAGACACTAACAGCTTACAGACGGTAGGAAATTAAGGTCATATTTATGAAAAGTTAAGACGCTAAAGAGGCTTTTCTATTGACTCTGAAAAACACCAAAAGAAAGATGCCCAGGGTCCCTGCTCATGCCTTAGGCATGCTGCAAGGAGGCATGAAGACTGCAGATGTGGCCAGGGCAATAAATTGCAATGTCTGTACTGTGAGACGCCTAAGACAGCGCTACAGGGAGACCGGACAGGGAGACCGGACGGACAGCTGATCATCCTCGCTGTGGCAGACCACGTGTAACAACACCTGAACAGGATCGGTACATCCCCAATATTGTATTTTTATTTTATTTAACCTTTATTTAACTAGGCAAGTCAGCCAAAAACAAATTCATAATTACAATGCTGGCCTACCAAAAGGCAAAAGACCTCCTGCGGTCTTTTGTGTGATTACACACAGGTGGATTGTATTTATCATCATTAGTCATTTAGGTCAACATTGGATCATTCAGAGATCCTCACTGAACTTCTGGAGAGAGTTTGCTGCACTGAAAGTAAAGGGGCTGAATAATTTTGCACGGCCAATTTTTCAGTTTTTGATTTGTTAAAAAAGTTTGAAATATCCAATAAATGTCGTTCCACTTCATGATTGTGTCCCACTTGTTGTTGATTTTTCACAAAAAAATACAGTTTTATATCTTTATGTTTGAAGCCAGAAATGTGGCAAAAGGTCGCAAAGTTCAAGGGGGCCGAATACTTTCGCAAGGCACTGTATGTATTCACCCCCTTTGCTATGAAGCCCCTAAATAAGATCTGGTGCAACCAATTACCTTCAGAAGTCACATTATTAGTTAAATAAAGTCCATCTGTGTGAAATCTAAGTGTCACATGATCTATCACATGATCTAAATATATATACACCTGTTCGGAAAGGCCCCAGAGTCTGCAACACCACTAAGCATGGGGCAACACCAATCAAGTAGCACCATGAAGACTAAGGAGCTCTCCAAACAGGTCAGGGACAAAGTTGTGGAGAAGTACAGATCAGGGTTGGATTACAAAAAAATATCAGAAACTTTAAACATCCCATGGAGCACCATTAAATCCATTATTTAAAAAATTGAAAGAATATGGCACCACAACAAACCTGCCAAGAGAGGGCCGTCCACCAAAACTCACAGACCAGGCACGGAGGGCATTAGTCAGAGAGGCAACAAAGAGACCAAAGATAACCTTGAAGAAGCTGCAGAGCTCCACAGTGGAGATTGAAGTATCTGTCCATAGGAGCACTTTAAGCTGTACACGCCACAGAGCTTTACAGAAGAGTGGCCAGAAAAAAAAGCCATTGCTTAAAGAAAAATAGGCAAACACGTTTGGTGTTCGCAAAAAAACATATGGAAGAAGGTACTCTGGTCAGATGGCCATCAAGGAAAATGCAATGTCTGGCGCAAACCCAACACCTCGCATCGCCCCAAGAACCCCATCCCCACAGTGGTGGTGGCAGCATCATGCTGTGGGGATGTTTTTCATCGGCAGGGACTGGGAAACTGGTCAGAATTGAAGGAATGATGGATGGCGCTAAATACAGGGAAATTCTTGAAGGAAACCTGTTTCAGTCCAGAGATTTGAGACTGGGACAGAGGTTCAACTTCCAGCAGGACAATGAGCCTAAGTATACTGCTAAAGCAACACTTGAGTGGTTTAAGGGGAAACATTTAAATGTCTTGGAATGGCCTAGTCAAAGCCCAGACCTCAATCCAATTGAGAATCTGTGGTATGACTTAAAGATTGCTGTACACCAGCGGAACCCATCCAACTTGAAGGAGCTGGAGCAGTTTTGCCTTGAAGAATGGGCAAAAATCCCAGTGGCTAGATGTGCTAAGCTTATAGAGACATACCCCAAGAGACTTACAGCTGTAATTGCTGCAAAAGGTGGCTCCAGAAAGTATTGACATTGGGGGGGGTGAATAGTTATGCACGCTCAAGTTTTCAGTTTTTTTTGTCTAATTTCTTGTTTGTTTCACAATAAAACATCATTTGCATCTTCAAAGTGGTATGCATGTTGTGTAAATTAAATTATACAAACCGCCAAACAATCCATTTTAATTCCAGGTTGTAAGGCAACAAAATAGGATAAATACCAAGGGGGGTGAATACTTTTGCAAGCCACTGTAGTACCTGGGAGGAGAGTGAGACTATTTGTTGTGATAGTTCCCAGTGAATGAGTCTCTAGTGCTGCTTTTACTCCGTAACGCCAGTGTTCCACCATGATGTTATACTAGGGACATGGGGTTTACATACAGTGCCTTGCGAAAGTATTCGGCCCCCTTGAACTTTGCAACCTTTTGCCACATTTCAGGCTTCAAACATAAAGATATAAAACTGTATGTTTTTGTGAAGAATCAACAACAAGTGGGACACAATCATGAAGTGGAACGACATTTATTGGATATTTCAAACTTTTTTAACAAATCAAAAACTGAAAAATTGGGCGTGCAAAATTATTCAGCCGCTTTACTTTCAGTGCAGCAAACTCTCTCCAGAAGTTCAGTGAGGATCTCTGAATGATCCAATGTTGACCTAAATGACTAATGATGATAAATACAATCCACCTGTGTGTAATCAAGTCTCCGTATAAATGCACCTGCACTGTGATAGTCTCAGAGGTCCGTCAAAAGCGCAGAGAGAATCATGAAGAACAAGGAACACACCAGGCAGGTCCGAGATACTGTTGTGAAGAAGTTTAAAGCCAGATTTGGATACAAAAAGATTTCCCAAGCTTTAAACATCCCAAGGAGCACTGTGCAAGCGATAATATTGAAATGGAAGGAGTATCAGACCACTGCAAATCTACCAAGACCTGGCCGTCCCTCTAAACTTTCAGCTCATACAAGGAGAAGACTGATCAGAGATGCAGCCAAGAGGCCCATGATCACTCTGGATGAACTGCAGAGATCTACAGCTGAGGTGGGAGACTCTGTCCATAGGACAACAATCAGTCGTATATTGCACAAATCTGGCCTTTATGGAAGAGTGGCAAGAAGAAAGCCATTTCTTAAAGATATCCATAAAAAGTGTCGTTTAAAGTTTGCCACAAGCCACCTGGGAGACAC
Source organism: Oncorhynchus clarkii lewisi (assembly GCF_045791955.1). NCBI lineage: Eukaryota > Metazoa > Chordata > Actinopteri > Salmoniformes > Salmonidae > Oncorhynchus > Oncorhynchus clarkii. The sequence goes on from NC_092151.1 coordinate 8,588,020, forward strand.
ACCAAACATGTGGAAGAAGGTGCTCTGGTCAGATGAAACCAAAATTGAACTTTTTGGCAACAATGCAAAACGTTATGTTTGGCGTAAAAGCAACACAGCTCATCACCCTGAACACACCATCCCCACTGTCAAACATGGTGGTGGCAGCATCATGGTTTGGGCCTGCTTTTCTTCAGCAGGGACAGGGAAGATGGTTAAAATTGATGGGAAGATGGATGGAGCCAAATACAGGACCATTCTGGAAGAAAACCTGATGGAGTCTGCAAAAGACCTGAGACTGGGACAGAGATTTGTCTTCCAACAAGACAATGATCCAACACATAAAGCAAAATCTACAATGGAATGTTTCAAAAATAAACATATCCAGGTGTTAGAATGGCCAAGTCAAAGTCCAGACCTGAATCCAATCGAGAATCTGTGGAAAGAACTGAAAACTGCTGTTCACAAATGCTCTCCATCCAACCTCACTGAGCTCGAGCTGTTTTGCAAGGAGGAATGGGAAAACATTTCAGTCTCTCGATGTGCAAAACTGATAGAGACATACCCCAAGCGACTTACAGCTGTAATCGCAGCAAAAGGTGGCGCTACAAAGTATTAACTTAAGGGGGCTGAATAATTTTGCACGCCCAATTTTTCAGTTTTTGATTTGTTAAAAAAGTTTGAAATATCCAATAAATGTCGTTCCACTTCATGATTGTGTCCCACTTGTTGTTGATTCTTCACAAAAAAATACAGTTTTATATCTTTATGTTTGAAGCCTGAAATGTGGCAAAAGGTCGCAAAGTTCAAGGGGGCCGAATACTTTCGCAAGGCACTGTATCTAGGGCTGACAATGAGGACTTGTGAAGAGCAGAATCAACAACATCTGCATCATCAAGACAGTTGCTTTGTGAGAAGGTGTCAAAGTCCACATTTAACCCTTGTTATGTAAATGACAGCTGAAAAGTACCAGTGGCCTGGCTTTGTCTCTAAGTGAGAGCAGGTCTGCTGGAGCCATGGCCCAGTGAGACATGGGTGCCAGCCCACGTAGATGGAAACAGAGGAGTCTGAGCCTTTTGGGTAAAACACTGGGGTAAAACACTGGGGTAAATCCTGATCAATTTTGGTAAAACACTGGGGTAAAATCCTGAGCCTTTTGAGTGAAACACTAGGGTAAATTCTGGGCCTTTTGGGTAAAACACTTGGGTAAATCCTGGGCCTTTTGGGTAAAACACCTGGGTAAATCCTGAGCCTTTTGGGTAAAACACCTGGGTAAATCCTGGGCCTTTTGGGTAAAACACTGGGGTAAAACACTGGGGTAAATCCTGAATGGAATTGTGCCATAATAGGGCTGAGGTGCTCATGCGTGCACATCACTGAGGACCTGAAATGGTCTTCATCAACACCGGCAACAGCACCTCTTCAACATCATGAGGCTGAAGAAATTCTACTTGTTCCGTAAGACCCTCACAAAAATCTACAGATGCACCATCAAGAGCATTCTGTCAAGCTGTATCACCACCTGGTACGACAACTGCACCGCCCACAACCGCAGAGCTCTCCAGTGGGTGGTGCGGTCAACCTAATGCATCACTGGGGGCACACTGCCTGCCCTCCAGGACATTTTCTGGACTTTTTCAGCACCCGGTGTCACAGGAAGGCCAAGAACATCATCAAGGACCTCAGCCACCTGAGCCACGGCCTGTTCACCCCGCTACCATCTAGAAGGCGGAGACTGTACAGGTGCATCAAAGCTAGCGCTGAGAGACTGAAAAACAGCTTCTATCTCCAGACCAGGTCGGCGCACAATTGGCCCAGCATCGTCCGGGTTAGGTCGGGGTAGGCCGTCATTGTAAATAAGAATTTGTTCTTAACTGACTTGCCTAGTTAAATAAAGGTTAAATAAATCGCAGCAGCATTGTTCTGTATCCCAGACTATAACATAGTTCTGTATCCCAGACTATAACATAGTTCTGTATCCCAGACTATAACATAGTTCTGTATCCCAGACTATAACATAGTTATATATCCCAGACTATAACATAGTTCTGTATCCCAGACTATAACATAGTTCTGTATCCCAGACTATAACATAGTTCTGTATCCCAGACTATAACATAGTTCTGTATCCCAGACTATAACATAGTTCTATATCCCAGACTATAACATAGTATCCCAGACTATAACATAGTTCTGTATCCCAGACTATAACATAGTTATGTATCCCAGACTATAACATAGTTCTATATCCCAGACTATAACATAGTTCTGTATCCCAGACTATAACATAGTTCTGTATCCCAGACTATAACATAGTTCTGTATCCCAGACTATAACATAGTTCTGTATCCCAGACTATAACATAGTTCTGTATCCCAGACTATAACATAGTTCTATATCCCAGACTATAACATAGTATCCCAGACTATAACATAGTTCTGTATCCCAGACTATAACATTGTTCTGTATCCCAGACTATAACATAGTTCTGTATCCCAGACTATAACATAGTTCTGTATCCCAGACTATAACATTGTATCCCAGACTATAACATAGTTCTGTATCCCAGACTATAACATAGTTCTGTATCCCAGACTATAACATAGTTCTATATCCCAGACTATAACATAGTATCCCAGACTATAACATAGTTCTGTATCCCAGACTATAACATAGTATCCCAGACTATAACATAGTTCTATATCCCAGACTATAACATAGTATCCCAGACTATAACATAGTTCTATATCCCAGACTATAACATAGTTCTGTATCCCAGACTATAACATTGTATCCCAGACTATAACATAGTTCTGTATCCCAGACTATAACATAGTTCTGTATCCCATACTATAACATTGTATCCCAGACTATAACATAGTTCTGTATCCCAGATCCCATGTAAATCATATCTGTAGTATTCTCTACTCTAGCAGGTCCCATGTAAATCATATCTGTAGTATGCTCTACTCTAGCAGGTCCCATGTAAATCATATCTGTAGTATTCTCTACTCTAGCAGGTCCCATGTAAATCATATCTGTAGTATGCTCTACTCTAGCAGGTCCCATGTAAATCATATCTGTAGTATGCTCTACTCTAGCAGGTCCCATGTAAATCATATCTGTAGTATTCTCTACTCTAGCAGGTCCCATGTAAATCATATCTGTAGTATTCTCTACTCTAGCAGGTCCCATGTAAATCATATCTGTAGTATTCTCTACTCTAGCAGGTCCCATGTAAATCATATCTGTAGTATTCTCTACTCTAGCAGGTCCCATGTAAATCATATCTGTAGTATGCTCTACTCTAGCAGGTCCCATGTAAATCATATCTGTAGTATGCCCTACTCTAGCAGGTCCCATGTAAATAATATCTGTAGTATGCCCTACTCTAGCAGGTCCCATGTAAATCATATCTGTAGTATGCCCTACTCTAGCAGGTCCCATGTAAATCATATCTGTAGTATGCTCTACTCTAGCAGGTCCCATGTAAATCATATCTGTAGTATGCTCTACTCTAGCAGGTCCCATGTAAATCATATCTGTAGTATGCTCTACTCTAGCAGGTCCCATGTAAATCATATCTGTAGTATTCTCTACTCTAGCAGGTCCCATGTAAATCATATCTGTAGTATGCCCTACTCTAGCAGGTCCCATGTAAATCATATCTGTAGTATGCTCTACTCTAGCAGGTCCCATGTAAATCATATCTGTAGTATGCTCTACTCTAGCAGGTCCCATGTAAATCATATAGTGGATGTCCACCCTTTGCGGAATCAAATAGAACAGCACTCTAATGTAACTACTGAGGCAAACATGCTGTGAATATCAAGTAGTCAATAGAAGCTATACAAGGCTTTTTTGATTTCATGAGCTACTTTGTGGGAATCTGTAAGAATTGGGGATATAATGCATTTTCATTGCATGCTGAAATCTTTCAATACTGTAGCTGCCATGTTTTTCCCACATCTAGAAGTAAGGTATTAATTTGATCACTCTTTTGTTGCTGAGAATTTTCCTGCACTGCAGGACCTGCAGATGAGCATTGTGATTTACATAAATTCACTGAAAACTCACACTAACACACGGTTAACAGTATAGCACTTTTCATGTTGCCTACTTTTGGCCAGCTAATAACCTAACCACCGATCAAGCAACATTATAGACTAAACAATCAAATCATGTTGCTGCAAGATTATTTGGCTGTGACAATATAGGTCAAATTAAGAGCCTCAATCTGTAGCCAAATTTGGACATTTGTTATTCTTAGGAGACTGATTTTTCGTTAAATGTGCATGGAGTAGGACTTTCCATAAGAAATAATTTTCATGGCCGTAAATGTCTATGATATATGTCATTGTAATTGTCTCGTGTGTTTTGTCAAAGTGACATCTTCAAAACAGCAGTTCATGACATCTATGTGTCATATTTCCTGGTATGTGGCTTTACTCATCTGCTGGACCTGCACTAAGAATTACCTCTCAGTCACATTAAACCCAACTCACATTCACATCCGTTGTTGGGGAGTAGTGAACTTCATGTAGTTCAACTAGTAATTCAACTACATTTTGCAGTAGTTTGGTGGTTGTTGAACTAAATTCAAATCTCGGCCATGTTTACATGGTGTAATAACTTTTTTTTCACGTGTAGTATCTGGGATCTGCATCTGTTTATATTAGTTACTGTGCTGTTACTAAGCAGTAATGCATTACGGCAGTGTTACGTTACTACACCTAATGGGAAATGCACATGCGCACTGGGGTGCCGGGAACTGTAGCGCACGAGGGGTTTTGACTAAACGAAAACTAACTGTACTCCCGTCTCCTGCCTGGTCATTTCTCCACAGCACCAATATTACACCATGTAGTGGGTGTAGCTAACTACTGGAACTACACGCTAGTCTTATTGCAAAAATAAAATATGGATGAAGTATGCAAGAATTTCCTTTCTTTTTGGGGAATCAAAATCTTTCTAGTTTTTGTTTTTAAGAGGACAAATGACACATTCTGTTAACATCTTGACTACAGCGTGATCTGTTCTTGCAATTTTGTATTCTATGACATTTCTCTTTTATTGAGAGGAGTTTTAGTAGCCTCACACAACGCTGTTATAAGAAAGATGTAATGCTCGTCTCAACATCCCACTTTCTCTGACGCTTTTTTCAAATGGCCAATTCTTGCGTCATTGCTAGTAATTTTTTCAGGCGTAGTCTTTCTCATTTACGTGTCATTATATAAACTCACTTTTTCATGGACCCGGTCTTTCAAAGATAATTCATAAAAATCCAAATAACTTCATAGATCTTCATTGCAAAGGGGTTTAAAACAGTTCCCCATGCTTGTTCAATTAACCGTAAACAATTAATGAACATGCACCTGTGGAACGGTCGTTAAGACACTAACAGCTTACAGACGGTAGGAAATTAAGGTCATATTTATGAAAAGTTAAGACGCTAAAGAGGCTTTTCTATTGACTCTGAAAAACACCAAAAGAAAGATGCCCAGGGTCCCTGCTCATCTGCGTGAATGTGCCTTAGGCATGCTGCAAGGAGGCATGAAGACTGCAGATGTGGCCAGGGCAATAAATTGCAATGTCTGTACTGTGAGACGCCTAAGACAGCGCTACAGGGAGACCGGACAGGGAGACCGGACGGACAGCTGATCATCCTCGCTGTGGCAGACCACGTGTAACAACACCTGAACAGGATCGGTACATCCCCAATATTGTATTTTTATTTTATTTAACCTTTATTTAACTAGGCAAGTCAGCCAAAAACAAATTCATAATTACAATGCTGGCCTACCAAAAGGCAAAAGACCTCCTGCGGTCTTTTGTGTGATTACACACAGGTGGATTGTATTTATCATCATTAGTCATTTAGGTCAACATTGGATCATTCAGAGATCCTCACTGAACTTCTGGAGAGAGTTTGCTGCACTGAAAGTAAAGGGGCTGAATCATTTTGCACGGCCAATTTTTCAGTTTTTGATTTGTTAAAAAAGTTTGAAATATCCAATAAATGTCGTTCCACTTCATGATTGTGTCCCACTTGTTGTTGATTTTTCACAAAAAAATACAGTTTTATATCTTTATGTTTGAAGCCAGAAATGTGGCAAAAGGTCGCAAAGTTCAAGGGGGCCGAATACTTTCGCAAGGCACTGTATGTATTCACCCCCTTTGCTATGAAGCCCCTAAATAAGATCTGGTGCAACCAATTACCTTCAGAAGTCACATTATTAGTTAAATAAAGTCCATCTGTGTGAAATCTAAGTGTCACATGATCTATCACATGATCTAAATATATATACACCTGTTCGGAAAGGCCCCAGAGTCTGCAACACCACTAAGCATGGGGCAACACCAATCAAGTAGCACCATGAAGACTAAGGAGCTCTCCAAACAGGTCAGGGACAAAGTTGTGGAGAAGTACAGATCAGGGTTGGATTACAAAAAAATATCAGAAACTTTAAACATCCCATGGAGCACCATTAAATCCATTATTTAAAAAATTGAAAGAATATGGCACCACAACAAACCTGCCAAGAGAGGGCCGTCCACCAAAACTCACAGACCAGGCACGGAGGGCATTAGTCAGAGAGGCAACAAAGAGACCAAAGATAACCTTGAAGAAGCTGCAGAGCTCCACAGTGGAGATTGAAGTATCTGTCCATAGGAGCACTTTAAGCTGTACACGCCACAGAGCTTTACAGAAGAGTGGCCAGAAAAAAAAGCCATTGCTTAAAGAAAAATAGGCAAACACGTTTGGTGTTCGCAAAAAAACATATGGAAGAAGGTACTCTGGTCAGATGGCCATCAAGGAAAATGCAATGTCTGGCGCAAACCCAACACCTCGCATCGCCCCAAGAACCCCATCCCCACAGTGGTGGTGGCAGCATCATGCTGTGGGGATGTTTTTCATCGGCAGGGACTGGGAAACTGGTCAGAATTGAAGGAATGATGGATGGCGCTAAATACAGGGAAATTCTTGAAGGAAACCTGTTTCAGTCCAGAGATTTGAGACTGGGACAGAGGTTCAACTTCCAGCAGGACAATGAGCCTAAGTATACTGCTAAAGCAACACTTGAGTGGTTTAAGGGGAAACATTTAAATGTCTTGGAATGGCCTAGTCAAAGCCCAGACCTCAATCCAATTGAGAATCTGTGGTATGACTTAAAGATTGCTGTACACCAGCGGAACCCATCCAACTTGAAGGAGCTGGAGCAGTTTTGCCTTGAAGAATGGGCAAAAATCCCAGTGGCTAGATGTGCTAAGCTTATAGAGACATACCCCAAGAGACTTACAGCTGTAATTGCTGCAAAAGGTGGCTCCAGAAAGTATTGACATTGGGGGGGGTGAATAGTTATGCACGCTCAAGTTTTCAGTTTTTTTTGTCTAATTTCTTGTTTGTTTCACAATAAAACATCATTTGCATCTTCAAAGTGGTATGCATGTTGTGTAAATTAAATTATACAAACCGCCAAACAATCCATTTTAATTCCAGGTTGTAAGGCAACAAAATAGGATAAATACCAAGGGGGGTGAATACTTTCGCAAGCCACTGTAGTACCTGGGAGGAGAGTGAGACTATTTGTTGTGATAGTTCCCAGTGAATGAGTCTCTAGTGCTGCTTTTACTCCGTAACGCCAGTGTTCCACCATGATGTTATACTAGGGACATGGGGTTTACATACAGTGCCTTGCGAAAGTATTCGGCCCCCTTGAACTTTGCAACCTTTTGCCACATTTCAGGCTTCAAACATAAAGATATAAAACTGTATGTTTTTGTGAAGAATCAACAACAAGTGGGACACAATCATGAAGTGGAACGACATTTATTGGATATTTCAAACTTTTTTAACAAATCAAAAACTGAAAAATTGGGCGTGCAAAATTATTCAGCCGCTTTACTTTCAGTGCAGCAAACTCTCTCCAGAAGTTCAGTGAGGATCTCTGAATGATCCAATGTTGACCTAAATGACTAATGATGATAAATACAATCCACCTGTGTGTAATCAAGTCTCCGTATAAATGCACCTGCACTGTGATAGTCTCAGAGGTCCGTCAAAAGCGCAGAGAGAATCATGAAGAACAAGGAACACACCAGGCAGGTCCGAGATACTGTTGTGAAGAAGTTTAAAGCCAGATTTGGATACAAAAAGATTTCCCAAGCTTTAAACATCCCAAGGAGCACTGTGCAAGCGATAATATTGAAATGGAAGGAGTATCAGACCACTGCAAATCTACCAAGACCTGGCCGTCCCTCTAAACTTTCAGCTCATACAAGGAGAAGACTGATCAGAGATGCAGCCAAGAGGCCCATGATCACTCTGGATGAACTGCAGAGATCTACAGCTGAGGTGGGAGACTCTGTCCATAGGACAACAATCAGTCGTATATTGCACAAATCTGGCCTTTATGGAAGAGTGGCAAGAAGAAAGCCATTTCTTAAAGATATCCATAAAAAGTGTCGTTTAAAGTTTGCCACAAGCCACCTGGGAGACACACCAAACATGTGGAAGAAGGTGCTCTGGTCAGATGAAACCAAAATTGAACTTTTTGGCAACAATGCAAAACGTTATGTTTGGCGTAAAAGCAACACAGCTCATCACCCTGAACACACCATCCCCACTGTCAAACATGGTGGTGGCAGCATCATGGTTTGGGCCTGCTTTTCTTCAGCAGGGACAGGGAAGATGGTTAAAATTGATGGGAAGATGGATGGAGCCAAATACAGGACCATTCTGGAAGAAAACCTGATGGAGTCTGCAAAAGACCTGAGACTGGGACAGAGATTTGTCTTCCAACAAGACAATGATCCAACACATAAAGCAAAATCTACAATGGAATGTTTCAAAAATAAACATATCCAGGTGTTAGAATGGCCAAGTCAAAGTCCAGACCTGAATCCAATCGAGAATCTGTGGAAAGAACTGAAAACTGCTGTTCACAAATGCTCTCCATCCAACCTCACTGAGCTCGAGCTGTTTTGCAAGGAGGAATGGGAAAACATTTCAGTCTCTCGATGTGCAAAACTGATAGAGACATACCCCAAGCGACTTACAGCTGTAATCGCAGCAAAAGGTGGCGCTACAAAGTATTAACTTAAGGGGGCTGAATAATTTTGCACGCCCAATTTTTCAGTTTTTGATTTGTTAAAAAAGTTTGAAATATCCAATAAATGTCGTTCCACTTCATGATTGTGTCCCACTTGTTGTTGATTCTTCACAAAAAAATACAGTTTTATATCTTTATGTTTGAAGCCTGAAATGTGGCAAAAGGTCGCAAAGTTCAAGGGGGCCGAATACTTTCGCAAGGCACTGTATCTAGGGCTGACAATGAGGACTTGTGAAGAGCAGAATCAACAACATCTGCATCATCAAGACAGTTGCTTTGTGAGAAGGTGTCAAAGTCCACATTTAACCCTTGTTATGTAAATGACAGCTGAAAAGTACCAGTGGCCTGGCTTTGTCTCTAAGTGAGAGCAGGTCTGCTGGAGCCATGGCCCAGTGAGACATGGGTGCCAGCCCACGTAGATGGAAACAGAGGAGTCTGAGCCTTTTGGGTAAAACACTGGGGTAAAACACTGGGGTAAATCCTGATCAATTTTGGTAAAACACTGGGGTAAAATCCTGAGCCTTTTGAGTGAAACACTAGGGTAAATTCTGGGCCTTTTGGGTAAAACACTTGGGTAAATCCTGGGCCTTTTGGGTAAAACACCTGGGTAAATCCTGAGCCTTTTGGGTAAAACACCTGGGTAAATCCTGGGCCTTTTGGGTAAAACACTGGGGTAAAACACTGGGGTAAATCCTGAATGGAATTGTGCCATAATAGGGCTGAGGTGCTCATGCGTGCACATCACTGAGGACCTGAAATGGTCTTCATCAACACCGGCAACAGCACCTCTTCAACATCATGAGGCTGAAGAAATTCTACTTGTTCCGTAAGACCCTCACAAAAATCTACAGATGCACCATCAAGAGCATTCTGTCAAGCTGTATCACCACCTGGTACGACAACTGCACCGCCCACAACCGCAGAGCTCTCCAGTGGGTGGTGCGGTCAACCTAATGCATCACTGGGGGCACACTGCCTGCCCTCCAGGACATTTTCTGGACTTTTTCAGCACCCGGTGTCACAGGAAGGCCAAGAACATCATCAAGGACCTCAGCCACCTGAGCCACGGCCTGTTCACCCCGCTACCATCTAGAAGGCGGAGACTGTACAGGTGCATCAAAGCTAGCGCTGAGAGACTGAAAAACAGCTTCTATCTCCAGACCAGGTCGGCGCACAATTGGCCCAGCATCGTCCGGGTTAGGTCGGGGTAGGCCGTCATTGTAAATAAGAATTTGTTCTTAACTGACTTGCCTAGTTAAATAAAGGTTAAATAAATCGCAGCAGCATTGTTCTGTATCCCAGACTATAACATAGTTCTGTATCCCAGACTATAACATAGTTCTGTATCCCAGACTATAACATAGTTCTGTATCCCAGACTATAACATAGTTATATATCCCAGACTATAACATAGTTCTGTATCCCAGACTATAACATAGTTCTGTATCCCAGACTATAACATAGTTCTGTATCCCAGACTATAACATAGTTCTGTATCCCAGACTATAACATAGTTCTATATCCCAGACTATAACATAGTATCCCAGACTATAACATAGTTCTGTATCCCAGACTATAACATAGTTATGTATCCCAGACTATAACATAGTTCTATATCCCAGACTATAACATTGTATCCCAGACTATAACATAGTTCTGTATCCCAGACTATAACATAGTTCTGTATCCCAGACTATAACATAGTTCTGTATCCCAGACTATAACATAGTTCTGTATCCCAGACTATAACATAGTTCTGTATCCCAGACTATAACATTGTATCCCAGACTATAACATAGTTCTGTATCCCAGACTATAACATAGTTCTGTATCCCAGACTATAACATAGTTCTATATCCCAGACTATAACATAGTATCCCAGACTATAACATAGTTCTGTATCCCAGACTATAACATAGTATCCCAGACTATAACATAGTTCTATATCCCAGACTATAACATAGTATCCCAGACTATAACATAGTTCTATATCCCAGACTATAACATAGTTCTGTATCCCAGACTATAACATTGTATCCCAGACTATAACATAGTTCTGTATCCCAGACTATAACATAGTTCTGTATCCCATACTATAACATTGTATCCCAGACTATAACATAGTTCTGTATCCCAGACTATAACATAGTTCTGTATCCCAGACTATAACATAGTTCTATATCCCAGACTATAACATTGTATCCCAGACTATAACATAGTTCTATATCCCAGACTATAACATAGTTCTGTATCCCAGACTATAACATAGTTATATATCCCAGACTATAACATAGTTCTATATCCCAGACTATAACATAGTTCTGTATCCCAGACTATAACATAGTTCTATATCCCAGACTATAACATAGTTCTGTATCCCAGACTATAACATAGTTCTATAGGAAGTTCCTCTGAAAAGGCACTATGCAACCCCTCTGGATCCAGAGTGGCACAGCAGTCTAAGGGGTAGGCCGTCATTGTAATTAAGAATTTGTTCTTAACTGACTTGCCTAGTTAAATAAAGATTAAATAAATAAAAAGTCACTAGGCAGTCCCTCTGAAAATGCACTAGACAGTCCCTCTGAAAATGCACTAGACAGTCCCTTTGAAAATGTAGTAGGCAGTCCCCCTGAAAAGGCAATAGACAGTCCCTCTGAAAAGGCAGTAGACAGTCCCTCTGAAAATGCACTAGGCAGTCCCTCTGAAAAGGCAGTAGACAGTCCCTCTGAAAAGGCACTAGACAGTCCCTCTGAAAATGCACTAGGCAGTCCCTCTGAAAAGGCACTAGACAGTCCCTCTGAAAAGGCATTAGGCAGTCCCTCTGAAAATGCACTAGACAGTCCCTTTGAAAATGCACTAGACAGTCCCTCTGAAACGGCACTAGACAGTCCCTCTGAAAAGGCACTAGGCAGTCCCTCTGAAAAGGCACTAGACAGTCCCTCTGAAAAGGCATTAGGCAGTCCCTCTGAAAATGCACTAGACAGTCCCTTTGAAAATGCACTAGACAGTCCCTCTGAAAAGGCACTAGACAGTCCCTCTGAAAAGGCACTAGGCAGTCCCTCTGAAAAGGCATTAGGCAGTCCCTCTGAAAAGGCACTAGGCAGTCCCTCTGAAAAGGCATTAGGCAGTCCCTCTGAAAACGCACAAGACAGTCCCTCTGAAAAGCCACGAGACAGTCCCTCTGAAAAGCCACGAGACAGTCCCTCTGAAAAGCCACGAGACAGTCCCTCTGAAACGGCACTAGACAGTCCCTCTGAAACGGCACTAGACAGTCCCTCTGAAAAGGCACTAGGTAGTCCCTCTGAAAAGGCATTAGGCAGTCCCTCTGAAAACGCACGAGACAGTCCCTCTGAAAAGCCACGAGACAGTCCCTCTGAAAAGGCACTACACAGTCCCTCTGAAAAGGCACTACACAGTCCCTCTGAAAAGGTTACTCACATCAATCCCATTTTCCAATCTCTGTGAAGTATCTGACATGAAAAATGCTTTTTTAATTGCATATGCAAAGGACAGATTGTTATCTCTTTCTGTCACTGTAGAAAAACGGTGTCACGGACCAATAAGAAGCAATGATATCTCGATGACCTCCTTCCATCAGCTCTGTCACAATTGCCTTTTGGCAGGAAGTCTTCATTAATCATCCCGCTTTGTTAGTCCCCGTAACCTGGAAATAATTGGCACTGAGGACCTTGTCGCTGCTTCCGCAACGTCGCAGCATGTCTTGTCAACACATTTCCACGACACCATAGTGTCACAATACAGCAAAACCCTCTCCAAAGGATTATATTGCAGATGAGGGCCCTATGAAGACGAAAAGCCTTGACATCTCCATTATATTCTCGCTGCAAGCAAAGAAAAGAGAATTGGGCTAATTTCAATACGGAGAGCATTGTTATCACCTGTCCTCTTTCCTTCTGGATATGCCCACCCACAGTAGACTTACTGTACAGTTAGTTGAAGAGGAATGACAGTATGTTAACGCTGATTACCACAACAATGGCTCCCGCATTCTCTTCATCTTCAGAGAAGTTGCAGTGGCTTGTTAATTTGGCATATTTCTGTAAACTCTCATTAACCTTGGAATGTCAAAAAGTACTCATCATTTGAAGCTGTAGGCTTTCATTGTTGCCGCTGTATGATTAAAATGACTGGAATTAGCATAATATAAACATTTCCCCCACTGAAATTACCATAAAAAAACAAAAAAAATCACATTGTATTCATTTCTGTCATTCGTTTTGAGCCCGACACACGGAAACTCTAAAACAGCACATACTGCAAGTCCTTTTCAAATACATGGAGATATTATTCATCGTATACATCGTATGATCCAATTTTAGGCTGCTAACCACTTAGAAATGGTAATCACTCCTCCGTCGGTACCCATTGGTGACAATCCCGTGTTCCCAGTTGGCACTTTTGATTGATGGGGTCACAGCGTGACTGTCAGGTAAACGTGCCCTTCCCTGATGGATAGGGGACAATACGTCCTACCATGGGTTTAAACCCTGACCCGAGAGCCAGAGGTCAAAAAAGCGCTCCCTCCCCTTCAAGGTCTGCATTGCAGACACATTTGCAGCGGGCATACTGTGAGAATATCCTCTGCCCCTTGCTGTACCAGACAGTCACGGCGCTCCGATCAGGAGCAGTCATTGACATTCCCAAATTGCGATAGCAATCTATATCTATTTGAGCTCCTCTCTGACATTCCCATCTTTATTTAACTGCCGGAGCTAAGTGGACCGCGGAGAGATGATATTATGACCCGATAAACCAGAATAGAACAGAATTATCAACCTGTAGAATATAATTATTTACTTCCTGTAGTAAAAGTGCATGTGGTGCATGCACTCTGAACGTCGATACTGAACAAAAATATAAACACAACAACAATTTCAATGGTTTTACTGAGTTGAATTGAAGTACATGCAGTAGGCCCTAATCTATTGATTTAATCTATTGATTTGCCATGACTGGGCAGGGGCATAGCCAATCAGAATTAATTGTTCCGCACAAAAGAGCTTTATTACAGACAGATATACCCCTTCAGTTTCATCAGCTGTCCGTGTGGCTGGTCACAGACGATCCCGCAGGTGAAGAAGTCGGATGTAGATGTTCTGAACACGAGGTCTGTGGTCGTGAGGCCAGTTGGACGTAATTGTCAAATTCTCTAAAATGACGTTGGAGGCCGGCTTATGGTAGTTGAAGGTGCCCTGGTTCACCTGGTATGCAAGGTTGTGGAGGTGGGGGGGGGTCCCCTGCTGGAATCATCCCCGAAAATAGAGGGGTGTTACCCGGGTGGTGAGTAAGGGCCTAACTGCCTGTATGTGTACTCTCATGCCAGAGAGGGAGGCCTGTTACTGGATAGGGAGTGAGGGCCTTTAGGCCTGAAGGTCCATAGTTCCACTGTCCTTAAGGGGAGCAGAGCAGTCAGCCTCTGTGGAGGTTGGCTACTCTGTCCCCCTTTTTTTTTGGCCCATTTCTCTATGGTCAGTTCTCTGTCAACAGCTCTGGTGGACATTCCTGCAGTCAGCATGCCAATTGCAAGCTCCTTCAAAACTTTAGCAATCTGTGGAATTGTGTTGTGTTACAAAACCGCTAATTTTAGAGTGGCCTTTTATTGTCCCCAGCACAAGGTGTAATGATCATGCTGTTTAATCAGCTTCAGGTGGATGGATTGTCTTGGCAAATGAGAAATGCTCACTGACAGGGATGTAAACACATTTGTGCCCAGAATTTTAGAGAAATAAGCTTTTTTTGTGCGTATGGAACATTTGTGGGATCTTTTATTTCAGCTCGTGAAACATTGAACCAACACTTCACATGTTTCGTTTATATTTTTTGTTCAGTGTTAAATTAAAACAGATAAGAAGATGGACTCCCGTCGCCATGGAGAGGAGGGGAGTTGCAGAAAAAGAAGGAAGACGAGAGCCTTAATTACACACCTGACCGTAGACTTTTTGCCTGAGGTGCACACACATGAATTATGAAGGGCTAGAGGAAGATGAAAGGGAAGGAGGGAACTTTGCCTCTCTGCCTCTCTCCCTGATTACTGACATTATGTGTCTGCAGTGATGTACTGGAGAGCAGCGAATTCCCCCTGCAAGAACGTGCAAAACTGTAGAAGACCCACGGAGCTCTGCAGCTCTAGTTACATCTGAATATCGGAAGCCTAAAGCGGCTTGGCATCCTTACTGTCATTCTGGATGACTGAATAGGGTGTCAGTCCATTTCGGAGAGTCTCTTGTCTTACATTAGGCAGGTACACAGAACAAGCGTTATTTTTTTGTAGTAGCCTATATCCTAGGGGTTTGTGTGGTAAGTAGGATGATGTCTATGGGTTACCCGATATGCTTCATGTAGTTACAGGGGCAGCCTCTGCTATTTCCGCTCTCACTTCTCAACATAAGTTGAACACATTAAATGTTTTCTATATTTTCCAAGCCTCCAAGTATTGTCAAGTCATCATCAAGAATTGACTGAAGTATTTAAATGCAGCTGAAGGGGGGGGGGGGGGGGGGGGTGTTTCTGTGAAGGTGGTGTTTCTGTGAAACCTGCCAGCTATGTTTCATCCAACTGACAGTCATCCAACTGCACACTTCATGTGTATTCATACTGCTCAGATTATTCCACAAGCTGGCAAACACATTGACTGTTGTCAACCGCGAGCAGCCGAGGGGGAAGAAATGTGTGACTAGCCGAGACATTCTCCCGCACTGTTTGTCATCTTCGGTGTTATTCGAATGGTAAAACCACAGCTTGTGTCAGCTCAGTTGTCAATACCCAGTCTGTTGCAAGGAGTTTGCCCTATCTCCATCTGCAGGGCCTAAAGAGTGTCGTTCCTCCCCGACATGTGGCTTTCATCATGCCTGCCTCCCGCCACATGGGCAGCAGCAGAATCCTCTTTTCAACTTTCTGTTGCATTAGCTCCACGTCCCCCGCTTTTCTCTCTGTCTGTTTGTTACAACGTCCCTTTTGAAGAGGTGCGACACCTGAACTGTGACATTTCCTGTGATGTTTTTTTAAGTTTATTATATTGTAATAGGACCACTCTATGGGCTTACACTTATCCTGTTTCCACTTTTACTATCTCAGATAGTAGGTAAAACGTGTTACTTACACTTGAAAGAGCATTGAAGAATGTTGAAATCAGTTTACAAGACCCCGCGCCATATCTCTACAGAGTGCATTGCGGTGCAGGCATAAAACTATTCCCCTAAGAGCGATTTATTTTCCTTTTGAGTTTTCATACCGTGAGCACCGTGAGCTCCAAAAGTATTCAGACAGGGACACATTTTTGTTTGTTTTTGGCTCTGAACTCCAGGACTTTGAATTTGAAATGATACAATTGCTATGAGGTTAAAGTGCAGACTGTCCGCTTTAATTTGAGGGCATTTTTATCCATATCGAGTGAATCGTTTACCAATTACATGACTTTTTGTTCATGGTCCCCCCCCCCATTTTAGGGGACCAAAAGTATTGGGACAAATTCACTTGTGTGTGTAGTATAAGTTTAGTATTTGGTCCCATATTCCAAAGCAGGTTGTATTTGTAGACTTTTCCGTAAGGAATGATGATGGCTCCTTGATTGTTCTTCTTGCGCAATGCAATGAAATATTTTGACAGCTGCCCTATCTAAAATGCAGATAGGAAATTAATTAATTTCTACAAACTTGTTGGATGCATTTGCTCTTTATTTTGGTTGTGTTTGAGATTATTTTAAGGATAATAATGAATTAATCATGAATTGTTCTTCTTGCGTTCTTCTTGCGCAATGCACAAATATCATACCCCCAAGACATGATATAAAATACTAACCTCCCCTGTCATTGTAATGGTGAGAGGTTAGCATGTCTTGGGGGTATGATATAAAATACTAACCTCCCCTGTCATTGTAATGGTGAGAGGTTAGCATGTCTTGGGGGTATGATATAAAATACTAACCTCCCCTGTCATTGTAATGGTGAGAGGTTAGCATGTCTTGGGTGTATGATATAAAATACTAACCTCCCCTGTCATTGTAATGGTGAGAGGTTAGCATTTTTTTTGGGGGGGGGGGGGGGGGGTATGATACCTGTAACTTCCTCACTTGTCATTGTTCACGATTTATTCAGGATTATCCATAATCATGGTAGCATCCATATTACTGTAGAAATGTATAGAAATATATATTCTTATTTACAGTACAAGTGACTCCAAAATGACATAATACATTATTTACCATTAAATTATATTGGGCACAAAATAATCTGAAACACAACCAAAACAAACAGCAAATGTATCCAACAAATTTGCAGAGTCACAAGCCTGGTGTAGTAGTTGCGTGCTAAGAATATGGGACCAAATACTAAACTTATGACTACTTTAATAAACATATAAGTGAATTTGTCCCAATACTTTTTGTCCCCTAAAATGGGGGCACTATGTATAAAAAAAAAGTGCTGTCATTTCTAAACGGTTCACTCGATATGGATGAAAATGAAAGCTGACAGTCTTGCACTTTAACCTCATAATCATTGTATCGTTTCCATTCCAAAGTGCTGGAGTACAGAGTCAAAACAACAACACACGTGTCACTGCCCTAATACTTCCTTGGCCAGGGCGCTCTTGAAAAAGAGATTTTGATCTCAATGAGCCCTTCCTGGTTAAATAAAGGTCAAATAAAAAAAATGTAAAAACTTTAGGAGCTCCCTGTATACTATGTATGTGTTACATTTAACCTCACTTTGCCCTCATTGACTTCTGCACAGTCTGGCTGGGTTTCAACATATACACATATTCCACGAGTTATAAAAGAATGTTAACATTGCGGAGAGCAGCTGTTGTAGAGTGATGAATCGTAGGATACGTATTCGCCATCCCCTGATCATAAAGAGGGCTGGATGCCACAGACCAGTATACTATTATCGTATAACATGAAGGGTTTTGACTTCAAGGGTTTGATGCTACTTTTAGTTTCAGAACGATGAATGAGGGGAATTCTCTCCTGAACCTAAAAATGTTTTCAACCTTTTTTTTTTTTTAACTATAAATAACACTCTGCCTCTCATCATGCAGATGTTTTTAATCAAGTCACATTTACATGCAGTGCACGACTAGGCCTGTGCAGTCAGTCTCTTGGCGACGGCTACAGTGCACAGTGGAAATAGAGAGTCATGGTTGTAAAAAATCCCTGCGTTAAAAGTAGACAAGCACCATTACATGAACCTGTAGTGAGGTAAAGATACACATCCAGGAAATACATGGATTCCCTTGTTAGTTTACAGGCCTTGTGGGTTCCTGGGTCTATTCCCTTGTTAGTTTACAGGCCTTGTGTGTTCCTGGGTCTATTCCCTTGTCAGTTTACAGGCCTTGTGGGTTCCTGGGTCTATTCCCTTGTCAGTTACAGGCCTTGTGTGTTCCTGGGTCTATTCCCTTGTCAGTTTACAGGCCTTGTGGGTTCCTGGGTCTATTCCCTTGTCAGTTTACAGGCCTTGTGGGTTCCTGGGTCTATTCCCTTGTCAGTTTACAGGCCTTGTGTGTTCCTGGGTCTATTCCCTTGTCGGTTTACAGGCCTTGTGTGTTCCTGGGTCTATTCCCTTGTCAGTTTACAGGCCTTGTGGGTTCCTGGGTCTATTCCCTTGTCAGTTTACAGGCCTTGTGGGTTCCTGGGTCTATTCCCTTGTCAGTTTACAGGCCTTGTGTGTTCCTGGGTCTATTCCCTTGTCGGTTTACAGGCCTTGTGTGTTCCTGGGTCTATTCCCTTGTCAGTTTACAGGCCTTGTGGGTTCCTGGGTCTATTCCCTTGTCAGTTTACAGGCCTTGTGGGTTCCTGGGTCTATTCCCTTGTCAGTTTACAGGCCTTGTGTGTTCCTGGGTCTATATCTATACATCAACATGTTGAGTGACAAGTAGAATTCACTGACCCCAGCCTGGGTCATCATGACAAGTAGAATCTACTGACCCCGGCCTGGGTCATCATGACAAGTAGAATACACTGACCCCGGCCTGGGTCATCATGACAAGTAGACTGATTCTTATATCTTTCCATTGCCTAACCCTATATCTTTCCTACCCATCGGCACCATACAAATCAGCTTTATATGCCTCTCTAGACCAGTGTTTCTCAAACCTGGTTAAAATCAGCTTTATATGCCTGTCTAGACATCTCCTCATTAGCCCAAACTGCTGGCCTGGAAGGCATTATCTGTGGTGCTTTGCAACCTTACCCTTAGTAGTTCCTTATTTATAGTTCCCTCAGCATTACCCTTAGTAGTTCCTTATTTATAGTACCTCGGCATTACCATTACTAGTTCATTATTTATAGTACCTCAGCATTATCCTTAGTATTTCCTTATTTATAGTACCTCCGCATTATCCTTAGTATTTCCTTATTTATAGTACTTCAGCATGACCATTACTAGTTCATTATTTATAGTACCTACGCATTATCCTTAGTAGTTCCTTGTTTATAGTACCTCAGCATTATCCCTAGTATTTCCATATTTTTAGTACCTCAGCATTATCCTTAGTATTTCCTTAGTTATAGCACCTCAGCATTATCCTTAGTATTTCCTTAGTTATAGTACCTCAGCATTATCCTTAGTGTTTCCTTAGTTATAGTACCTCAGCATTACCATTAGTAGTTCATTATTTATAGTATCTCATAACCGTTTCCTCATATTATTGGGAAAGGAACTTGATGCCAGATGCTCGTGTTGATCTGGAGATGTCCCCTGAAGGGGAGAAAGGACATTTATTTTTCTATTGTCTGTCCTTAAGGGTTTGTTGACAAGTGAGGGAAGCTTGGTTCTTTAACAGGGTCACTTTACATTGCATGGAACCATCTAGAGCCATTGGCTGTCAAAGATAAATGTTAGTTATTATACAACAACCAGCAGCATTGTCTACAATCCAGGGTGGTTTTTACATGTGAAGTCTCCAATATACAGTAGGTGGAGCATTTTCAGTTCTCATGATAAATTACGTGGATTTAAAGTATTTTAGATAAGGGCCAAGCTGATGTTATTTGTGACAGTATTAAAACAATGTTATTTTTCCCTGTTGAGGACTTTGTCCTGGGATTTTAGTATATATATATATTTGTTGGTATAAGGAGATTTCCTCAAACTATGTGATCTGAAAATAGACCATCAGCATTCAGGCTGTCTAGACTAGCATACAGACCTGCTCCTATAACCTGAGCAGGAGGAAACAATCTGTTCCAGACACTCCCAGCTTCTGCTGGCCAGCTGGGACAAAGACCTCATTCTAAATTGGCATCCTAATCCCTAGATAGTGCACTACTTGTGACCCTGTGGGCCCTGGTCAAATGTAATGCACTATATAAGGATTTGGGATGCCATTTGGGATGTCTGTCCTGTAGACACTCCCATGTTATCTGGCAAGGTCCTTCTTCAGCCTCTCTTCCATTATTTTACCTTGCAGTCTCAAGATCATTATTACAAAATGTCCGCCTCTGCATGGAATCGAGTTGTAACACTCCTTTGGAAAATGTAATAATAATGCAGAAAGCAACTTGGTATTTTTGGAATACTTTAAATTACATCCAAAGAGAGTCCTTACTGGCTCAAATAAGAGTCCCTGAAGGCCTACTCTCCCAAGCCGTAGAGTTTGATGTGCAGTCCCTCACTGCTGATGCTATGGTAAAGTAAAATAGTGAAATATCTTTATGGCTTCATTTCATAGATATAATGCATTAATCATCGCTAGAGGCGGAGTACAGTATGTGGATCAGGGCTTGTAACAGAAGGTTGTAGGTTCAAAACCCTGGTTGTCCAAGCTTTATACCTGGATTAGTCAATCAGACTTTCTTCAGTATATATATCGCTATGGAAAATGGATAACATTTTAAAAAATGTATCTGTAAAGTGCCCTGGGGTATGTGCCAAGCTAAAAGCTTGCTCGTAGTTTTTCTATGGACATGCAGTAAGCACTCTGTTGAAAGAATGTCTTTCCATTACATAACCTTTGCTGACCTCTGCATGTCGTTGCTAGAGGGATGAATAGCAATGATATTATTGTAAGGACTGGGGTGAACAGAAAGGAATGCTATTTCAATAGCTATAATGTTATGTGTGTGGTTGAAGGACTGCTTTAAAAAAAAAAAAAAATCAGGAACAGCAGGCAGAGAGAGAGGAGTGATTTCGTATCTGACGTGAGTGATTTCATGGTGACATGTTTGGAGGCCTTTTTTTTTATTTTTTTTAAACGTTGTTGATTTTCCTCCTTCCACTTTTCCAGTTACCAAAGTGGCATCTGCCTGTCTTGGGCCTTGGAGGCTTCCTACGTCCTGTCTTTGGGTTAAAGGAAGGCCCTTGCAGCATTGCTGCATGGGAATTCAGAGAGGAACACTGGGAGAGCAGAAGTCCAGCACACAACCTCTTCCTCATCACCATGCTGTATGAGCTTACCGGTAGAAAAGACAAACTATTTTTTCAGACTAGGAAAACGGACCAATTATTTCGGTTGTCTTTCGTCTGTGCCCTCCGTATACATGTGTATTAATAACATGCTACTCTACTACTTCAGTATACATTTTATGTAAAGCAGGAGATCCTCCAAGGCTTTCGTTGAGGGTATGTCCTCAAGACCACATTTGATCCATTTTATGTAAAGCAGGAGATCCTCCAAGGCTTTCGTTGAGGGTATGTCCTCAAGACCACATTTGATCCATTTTATGTAAAGCAGGAGATCCTCCAAGGCTTTCGTTGAGGGTATGTCCTCAAGACCACATTTGATCCATTTTATGTAAAGCAGGAGATCCTCCAAGGCTTTCGTTGAGGGTATGTCCTCAAGACCACATTTGATCCATTTTATGTAAAGCAGGAGATCCTCCAAGGCTTTCGTTGAGGGTATGTCCTCAAGACCACATTTGATCCATTTTATGTAAAGCAGGAGATCCTCCAAGGCTTTCGTTGAGGGTATGTCCTCAAGACCACATTTGATCCATTTTATGTATCTTCCAGATTTACCGCTGAATTCATGTTGTGTCTTTAATATGAAATCTTAGAAGCAGAGCAGCCTTGTTCTGACTCGTAATGCAGAGTACGTTAATGGATCTATCGAGTCCTTAGGCTCTACAATCTGTCAGTGTGTTTAAACATGTAGAGAGATGCCTATTTAAAAACAATACAATCTACAGGCTGTTGATGTATTGATCGGGACATCTGCAGGATCCCATCAACCTGAAGCCCTAAGGCAGCCGGTTTTGGCAGCCGAGGCAACTTCCCAGACAGAGTTTCCCTGCATCGCTATGGATTCCTGATTAGGACATCAAAGCAATCATTTTTTCCTAGATCTTTCGGTCAGTTGAGAGAGTGGTCATTAATTAAAGTCTGGGGTGCTGACGCCAGGCCACCCTGTGTGTGTGTGTGCGTGTGCGCGTGTGTGTGTGTGTGTGTGCGTGCGTGTGTGCGTGCGTGTAGTTGGATTTCTTCATAGTGAATAATAGGCGCTTCATTGAAAACATGATGTGATATCGTTGAAAACATGATGTGATATCGTTGAAAACATGATGTGATATCGTTGAAAACATGATGTGATATCATTGAAAACATGATGTGATATCGTTGAAAACATGTGATATCGTTGAAAACATGATGTGATATCATTGAAAACATGATGTGATATCGTTGAAAACATGATGTGATATCGTTGAAAACATGATGTGATATCGTTGAAAACATGATGTGATATCATTGAAAACATGATGTGATATCATTGAAAACATGATGTGATATCGTTAAAAACATGATGTGATATCGTTGAAAACATGATGTGATATCGTTGAAAACATGATGTGATGTAGTTGAAAACATGATGTGATATCGTTGAAAACATGATGTGATATCGTTGAAAACATGATGTGATGTCGTTGCCTCCGTCACCTGATTTATTTCCATGAGCTCATTTTCTGGGGGATTTGCATTTGCTTGCATCAATTGGCCACATCTATGCTCAACGGATTCAGTAGTCTACCCAGCATTTCTCCCCCTTTGTGTAGCCTGGAACTTCATCTCCCTCTATTTGTAATAGTAAGTGAAACAATTGGACCGGATGGAACTATTTTGGCTGTTAAAGGCTTTTTCCCTCAGGTCCTTTAATAACTTTTAGCATCCCTAGTTTAGATAACACCAGCAGCATAATAGCTTGCAAGCATTTGTTACAGCAGTAATACAGTAATTAATTGATTTCATTTGAATAATTAGACTCCAGTCCAACTTTGCTGCATCAGTGGAATGTGTTAGACCGTGCGCCGTAAAGACTGCCGATGAAGAATTTAATCAGTATGCAAAGAGGCCACATCAAAGAGGTGAAGAAGCACAGCGTGCAGCGCTGCTAGAGCTCATATCAGCAACAAGCTGACCACAAACAGCATTGGTGTTGAACTTAAAAACGCTTCCTCAAACAGGGGAAATGTGTCTTATCTGTTCCAGTGCTTGATGTATTCAGAACTTCATCAGTGTACAACACTTTCAGTTGATTGATTTATGTATTATGTTTATTTGAATGAGGACAATGTACAACAGGACATAAGTCTCACAAGTGAGAAATTAGAAGTTTAGATTTATCTAACGTGTCCTTTCCGTCTGCAGTCTCCGGGCAGGTGAACATGTAGCCATGACAACATTATATCCAAACAGACAATCAGATGTTTAAAACAGAGGTCAGGACATAACACTTCACAGACTAGTATGATGCTATCCATTTCATGATGTGTCACGAAGACATGTCTAAGGATGACATGACTTGTTTCAGCCACTTTAATGTAAAGGCAACGTTGGTAAGTGAGTCGTCTTGTTCAGCCCGTGCACCTTGCAAATGAAATGAGCGACGTTTAGACCAAATTAGTTATTGTGTGACCTCTATGACATTCCACATGATGTAATTCCCCAAACTGTTCCATTACAAATGACACAAGAAATTTCTCAGAACGCCCCAAACTCCTCTTTCCCAGTTCTGACACGCTTTTTAAAGAAAGTCAAAGGTGCAATTGTTCCTGGGGGGGTTAAAGATGGACACAAAGTGTTTTAATTCACTGGGGTAATTTTCCACGCATTGCACAGCCAGTCAGAGCTTGTAACACCATGGTTTTACAGTGTCACCCTAACATGTGAGAAATGCTTGCTTTACAATGCCCTTAACAACGAAAAGCAATTCTGAGCTCCGCTCTCTGGTTTACACTCTGAAAAGGTCTAATGCTGGGGATGCATAATGAGCCACCAAGTACTGACTGCATACCAGGTTGAATCCACAGTAACTGTGTAAAGAAAACGAGGAACATACACACATTAAGTCTTTAGCAGGTCGGTGGCTAATGCTAATAGCTTGTAAGACCTTGCCACCCTGCATCTTGCTTTAGCTGACATAGAGGGGATTCAGTGGCGGACTCTGGAGCTGAACAAAGTGGACTTGGTGTGGGAGTAGGTACTCAGGGCCAGCCCAACACTCTGGCACACACATGGCAGGGTCTATGCTCTCAACAGGCAGCACATTGTCCAGGAGAGTAAATACTGGGCCGGCGAGGCTGGAATGATCAGACCCTTAGTCAAACAGTCCTGGCCCAGGCTGCGGGCAGACTTTATGGAGCTTTGAGGTCTGGACAGGTCAGGAAGATTGGCCCGATCGGGACTGAGTGGGAAGGCAAGGAGGTGCCGCCTGCTAGCGTGGATGCTAGCATACTAACAGTGGGATCTTTAAGATATGAACGCAGTTACAGTATAGGAGACAGTTTAAAGCATACGAGACAGTGAATGAGGATGGAGGTTACATTTCAGTGGATGACGATTTCTTCCACCTCACATGGAATATCAACTAGTTTATGCTGTGGCCCCATGTTTGCCTTCACTTGGAATAAACAGCACGGTTAGCATGTTAGCACGGTTAGCATGTTAGCACGGTTAGCATGTTAGCATGCTTGTTGGCAGTTATTATTGATCACTCCGTCCCATCACATCTTGGAGTCAGTTTTAATTAGTCTTGTGCTGGGGATTTTTTAATTGACGACCACCCATTCAGAATACTTTCTCCTTCCGTTCTCCTAGATTCTGATGAGGTCTTCTTGAGCTGTAGCTAACAGAGGAGTATTATCCAGCGTCTTGAATATCGCCAGAAAACTGTAGATTTGGTTCCTTTGGGAAAGTCTGAAACGTGGTATGATTTATTAGGTTCTATAAGCTGAGCTGAGCTGACTCTAAATACAATGTTCATCAAATAAATCAACTCTGTATGCAGCAGTGTATCTCTCGAAGCAAAGTTATTTTATTATTATTTTATTTTTACATTGAATACTTGGAACAGCCATCTGCCCATAACATGCGCTAATCCAATATAGGCTAGTGCTGAACAGCCAAGCTCCTCAGCATGCCTTCTACCATCGCTTCAGAAAAATCAACTTCAGGGCAGAAGCGAGGATGAAGTGGTTGTTTTATACAAGGTCCATACTTCTACCATGTATGCGATAAGCATTGCATTACACTCATGAACCACACCAGAGACAACACACACATTTACATGCTACATCTTAAGCTGTACTGTATATTGTGAGGTGTATATATAGTGGCATGTAGTAAACACACTGTAGATATTTTAGCATTCATATTTTAGTATTACTAGCATACCCGTTGACATTCAAGCTTTCATAGCTTGATGTTTATGTAGTGTCCATATAAACTGTATACTTTGTTTAAAGGCTGTTCGGTGCAGTAAAAATGTAAAAGGTGGAGGGAGGCTCCCCCAAAAAGGTGCACTATGTGTAAATCGCTCCGTCATTTCCTGGTAGCTAAAATTCGATTATAGTTTGTGTAATTTCAGTTTATGTAACAAAACAAGCAATCATTGTGTAGAGAATCATTGTACCATATAAACCGCTGTGAAATACATTTTCCATCACCTTTTCAGCCATCTGAAGCTGCTGTACAAAACCGCAAGTAAAATACACAAAAACTAAACTTATGAACGGGAAGCATAGAAATAGCACACATAGAACAGATCTAGACTTGCGTCTTAGACTTGCTTTCAATAAGAATGACAGATCTATAACTTACATTTCTATGTGAATTTGGTCAGGTTGCTCAAAAAAGTTACAGATTGTAACTTTAAGATATTTTCAACCTTCCCCTTCACCCCCCGAGAGCAGGCAGAGGGTTTGCCAGAAAAAACACTGTTGCACAGTGAGTACACTATAGTGGAAAGAATGGGCCTATTTTTTCTGACCAGGAGAGCTGCACAGCTGATGGGGTGTATCCCTTACCGCTGTACTGACAGTGCTCTCCCTTCAGAAATACTTTAAGAAAGCACACACAGACAATTTCCAGGCAAAGCCAGTGAGTGTGTGAAAGTCTGTTGTTTGCTAATGCACCTTGCAATAACATGTGGCTTTCAAAATGGTGGAGGTGAGGGACTGTAGAACAAGAGGGACCTTAAAGACAGCCACAGAGTTGGCAGTTGCCCAGGGGGTAAGCGGATCTAGGTGGGGACGTAGGTTGTTAATTCGAACTTGAGCAAAAGTGAGTTTTCCAAAAATGTTTACTCATGAGGCCCTCATACTCAATAAACAGGGTGATATCCACAGCCGTGTTGTAGCCCTGAACTGAACACTTTGTTTAAGGGTGATATCCACAGCCGTGTTGTAGCCCTGAACTGAACACTTTGTTTAAGGGTGATATCCACAGACCTACTGTAACCCTGAACTGAACACTTTGTTTAAGGGTGATATCCACAGCCGTGTTGTAGCCCTGAACTGAACACTTTGTTTAAGGGTTATATCCACAGCCGTGTTGTAGCCCTGAACTGAACACTTTGTTTAAGGGTGATATCCACAGACCTACTGTAACCCTGAACTGAACACTTTGTTTAAGGGTGATATCCACAGCCGTGTTGTAGCCCTGAACTGAACACTTTGTTTAAGGGTTATATCCACAGCCGTGTTGTAGCCCTGAACTGAACACTTTGTTTAAGGGTGATATCCACAGACCTACTGTAGCCCTGAACTGAACACTTTGTTTAAGGGTGATATCCACAGACCTACTGTAACCCTGAACTGGACACTTTGTTTAAGGGTGATATCCACAGACCTACTGTAGCACTGAACTGGACACTTTGTTTAAGGGTGATATCCACAGACCTACTGTAGCCCTGAACTGGACACTTTGTTTAAGGGTGATATCCACAGACCTACTGTAGCCCTGAACTGGACACTTTGTTTAAGGGTGATATCCACAGTTATGTTGTAGCCCTGAACTGGACACTTTGTTTAAGGGTGATATCCACAGTTATGTTGTAGCCCTGAAATGGACACTTTGTTTAAGGGTGCCGCAGAGCCTGTGGATAGGTTGGCCCACACAGCTCCATGGTGTCAAAATAAAGAATGCATTCTCCACTATGACCCCTAGCACCAACACATCTAATTGCAAGCAGTTTAAGAAACAGGAAAATGAAGGAGGTTTCAAGCAGTGTTGGCTGCTTGAAACCTATATATTGTTAATACAGTAAAACGTCTTGCATATCTTGTACTAACACACGTCAAATAATGCAGGGATTTGGATTTTTGCATATTTTACAGATAAACTAATGAATGTATTTTTATTTATCTTTCCCACTTATGCTCCTGGGCTCATCATTCATGGGGATATCATTCAAAGTTACTTTCAAACTCACAATTCATTATTTAGAAATCATCACTGAAAGGCTTGCGCACAAAGTGACAGTCTCTTCACCCGTGCTGCTCTAAAAATATTTAGCAGAATGCAGTTGTGATTATTGTGACAGGGATGTTAGTGTCTGTTCACACACACACACGAGGCCCTCAGCGTGATACAGACCTGCTGCAACGTTTGATCATATGGAATACATTAAATGACCTAACAGCATGGGAGGTAATCACACTGTTGATGTATTGATCGGCATATGGATGTACCGTTCATTCGTGAAGTATTCAGACCCCTTCAGACTTTTTTCCACATTTTGTTACATTACAGCCTTATTCTAAAAAAAATGTTTAAATCCCTCATCAATCTACACACAATACCCCATAATGACAAAGTGAAAACAGGTTTTTAGAAATGTTTGCAAATGTATTAACGTTTTTTTTTTTTTTTTTAAACAGATACCTACTGTTAAGATTGTGTATTGGAGGCGAAGTCAGGTGCAGGAGAGCAGAGTGTAGTGAACAGGCGCACTTTTTATTCCGGTCCAAATGACAGCACAAAGTAACATAAAATGTGCCCAAAGCACGGAACATAGACAAAAAGTAATGCGCGTAACAATATCAAAATACACGTAACACAAACAAACCTACACAAAGACAGAGGAATAAATACATATTAATTGATTGGGGAATGAAAACCAGGTGTGCAGGGAACAAGACAAAACAAATGGATACATGAAAAATGGAGCGGCGATGGCTAGAAAGCCGGTGACGTCGATCGCCGCCCGAACAAGGAGAGGAGCCAACTTCGGCAGAAGTCGTGACACTTACCCTTCGCTATGAGACTGGAAATTGAGCTCAGGTGCATCCTGTTTCCATTGATCATCCTTGAGATGTTTCTACAACTTGATTGGAGTCCACCTGTGGTAAATTTAATTGATTGGACATGATTTGGAAAGGCACACAACTGTCTATATTAGAGGTCGACTGATTAATCGGAATGGCCGATTTATTGGTCCTCCAATAATCGGTATCGGCGTTCATAATCGGTTGACCTCTAGTCTATATAAGGTCCCACAGTTGACAGTGCGTGTCAGAGCAAAAATCAAGCCATGAGGTCGAAGGAATTGTCCGTAGAGCTCAGAGACAGGATTGTGTCGAGGCACAGATCTGGAGAACGGTACCGTAAAATATCTGCAGCATTGAAGGTCCCCAAGAACACAGTGGTCTCCATCATTCTTAAATGGAAGAAGATTGGAACCACCAAGACTCTTCCTAGAGCCTATCGCCCTGCCATACTGAGCAATCGGGGGAGAAGGGCCTTGGTCAGGGAGGTGACCAAGAACCCGATGGTGACTGACAGTGCTCCAGAGTTCCTCTGTTGAGATGGGAGAACCTTCCAGAAGGACAACCATCTCTGCAGCACTCCACCAATCAGGCCTTTATGGTAGAGTGACGAGACGGAAGCCACTCCTCAGTAAAAAGCACATGACAGCACGCTTGCAGTTTGCCAAAAGGGACCTAAAGGACTCTCAGACCATGAGAAACAAGATTCTCTGGTCTGATTAAACCAAGATTGAACTCTTTGGCCTGAATGCCAAGAGTCATGTCTGGAGGAAACCTGGCACCATCCATATGGCGAAGCATGTTTGGTGGCAGCATCATGCTGTGGGGATGTTTTTCAGTGGCAGGCACTAGGAGACTAGT
Organism: Oncorhynchus clarkii lewisi; assembly: GCF_045791955.1. NCBI lineage: Eukaryota > Metazoa > Chordata > Actinopteri > Salmoniformes > Salmonidae > Oncorhynchus > Oncorhynchus clarkii. Next base: position 8,617,468 of record NC_092151.1, read on the forward strand.
CAGTATCGAGGCAAAGATGAAAGGAACAAAGTACAGAGAGATCCTTGATGAAAACCTGCTCCAGAGCACTCAGGACCTCAGACTGTGGCGAAGGTTCACCTTCCAACAGGACAATAACCTAAGCACACAGCCAAGACAATGCAGGAGGGTCTAGGTCAGGGTTTCCCTTGTGAGCCACTAAGTCAGGGTTTCGGGACCCCAAAGTGTGTACGTTTTGGTTTTTGCCCTAGCACTACACAGCTGATTCAAATAATCAACTTTATCATCAACCTTTGATCATTTGAATCAGCTGTGTAGTGTTAGGGGGCGAAAAACCAAAATGCGCACACAGTGGTAATCTCACTATCTTTGACAGAATATCTTTGACGTTTTGAGTGGGATAAAAGTTAGCTTGACACTGAGCTGAACTGCTGCTCGTATACAGGCTTGGATGTGCGATACAACAGGACATCAAAATCATGCTTCTGTATGATAATATCGGTCACATATCATCAATCTCTCTTAGATAATCGCAGGAATTGCAACCTGTGCTATGAATGCGTACTGATTTCTGTATAAAAAAATTGTTTTAGCTTTTTCTCTGTGTGAAAATTACTTTTAGCTTTCTCACTTACACAGCCGTAAAAAAATTACTTTAGTTCTGCAAATGTGACAAGACTACTTTCTCTTTCTCCCAGTGACAAAGGCACTTAAGCGTTCTTGTGAAATGGCGGGACAAAGGAGAGCTGGGAAAAAAACCTGTTAGCAATTCTCCAGACATCTGGGCTATAATTACCAGCTCTTGTGTTTGCAGTCGTTAGTTATGCTCAGAGGAAATCAAAGGAAACTGCTGTCTTTTATTGAGCTCAGAGGCAGCATGGGTAAAATGTATATATCTGCTTCTCTCTCTGCCTTTAGTTCTCTTTACTTCCATCTAGTTACCTATATTACAGTCCCATTTAGGCCCTGCAGAGTGAGTCAACTTTCCCCACTGTTTAAGTCTTTAGGTGTCCCATAGTTTTCAGTATTAAGTGTATTATTGTGTTTGTAGGTCTCTTTCTCATTTATCTATTTATCTTAGACCCCATTAGCTGTGTGTTTGGATGCCCTGAGATACAGTGGGGAAACGTATCTGCTAGGAGGGTAAGGAGTGGGCAAGACAGTACTATCAGTTTCTAACTCTGCTCTTTTCTTAAAAGTGATGTAATTGTCCGGCAGCTATAGATGTGCCTTTTAAATATCGCTTTGGCATGCCTTGTAAAAATCGCTTTGGCATGGACTCAAAAAAACATATGAGGTTTGTCTCATCTGTTATCCAGCTTCACACATATTTGATAGTGACAACTTTTCCAACATAGACCTAAATGTTGTATTAAGGATACCAATTCCGTATCAAAAAACAAATGTTAGAATGTTGTATATTTGCGCATAGATACACACTGAGTAATGCACAAGTTTGCATGCATCCTCTTCAATTAAAGCTACCTGTTTTGTAGCCTTGTTCAGCGATGTGACTCAGGGCATAGATACCTGGTGCACTAGGCGATCTAGTTGGCTGGAATTTTTACACGGGTGTGCAATCCCTCCACCACACTGGCCTCTTTTAACAGAACAGGGAGAGCGAGGAGCAGCTCCTCTGCGCCTGCTGTTAGCAGCTGTTAACTTGGCCTCTCTCGGGGACTCCTTGTATTCATTACAGCTCCGCTGACCTTCCCTTATCCTCGACAGAAAAGTGCCCAGCACCACGCAGACCAGGGAGGATTGAAAGGGCCTGCCTAAACAAATAAAATACATGGCTCACACACTACCACTGACCTGCCTGTCTCATTCAGTGGGGGAAGAAGAGGACTGCTAAAAACACAAAGTTAACTGTCGTGCCGGTGTGTGCATGGAGCATGAGCATACACAGATTCTAAAACAGACAGCACCCACATGACACACAGTGACAGAGAAAGACACAACACACAGACAGTGACAGAGACAGACACAGACAGTGACAGAGATAGACACGACACACAGACAGTGACAGAGACAGACACAGACTGTGACAGAGATAGACACGACACACAGACAGTGACAGAGACAGACACGACACACAGACAGTGACAGAGACAGACACAGACAGTGACAGAGATAGACACGACACACAGACAGTGACAGAGATAGACACGACACACAGACAGTGACAGAGACAGACACAACACACAGACAGTGACAGAGACAGACACAACACAGAGATGAGTGAGGGAATGTCTTTGTATAAGCCGAGAATTTGAAACAACCTTTGATCTAAGGTCATTGTGAGGACATGTTTGTGTAAGGGCAGACATCGCAATGGGAGTGAGATGTCAGGTCACTCTCAGCATGTCTCAGTGCTGAGGTAACAGAATTATGGGTACTGCTGTGTCCCTGAGGCTCCAGCCATAACTTCAGAAAAAATAGCATAATAAATCTTTCTACAGTTTATACCGTTTGTAGTAAAATTACATAATATCACCAGAGGAGGTAATGTAATCATAGTATTTACAGAAATGAAATCTGTCTGATAGTATTTATAGGTGTCAAAGAATACATGGCTAAAAAGTCATCATCACGGCTTCATTTAGTAGATAATAACCCAAGAACCGGTCTGCCATTTCTCTGTTGGAAAATCTGGCAGAGATAGCCGTTTTATTGACTTTTTATTCAAAAATTCAATATATTCCTAAATGAATGTGGAAGCCCACAGTAACTTGAAGCACACAGTAAAAAGCAATGAGTTACTGCAGCAATATGATAAATACAGCTATTGCTGCTCATAATGAGAATCCATTTTTAACTCTGCGATTATGAGGCAGCAATAGCCTTTCAGTGTTATTGTAGAAAACTGCAAGTGCAATCTGTATGGTAATTTTGATACATAACGTTGATCTAAAACGTTGCCCTAGTAGAATTCACCCTGCCTCCCAATTGTATTCCTTGTGCCAACATATGAAACACATTGAACCCTTCATAAGTACTGGTATTAATTAAAGGAATACTATGTTGGATTTGCTTTTGAATCCTTATTGTCCACATTTATAACTGAATGCGGTATTTTAGACTCTGAGACTAAGACTGAATCAGGGCTGTATTATCCTGGGTCTTTACACCCCTCTGTTACAGCATGTTCCCTGGTGAGAGAGAACAACACCCCTGAAATCCATGGCGTTTAGAGCCTACAAGTTGAAAGCTAACTGATAAGACCTTTATCATCAATGCGTATGATTCTGCCTACTCCATATGCCATAGAGAAAAATGGGAGAAGGGAAAATTATGTTTAACAAAATTTCAACCGAAGAAACAGTGATACACAACAGTATGTTCCGAGCTAATTAAACCGTGAACCTTTTGGAGACCTACTCATTCAACCTGCCTATGGGAAGTTTGACATATTAAGAAAATGAAATGAATGCATAATTTGAAATGGCATCTCTAAATGCTGTTACCCTGCCCTCAAAGATTAGCTTTGACGGATGTGTTCGAGAGGTGTTTACAAATTGGAGCAGTCTCGTGCTCAGACTTGCCCCCCAGAGGTATCAGTGTTTTGACACAGAAGGTCAAGTCCATCCCATGTATCCTGGGTGATAGATGCTGCTCACTTGGGTGAGGTTCTAGAAGAGGTTCTAGAACTCATTGAGCTCTCAAGAAATCCCGTTTTTCCTCCGTAAACAAAGATTTACGGCAGACCTCAAGGATCTGTCTTTAGCCCGCACAGGACTTATTCTGCACAATACACTGGTAACATTTGAAAATAAGTAATAATTTGTTATTTTCAACTTCTGGTCTCTCATGTAACTTCTCAAAGGATGAAGCAATACTCACATTCGAGACTGTGTGCATACATAATCCATTTGAATCCTCCATCCAAATCAATACATTTAGTAAAGTTATGAGAGTAGAAAGACGAATGTTTACGTGTCTCTCTCGTTTAAAAAAAAATGGTTTACTTTAATTACTTTGTTTAAAATACAGGAAAAATTTCATTAAAATCTTCGGAACAAATCTCTGAATGTCCTTGAGTGGACCAGCCAGAGCCCGGACTTGAACCCGATCGAACATCTCTGGAGAGACCTGAAAATAGCTGTGCAACAACGCTCCCCATCCAATCTGACAGAGCTTGAGAGGATTTGCAGAGAAGAATGGGAGAAACTCCCCAAATAAAGGTGTGCCAAGCTTGTAGTGTCAATTTGCAAAAAAAACTTTGTCATTATGGGGTATTGTGTGTAGATTGATGAGGGAATAACAAAAAAATATATATTTTACAATAAGACTGTAACGTAACAAAATGTGAAAAAAGTCCAGGGGTCTGAATACTTTCTGAATGCACAGTGTATTTATTTGCTCTTAAATGTTCTGTTATATATTCAGCTTTGAACTGCAACGTATACTAAAACAAAACTAAATTAAACTAAAATTGGGGATGAAGCCCTGTAGAAATACTAAAATAGTTCTCCCCTTCTTTTGGATCATGACATGATTGGATGGGTATACGCAATATGGCAGGGGTTTTGCTTTCACACACATTTCACCTAAGTCTTACATTAGCAGGCTTGTTAAATAGGGAAGCATTTCTCAAGCATTAGAGCAGGGCCCTAAGGCTCGGTGTATTGCTGTGTTTTCTTATATGACCTCTGAAGTCAATAATGCACTGGGTAATGTGCATGCATTACTACAGATGAGAGGGTAACATCATAATGGCCTGATGAATGTCAACGTTTTCAGAAGCTCAGCACAAACCATTGGCCTCAGATAGATTGACCCTTAAAAAAAGAAGAAGAATTGGAGCATTAATTATTCATTTCATTTGAATTTGAATTATTCAGTAATGCAATCCCTAAACTCAAAATGTCACGGCAACGTAAGCACATAATTCACCGAGATAGGAGGGACACTACATCCAGCAGACCTTGCAAATGAGATTCCAACGCAATAGTCTCATGTAGTCACTAGTCATTTAAAAAAAAAAGTTATTTACACAGACCTTCTATGCACTCAAGATGAGTTTATGCATTTATAAATTCTCAAGTGTATTAGTATGTACAAACCTGTAATATAATGCCTATTTACTCAAAACAATACACGTCCGTTTTTATTTCCCACATTACATTAAGAATTTAATTCAAAAGAGGATGAAGAAAAGTTCCCCGACTCAAATATGTTTTAGCAGTACTTTTCAAGGCACTTCCAAGGTAGTTGTCTGATGCTGTACTTGTACATTCAGTTAGCAGGTCCATCATTCCCAGTGCCATGCATGACTAGTTCTCACTGTGATAGAAAGGTCTGTCTCTTATGTCTCTCATTATAGAAAACCCTACATAGGACAGAAGGGGAGGCCAGCCTGTCATTAATTCTGTTAACTCTTCATGACCCAGCTTCATGTCCAACTGCAATCGCTTGGCAACAGGCAGCAGCCACACGAGCGGAACCAAATTAATTTCCAAAGTTACAGGGGTATGATCCAGCACTTATTTTCCCTCCACTGCTTCTCGAAAACGTTTCTCGTACCAAGTTATGATTTATTCACGCTTCCTCATCTCTTGCAATGTAAATCGGCTATTACTCTCATCTTCTACCAAAAAAACATCTGTAAGCTAGTTTCAGAGACCCTCATTAGTTGCAATTAAAGTACAGTAACTGTCCAGTGTTTCCAGATGTCTATGAAATATCACCTATAATGAATTACAATATGAGTGAAACACTTTTCTTTCTAAAAAATTCTTAATGAATTATGTTAAAAATCAACTTTTCTGTGTTGGAATGTTGTGGGAGTAGTGCAGCGACAGAATGGTGTGGGAGTAGCGCAGCTACAGAATGGTGTGGGAGTAGCTCAGCTACAGAATGGTGTGGGAGTAGTGCAGCTACAGAATGGTGTGAGAGTAGCGCAGCTACAGAATGGTGTGGGAGTAGCTCAGCTACAGAATGGTGTGGGAGTAGCGCAGCTACAGAATGGTGTGGGAGTAGCGCAGCTACAGAATGGTGTGAGAGTAGCGCAGCTACAGAATGGTGTGAGAGTAGCGCAGCTACAGAATGGTGTGAGAGTAGTGCAGCTACAGAATGGTGTGGGAGTAGCGCAGCTACAGAATGTTGTGGGAGTAGCTCAGCTACAGAATGGTGTGAGAGTAGCTCAGCTACAGAATGGTGTGAGAGTAGCTCAGTTACAGAATGGTGTGGGAGTAGTGCAGCTACAGAATGGTGTGGGAGTAGCACAGCTACAGAATGGTGTGGGAGTAGCGCAGCTACAGAATGGTGTGGGAGTAGCGCAGCTACAGAATGTTGTGGGAGTAGCACAGATACAGAATGGTGTGAGAGTAGCTCAGCTACAGAATGGTGTGAGAGTAGCTCAGCTACAGAATGGTGTGGGAGTAGTGCAGCTACAGAATGTTGTGGGAGTAGCGCAGCTACAGAATGGTGTGGGAGTAGCTCAGCTACAGAATGGTGTGGGAGTAGTGCAGCTACAGAATGTTGTGGGAGTAGTGCAGCTACAGAATGGTGTGGGAGTAGCTCAGCTACAGAATGGTGTGGGAGTAGCTCAGCTACAGAATGGTGTGGGAGTAGCTCAGCTACAGAATGGTGTGGGAGTAGTGCAGCTACAGAATGGTGTGGGAGTAGTGCAGCTACAGAATGGTGTGGGAGTAGCTCAGCTACAGAATGGTGTGGGAGTAGCGCAGCTACAGAATGGTGTGGGAGTAGCTCAGCTACAGAATGGTGTGGGAGTAGCTCAGCTACAGAATGGTGTGGGAGTAGCGCAGCTACAGAATGGTGTGGGAGTAGCTCAGCTACAGAATGGTGTGGGAGTAGCTCAGCTACAGAATGGTGTGGGAGTAGTGCAGCTACAGAATGGTGTGGGAGTAGTGCAGCTACATAATGGTGTGGGAGTAGTGCAGCTACAGAATGGTGTGGGAGTAGTGCAGCTACAGAATGGTGTGGGAGTAGTGCAGCTACAGAATGGTGTGGGAGTAGCTCAGCTACAGAATGGTGTGGGAGTAGTGCAGCTACAGAATGGTGTGGGAGTAGTGCAGCTACAGAATGATGTGGGAGTAGTGCAGCTACAGAATGGTGTGGGAGTAGTGCAGCTACAGAATGGTGTGGGAGTAGTGCAGCTACAGAATGGTGTGGGAGTAGTGCAGCTACAGAATGGTGTGGGAGTAGTGCAGCTACAGAATGGTGTGGGAGTAGTGCAGCTACAGAATGGTGTGGGAGTAGCGCAGCTACAGAATGGTGTGGGAGTAGTGCAGCTACAGAATGGTGTGGGGTAGCTCAATTAGGCTCAAGTCATTCATCTTTGATTTAGAGAAGAAAACATTTGTTTAGTTGTAGTCGTCCTTTCGTGAACTTACCTGTCAAGCCACCATAATTATTGTTTGTTTCCTTTGCTCCCTTGCTTGCTACTATCGCGATACCACTATCCAGAGAACACTAATCTTAATAAACTTAAGGAGCACAACATTTTGGCAACTAAAACAATTGGCAACGTTGTTGTAAACAGAATAACACTTCAAATACTTCAAAAACTGCACAGCGTTAATTTCTAAACGAGTTTGGACTTCTTCTCCAGTTAATTGCATCTCCACGCATCAACCATCCAAACTTTACATTCTAAACAACATGCATGAACTATTGCCAACCAGGTTTGGACTCTTTTGACACCAGTACTAAGGGCTGGACTGGGACCAGTAATCTTCCTGGGACCATTTTGTCTCTCTAGGTCTCCACACCAGACCATTTTGTCTCTCTAGGTCTCCACACCAGACCATTTTGTCTCTCTAGGTCTCCACACCAGACCATTTTGTCTCTCTAGGTCTCCACACCAGACCATTTTGTCTCTCTAGGTCTCCACACCAGACCATTTTGTCTCTCTAGGTCTCCACACCAGACCATTTTGTCTCTCTAGGTCTCCACACCAGACCATTTTGTCTCTCTAGGTCTCCACACCAGAGCATTTTGTCTCTCTAGGTCTCCACACCAGACCATTTTGTCTCTCTAGGTCTCCACACCGGACCATTTTTTTTCCCCCAGAAAAAAATCTAATAATAATGGCCTGCTCACAAAGTCCAAATTAAGACAGGCCCACTGGACTAAAGATGGACCAGCCCATCTGGCATTTGCCAGAATTGCCCTATGGCCAGTCCGTCTATGGCCATTGCCCTATGGCCATTGCCCTAACTGCAGTCCGTCAGCCAGTGATGCTTCACAGTGTTGTCAGTACACGCCCAGAACTGTTAGAACTGTTGGGTTGTCATTTGAAATACTTGCTGTACTAGAAGTTAATGGGTACATGTATGAGGAATGTATATGGTGGGGTCAATAAGAAGTAGGGACCTGAAAAGTTACTAAGTGAGGGACAAGGGGCAATCACATGGAGGAGGTCAGGGTAGCCTAGTGGTTAGAGCGTTTTGACTAGTAACCAACCGTAAGGTTGCAAGTTCAAATCCCCGAGCTGACAAGGTACAAATCTGCCGTTCTGCCCCTGAACAGGCAGTTAACCCACTGTTCCTAGGCCGTCATTGAAAATAAGAATTTGTTCTTAACTGACTTAAATAAAGGTAAAATAAAAATAAAATAAACTGATATGGGTGGATAGCTGTGGATTAGTGAGGAATGGGGGGCCGAGGTCAGGTCAGGTCACATGAAGGGAGAAGGAACAGTTTATTACCCACATCACTTAACTTCCTGCCTAGCAACAAAGATGTGGTGTTTAGAGATAACGGAGGAGACTCCGCCTAAAGGGGATATATATACCGGTGCTGGTGTAAACATGTCTTTCTCTTTGCAGCTGTTTGACCCAGTGGGTGAAGAAACGTGGTTAAAGCTTTTACCAGTTGTCCGTTGGTTTTTACTCTGTTTATTTAGAACCTAACAGAACCAAGACATGCTCAGTTGTACAGCTTAGTGTCTTTACAGTAAGTGTACTAACAGCTGACAATGGGTTAACTGAACTGAGAAAGGACTGATGACACTTTCTCTCTTGCTCAACTGCAAATTGTCTCCATTGGTACACTGTAATAGATTTCACCCGCTGACAGATGAGATAACTAGGGCTGCCTTGCAAGTCGAGCTAAAGTGCTTGTTTCATTACCAGCGTCACTCTGCATCTGAGAGAGTCCCATGTAAAGCTGCGTCCCCAATGGCACCCTATGAGCCCTGGTCTAAAGTAGTACACTAACCCTATTGGCCCTGGTCTAAAGTAGTAACACTAACCCTATGAGCCCTGGTCTAAAGTAGTACACTAACCCTATTGGCCCTGGTCTAAAGTAGTAACACTAACCCTATGAGCCCTGGTCTAAAGTAGTACACTAACCCTATTGGCCCTGGTCTAAAATAGTACACTAACCCTATGGGTCCTGGTCTAAAGTAGTAACACTAACCCTATTGGCCCTGGTCTAAAATAGTACACTAACCCCATGAGCCCTGGTCTAATGTAGTACACTAACCCTATTGGCCCTGGTCTAATGTAGTACACTAACCCTATTGGCCCTGGTCTAATGTAGTACACTAACCCTATGAGCCCTGGTCTAATGTAGTACACTAACCCTATTGGCCCTGGTCTAAAATAGTACACTAACCCTATGAGCCCTGGTCTAAAATAGTACACTAACCCTATGGGCCCTGGTCTAATGTAGTACACTAACCATATTGGCCCTGGTCTAAAGTAGTGCACTAAATAGGGAATATGGTGCCATTTGGGATGCATCCTAGGCTGTCGTCTCTCTGCCTGGATGCACCTCACCTGTGTACATCGGCTGCTATTGAAGCTGATGAGTTCTGACTGACGTCTCTCTGGAAAGAGAGGATGTGACCAGCTGAACTCCTTAGAGACCTGTCCGTTAAAGCATGCCTTCCTCAAGGCAGCCATTACCCACCTGAGGTACTACTAGTCTAGTAGTATTACCACTGACCCACCACCAGTCTGAAGTACTACTAGTCTAGTAGTATTACCACTGACCCACCACCAGTCTGAAGTACTACTAGTCTAGTAGTATTACCACTGACCCACCACCAGTCTGAAGTACTACTAGTCTAGTAGTATTACCACTGACCCACCACCAGTCTGAAGTACTACTAGTCTAGTAGTATTACCACTGACTCACCACCAGTCTGAAGTACTACTAGTCTAGTAGTATTTTCCACTGACCCACCACCAGTCTGAAGTACTACTAGTCTAGTAGTATTACCACTGACCCACCACCAGTCTGAAGTACTACTAGTCTAGTAGTATTACCACTGACCCACCACCAGTCTGAAGTACTACTTGTCTAGTAGTATTACCACTGACCCACCACCAGTCTGAAGTACTACTAGTCTAGTAGTATTACCACTGACCCACCACCAGTCTGAAGTACTACTAGTCTAGTAGTATTACCACTGACCCACCACCAGTCTGAAGTACTACTAGTCTAATAGTATTACCACTGACCCACCACCAGTCTGAAGTACTACTGGTCTAGTAGTATTACCACTGACTCACCACCAGTCTGAAGTACTACTGGTCTAGTAGTATTACCACTGACTCACCACCAGTCTGAAGTACTACTGGTCTAGTAGTATTACCACTGCAAAACATAGAACGATTTATTGATTATTGTGACATATAGTATCTTGCTATGATTGAAATACTTTTGCTACTACAGTACTTCTATTTTTTAAATTTAACTTGTCAAGTCAGTTAAGAACAAATTATAATTTACAATGACGGCCTACCGGGGAGGTGCCTTGTTCAGGGGCAGAACAACAGAATTTTACCTTGTCAGCTCGGGGATTTGATCCAGCAACCTTTAGTTTGGTTACTGGCCCAACGCTCTAACCACTTGGCTACCAGCCATCCCCACCACCAGTTTGAAGTACTACTGATATGATACTGCTACTTGTAATTGAGACAGCTGTTGTTACACTGCTTTGATAGAATACTGCTGTTACCATTATTAATGCTAGGAAATAGTCAATGTGCTCCTAATAGATATAATTTACACTAGAAACAACTGTCTATCCTTATTTTAAGCTGGCATGAATAATTGTAATTTTTAATAAGGGGATGTGTGAATAAATTGCTAAATGAAGGGCTAATAAAGGTGTATGCTTTGTAAGAAGAAGTCACTGTAACGTTAGTCAAGTTTTGATTTTGATTTAGTCAGCTGTGGATGATGCAACCCTTTCCTCACTCAACCCCAGAAGTGTGTGTGTTTGTGGGTACCTGTGCCTGTCTTTCTGTGCAGATAATTGGAGGGGGCTGTCTGCTTTTATTTGTGTTTTTGTGTTTGGAAGGTAAATATGCTAATAAATATGCTAATATATACTGTCTCTCAGATTCAAGAGCTCTGTTTTGCAGATGAGGGTTTGGTAATGGTATTTGTGTGTTTTGGAAGGCACACTCGCCGCGCAAACACATACAATCATACAGTCTTGATAGGTAATTGTCAATATTTGTCTGTGGCTTCCGTTTAAGAACAATTGACATACCTACAGCTCAGTATTAGCCACATAATGTGTGGCATGTGATGGTTTATGTACGAACAGTGAAACAATTCACAATTATTCTCACATATTGTGTGCATCAGCCTTCTGTAGGTGCTACGTGTAGTAGGCCACTATTTCATTCATAGGGTCTTATTTCACCAATTAGCCACATAATGTGTGGCATGCGATGGTTTATGTACGAACAGTGAAACAATTCACAATTATTCTCACATATTGTGTGCATCAGCCTTCTGTAGGTGCTACGTGTAGGTCACTGATTAACATTTCTCATTATATTCAAAGGCCGCAGCCATTTGTTTCCTTAATGACTTCCCTAATGGGAACTTTATTTTGCTCAAGTCAGTGTCATTAAGATGTCTATTCTAATCTAAATTGAATGTTGATGGGAGAATTGAAGCAGGCCCCCCAAAACCATTTTTTTGAGAAGGTTTATTTTAAATGAAGTTATTATATAATGACAGTACCCCCTGCCATCGCCACAGCTCAGCTCTGTTGTGAAAACAGGCATTTGATGATAGCTTTTATGATCAAATTTATGACATGGGTTCATATTAATCTCAATAATGAGACTCCCTGGAAGTGTTTTATGACACTGTGCAATTCCTGAAATGATGGTCATATTTTCACAATATTGTCCTTTCACACAGAGAGAGGTAAAAGATATTGGGCTGAGCCTGAAATATCAAGCATCCATCCGGTAGAGTAGTTCATATGGAAGTGATCATGACGGCGCATTAATTAGAAGTACTTTGGCGTTGTGATCATGTGTGCTCAACACATCCTGGAGAGATAAACCCTGATATAGAGCAGATCAAACATTTACAGTCTTTAGAGATGTTTTATCTACATGTTCAGTTGTGATAAAAAATATATAAAAAAATATGCTATTTTACAGATCGTGTTTTTTTAAGCTCTGGGACTTTTATAATCCATCATCTGTTATTTCTGAAATTTCTCCACTGAATCGTAGTGGGTTGTAATGTGAGCTCTTCCCCTCTAGCTACTGTATGAGAAACTGCCAAACTCACCATGCTTCATACAATGGTGGATGACTCATCGTGTTTTGGATGTGTAGCCTGCGTCCGATTGTGATGCATCTGTTGGAAACCAAACAGAGTCAGTCATTGTGGAGGCAGTATACTGTACAGCATCTGTACTGTTGTTGCATGGCAGGGTGTTGCTCTGTGGGGAAGATTGTATTGTTGCATGGCAGGGTGTTGCTCTGTGGGGAAGATTGTATTGTTGCATGGCAGGGTGTTGCTCTGTGGGGAAGATTGTATTGTTGTTGCATGGCAGGGTGTTGCTCTGTGGGGGAGATTGTATTGTTGTTGCATGGCAGGGTGTTGCTCTGTGGGGAAGATTGTATTGTTGTTGCATGGCAGGGTGTTGCTCTGTGGGGAAGAGTGTATTGTTGTTGCATGGCAGGGTGTTGCTCTGTGGGGAAGATTGTATTGTTGTTGCATGGCAGGGTGTTGCTCTGTGGGGAAGATTGTATTGTTGTTGCATGGCAGGGTGTGGCTCTGTGGGGAAGATTGTGTTGTTGCATGGCAGGGTGTTGCTCTGTGGGGAAGATGTTCAGATGCGTTCACCACTCGTATTGTGTTGCCAATACAAGGACTAGGTAGCGGTCTTCTGGAAGGGTCTCCTTTACTGATCTCGTTTCTTTTAAGACCTTTGATCTGGATGGAACAGGACAGAGGAACCTAGTAGAAACCAACCTTTCCTGTAGTCACGGTTCACTGAGCTCATTGAAAACATGAAGGACAATAAGACGAGGACGTACAGTCATTCAAGAGTGTAGACACAAAGAAGTACAGTCATTCAAGAGTGTAGACACAAAGAAGTACAGTCATTCAAGAGTGTAGACACAAAGAAGTACAGTCATTCAAGAGTGTAGACACAAAGAAGTACAGTCATTCAAGAGTGTAGACACAAAGAAGTACAGTCATTCAAGAGTGTAGACACAAAGAAGTACAGTCATTCAAGAGTGTAGACACAAAGAAGTACAGTCATTCAAGAGTGTAGACACAAAGAAGTACAGGCATTAAAATCTGGAGAGACATATATATATATATATATATATATATAGAATAACCAAGATGTATCGAGGCTGTAATCGCTGCCAAAGGTGCTTCAACAAACTACTGAGTAAAGGGGGGTCTGGGAAAGTGTGACGTAGGCTCGTTTCCAGACTTTTGGAATGGTAATGAAACATGTAATATATGAGTATATATTTAATATATGAGTATATATTTAATATATGAGTATATATTTAATATATGAGTATATATTTAATATATGAGTATATATTTAATATATGAATACTTGTGTAAATGTGATATTCCGTTTTTTTTTTTTTTTTTTTCAATACATTTGCAAACATTTCTACAAACCAGTTTTTGCCATTTGTCATTATGAGGTATTGTATGTAGATTGATGAGGGGGCGGGAAACGATTTAATCCATTTTTGAATATAGCCAAACAAATTGTGGTAAAAGTGAAGGGTTCTGAATACTTAGCGAATACGCTGTAAATGTAAGAATCAAGCACGTCTTGCTTGTTGAATGTCACCTACAATGACTTAATTCCCCATCAAAGACTTCTTTCCTGGGGAACGTCATTTCCTCAGCACGGCAGGTCACCCAAATTGACCTAGATGCCATCGAGTCCTTCTCTGTACCTCTTATCTGATCTGAGATAAAGCACTCACTGACTCCCCCACTCAAAATGGAGGGGAGGCTATTGGACTTGCCTCTATCATTGTAAATGCCGGCTTCTGTTAGTGCGATGTGTTTGGATAACTGCTTTCTGGGAAATGGGCCAGAGGCTCTTTCACAGGAACAGGCGCTAAAACAGTGTCCACGTCTGTTATGGAGACAGAAAAACTCACGGCTGGGAAAAAGAGGGAAATCAGCCCAGCATGTCGTACGAGTGGAACCAGGAGCCATTTGGGTTTGGCGGCGAGCCCACTCCAATCTCGTCCAGGTGTGTCGATGGAAAGGCGGGCTGTGGGCGGCTTCCATCTGCACACCACCCGTGTCTCATGCATTCTCTCCAAACATCATTTAAATAAAGCAAGGTTTATTGCTTGAGTGAAAACGACACAACCCAAAGACGTTAAGTCAATCCCACTTTCTCAGGGCCCAGAAGACGTTAAGACGTTAAGTCAATCCCACTTTCTCAGGGCCCAGAAGACGTTAAGTCAATCCCACTTTCTCAGGGCCCAGAAAACATTAAGTCAATCCCACTTTCTCAGGGCCCAGAAGACATTAAGTCAATCCCACTTTCTCAGGGCCCAGAAGTGAAACTAGGCAAGTCAGTTAAGAAGAAATTCTTAACCAAAGAACTCGGACGACGCTGGGCCAATTGTGCGCCGCCCTTTGGGACTCCCAATTACGGCCGGTTGTGATACAGCCTGGAATCGAACCAGGGTGTTTGTAGTGATGTCTCAAGCAATGAGATGCGCTGCACCACTTTAGTCCTGCCAGGAAAGTCATAAATCACGTTGGGATATAAGAAGTCATGACAACAGTTGTCAACTCTCTCATGCTATTGTACGTGTCAATCCGTTGGATTTCTTCCCTGCTTTTTCAGACTTCTAGAATGTAGGGTTCTATCTTCAGTTTACGTACATTTAGTACATTGATTGGAGATCGATCACATGATCCTGATAAAGTGATCTAGGTCTTGAGTACAGATAATGCAGAGATGATATTTCATGATTCATGTTTCATACCTGATGAATAAATCCCAAGAGATGCCTACATTAGACACTAATCAATCATGTCAGGGTGAAGAGGTTAAGTAATTGCACTGTAGTGTAAATAGATTATTCTGCAGCTCTTGGACAGTATCTTAGACTTGTATGTCCTCGACCCTCTGGCTTTTAAGAATCTATAAGAATGGTTGACCATTTTCTTACTGCCTCTTGGACCCAAGCTGGGAGACCCTACCTTTCAACATTTAACGCAATATAATCTGCAATCACATGTCACATCCACTATTCATCACTTAACTCAAGGATGCACATAATTGTACATTTGCCAGACGATTACACATAGGCCTATCTCTTCGCACGGCATGTAGGCTTCCATCAAAACAGGTCTGAATGATAATTGAATAAGCTCCGCGGGGTTATGGCAGGCTCTGGGATCGTAAGGGAATTTTTTTTTTACTCCCAACATAACCAATTCTAGACGAGAAGCTACGCCAGACGAACGGGCCAAGCGGTCATTCGTCTCAGCGTGAAGACAGCCTTTTCAATTGAAGGGGGAAAGGGGAGATAGAGCGGCGGTGACAGCCTACACTCGCCCTCCGCCAGCACGAGGTCAGCCCCTTAGCCGTCCGAGCTAATTAAGCGCTGCTCATTTGTCTGGTGTGACAGTAGCCGGGCTCACCTAAAACAATCTCCCCGTAATTGGCCCGGTGACGGCGGCGCCAGGAATGAACCACTGTCACTTCAACCTTGAAGCTGCCATGTTGCGCCTGTCCCTATTCTCATCGAGATCCTTGTTGGTGTGGTTTTGTTTAGAGTTTTGTCGGTAACTTCTCTTCGATGGGTACTGAGACCTGTGAAAGTTCTGTACGTGCTGTAATGACAGAGTGTAATGGTTGTTTTTGTCCTGTTAGCCTAATAGTTCAGGTAAAGTGTCACTCCTCTGCTGTAGGGAATTTGGGTGATGACATAATGTACCATTTATCAATATTTAGCTAATGCATTATTTAAAATAAGAATAGCTGATACATTTTTAACTGCTTTTATTCCACCCTGAACAAGAACAGTACATACACTCATCCATTATGGATCAGTTTGTGGCAGCATAATGGGTTGCCATCAGAGCAAAGTGGAATGAAAAGATGTCAGAACAACTTACCAGCAGCCCATGGAGTCTGATACTGCCCGATTGGACTGTTGCTATTATGTAAACGAGTGGCTGTGAAAGTCCTAACGGAAAGATATCACAAAAATACTTTATTTAACGCATTCTGTTTCCTGACAACTTCTCCATTTTTAAAACTGTAAAACATTCAAAACAGAACCAGTATCAAAATGAAAGATTTAGCGTTGCTGTAACTATGGTATATAAAAATAATGTTTTAAGTGTTGCAGGTCACAGACTTTTCTGACTAGCACTGTCTTTGCTGATGACTCACTACCACTGTGATGTGTTGTTCTCTCACCTGGCCGTCTTAAAGATGGACGCTCCAACTGGAACTCACTCTGCATGACAGCATCTGCTAAATGACACAAATTTTCTATAAAACCAATAGTTTTCCTAAATAACTTTTAACACAAGGCTATTCGTGTTCTGACTGAGGGCACGTCCACATGTGTAAAAGGGATCCACTTGTGATTTATCTGAAATGGGATATGTATAAATACAGGCCGAAAGAACGAGAACAGTTCAAGATATATATGGCAAATAGAAATCTAAACTGGATGGTGTTCAGAGATAGAGGGGAGGGGTTGATGGTAGCTGAAGACCTGGGTGGTGTTCAGAGATAGAGGGGAGGGGTTGATGGTAGCTGAAGGACTGGATGGTGTTCAGAGATAGAGGGGAGGGGTTGATGGTAGCTGGGATAACTGGATGGTGTTCAGAGATAGAGGGGAGGGGTTGATGGTAGCTGGGATAACTGGATGGTGTTCAGAGATAGAGGGGAGGGGTTGATGGTAGCAGAAGGACTGGATGGTGTTCAGAGATAGAGGGGAGGGGTTGATGGTAGCTGAAGGACTGGATGGTGTTCAGAGATAGAGGGGAGGGGTTGATGGTAGCTGAAGGACTGGGTGGTGTTCAGAGATAGAGGGGAGGGGTTGATGGTAGCTGAAGGACTGGATGGTGTTCAGAGATAGAGGGGAGGGGTTGATGGTAGCTGAAGACCTGGGTGGTGTTCAGAGATAGAGGGGAGGGGTTGATGGTAGCTGAAGGACTGGATGGTGTTCAGAGATAGAGGGGAGGGGTTGATGGTAGCTGAAGGACTGGACTAAAAACAGACCAAAGATAACTATTGTAAAATATCCTGTGTCCGTAGAAAATGTACATAGTTTGTATAAGCTGGAAGTAGAAGCCTAAGTCCGAAGTTAAAAGGTGGTCTGTGTGGTACAATGTTCAGAAATGCCAATACTGTTGGGAAAATATTCTCCTCTTCCAAGTTTCAAGTTGTATTTGTCACAATTACAGTGAAATGTGAAACTTGCAAGCACTACCAAACAGTGCAGTATTCAATATAAAGAAATAAGAGAGGAAGCTATATATACAGGGTAAAAGTTCAATGTGCAGAGATACTGGAGTATTCAGGTAGATATCTTCATGTAGGCAGGGAATAGGAGAAAGTGTCTGGTAGACGGATGAATATTTATAACAATAGTAAACAGTATGGCAGCAGCATAAGTGGTGTGTGTGTGTGTGTGTGTGTGTGTGTGTGTGTGTGTGTGTGTGTGTGTGTGTGTGTGTGTGTGTGTGTGTGTGTGTGTGTGTGTGTGTGTGTGTGTGTGTGTGTGTGTGTGTGTGTGTGTGTGTGTGTGTAAATGTAATAAATGTAGCAAAACAACTGAGGGTCAAAATATGAGGTATCCACCTATCACACCCACACTGACACCCTTATACACACACACACACTCTCTCTCTTTCTCTCTCACACACACACACACTCTCTCTCTCTTTCTCTCTCTCACACACACACACACTCTCTCTCTTTCTCTCTCACACACACACACACACACTCTCTCTCTTTCTCTCTCACACACACACACACACACACTCTCTCTTTCTCTCTCTCACACACACACACACACTCTCTTTCTCTCTCACACACACACATACTCGCAGGGTGACTGGATACCTCATGTTTTGCTGTTCAGCTGTGAAAGTTGTATTCATTTCTAAATCCATCTGAGTCATTACCAGGGGTTAAGGGCTTCCCAGAAACCAACCTGCTTCCTGCTTTTCATGTTTAATGGATGCATTTCAGATCATCACACTGAGAAGGAATTAAAATTCAGGTAAAAAGTGAAATTGGGCTAAACCAATTTTACGGTTTTCAACATCCGTGAAGTAGCTACTAATGTCCATGCCGGTGTCGAATGGAGAAAGGCTTTTTTTCCTGATAATAGTTCAAAGGATGCTAAAAATTCTCTACAACATTTCACCACTAATCAACTTAACAAAATCTGCATGTGTTTTGGCCAGTGTAATAATTCCTATTGGTTTCATATACTGTTATAACTGAATACCTGAGTGTATGGGCTCCCTAATGACATGTTAATTGACCAAGGTGTACAATTAGCAAAAAGTGTGGCAAAGGTTTTATAATCTGGTTCTCACCTTTTGTTACAGGAATATCTAGGTAACTTGTGTGATTGCCAATGTTATGACAAGAAAGTATTACATCTTGCTTGTTAGTTTCCAGAGCTGTCATGCAGTAATAATGACTGAATATTTAAGCTACTTACATTGCTGGCATAAACACACATAATCAAATCAAATGTATACGATGAATATTAAAGCTTACGTATTTCAAACAAAACAGTAGAAGCTTCTTGGAACATCAAAGTTATCTCTGTGACAGACCGGAAAAACTGAAATGGATGTATAATTCCCACAGACCATTTATTCAGGCACAGGTATTCTGACGTGCTTCTGATGTGTTGAATAATGACAATATAAAAATAAGTTGTCTCTATTTGGCAATAAGCTTAGCTACCTCAGGTAGGCAAATAATGAAGGTCTGTACACGCTGTCCAAGAGTTTCTGCCGGTGAGAGTGGGGACTGGACATCAGTATTCATGCAGTTACCACGGCTCTCTCCCGGGAAAAGCCGGTGCACATCCTGGGAACTGAGGGAGTGTGTGGGGCAGTGTGTGCGTGTGTGTGTGTGCGTGTGTGTGTGTGTGTGTGTGTGTGTGTGTGTGTGTGTGTGTGTGTGTGTGTGTGTGTGTGTGTGTGTGTGTGTGTGTGTGTGTGTGTGTGTGGTGGTGGTTTGTGTGTATGTGTGTTTGTGTGTGTGTGTGTGTGTGTGTGTGTATGTGTGGTGTTGTGTGTGTGTGTGTGGTGGTGTGTGTGTGTATGTTTGTGTGTGTGGCCGGGTGTTGTGTGTGTGTGTGGTGGTGGTGTGTGTTTGTGTGTGTGGCCGTGTGTGTGTGTGTGTGTGTGTGTGGTGGTGTCTGTGTGTGTGTGTGTGTGTGTGGTGGTGGTGTCTGTGTGTGTGTGTGGTGGTGTGTGTGTGTGTGTGTCTGACAGAGAGCGACGGAGAGAGACATGATATTGTCAGATGAAACGAATATCACCACTTGGCAAACAAATGCTATAATATATTACCTTTACATGGAGTTAGTGTATAATATATTACCTTTACATGGAGTTAGTGTATATATAATATATTACCTTTACATGGAGTTAGTGTATAATATATTACCTTTACATGGAGTTAGTGTATAATATATTACCTTTACATGGAGTTAGTGTATATATAATATATTACCTTTACATGGAGTTAGTGTATATATAATATATTACCTTTACATGGAGTTAGTGTATAATATATTACCTTTACATGGAGTTAGTGTATATATAATATATTACCTTTACATGGAGTTAGTGTATAATATATTACCTTTACATGGAGTTAGTGTATATATAATATATTACCTTTACATGGAGTTAGTGTATAATATATTACCTTTACATGGAGTTAGTGTATATATAATATATTACCTTTACATGGAGTTAGTGTATATATAATATATTACCTTTACATGGAGTTAGTGTATAATATATTACATTTACATGGAGTTAGTGTATATAATATATTACCTTTACATGGAGTTAGTGTATAATATATTACCTTTACATGGAGTTAGTGTATATATAATATATTACCTTTACATGGAGTTAGTGTATAATATATTACATTTACATGGAGTTAGTGTATATAATATATTACCTTTACATGGAGTTAGTGTATAATATATTACCTTTACATGGAGTTAGTGTATAATATATTACCTTTACATGGAGTTAGTGTATAATATATTACCTTTACATGGAGTTAGTGTATAATATATTACCTTACATGGAGTTAGTGTATAATATATTACCTTTACATGGAGTTAGTGTATAATATGACTTCAGATCTGCCATATCAGTTTCTCCATTGACCTAAATGAAGACAGAACTATCAACCTCCCTAGATAGAAAGCAGATCATTTTTCCCCCAATGCAATATTTAGTGGATGTTCAGCGACAAATAGAAAACATCTCAAATGTTATTTAACTAGAGCGTTCATTGCTGGGAGCCAAGTATTCAGTTAACATATTTCATCTCCACCGAGTCTTCTGATGCCATAAGGCCCACCTAGCGTGTGAACAGCCCACCAACGACAAACATGAAATGTGACGTGAGAATCAGTTTGTTTATACTATTAACTGAGATATTCAAAACAATCCCATTCTCTGATCAAATAAAATACAGGGGAAACAAA
The DNA here is from genome assembly GCF_045791955.1 of Oncorhynchus clarkii lewisi. NCBI lineage: Eukaryota > Metazoa > Chordata > Actinopteri > Salmoniformes > Salmonidae > Oncorhynchus > Oncorhynchus clarkii. The sequence continues at coordinate 8,638,418 of NC_092151.1, forward strand.
ATCAAATCACTTTTTTTTTACCTCCTCCTCCTCCTCATCCCTTCCTACCTCCTCCTCCTCCTCGTCCCTTCCTACCTGTTCCTCCTCCTCCTCCTCATCCCTTCCTACCTGTTCCTCCTCCTCCTCCTCCTCATCCCTTCCTACCTGTTCCTCCTCCTCCTCATCCCTTCCTACCTGTTCCTCCTCCTCATCTCTTCCTACCTGCTCCTCCTCCTCCTCCTTCATGCCTTCCTACCTGTCCCTCCTCCTCCTCATCCCTTCCTACCTGCTCCTCCTCCTCATCCCTTCCTACCTGCTCCTCCTCCTCATCCCTTCCTACCTGTTCCTCCTCCTCATCTCTTCCTACCTGCTCCTCCTCCTCCTTCATGCCTTCCTACCTGTCCCTCATCCTCCTCATCCCTTCCTACCTATCCCTCCTCCTCATCCCTTCCTACCTGCTCCTCCTCCTCCTCCTCTTCATCCCTTCCTACCTGCTCATCCTCCTCATCCCTTCCTACCTGCTCCTCCTCCTCCACCTCATCCCTTCCTACCTGCTCCTCCTCCTCTTCCATTCCTACCTGCTCCTCCTCCTCCATCTCTTCCTACCTCCTCCTCATCCGTTCCTACCTGTCCCTCCTCCTCATCTCTTCCTACCTGTTCCTCCTCCTCCTCATACCTTCCTCCCTGTCCCTCCTCCTCATCTCTTCTACCTGCTCATCCTCCTCCATCCCCCAGTCTCACTCCCTAGTACTATCCTATCTGAAAAAGTCAATACAAATGTAGATGAAAGTTGAAACTTTAAAGACAAAACCACAGCAAAAGTAACTTGTGTACAGTCATGTCATAACTTGTCCATCAAGTTCTAGAGTGTGTTTTTGTAGATGATGCTTTGTGGATAAGTCATCTGGCCTTCCTCAACACAGAAACATTGGTACAGTCCCCTTCATTACAGCTCTTATTGCTGACGTGTTTCAGAGCCAAGCTTCCTTGTTAGAACCCTTGATAAAAAAATGTGAATAGAGCTTTTGTTAACCCGCCTGGCAACAATTAAATATCAAAAGACCTAATGTTTGAATTGACTTAACGTTTCTGTGTGGGTTTGAATAGACCTAACGTTTCTGTGTGGGTTTGAATAGACCTAACGTTTCTGTGTGGGTTTGAATAGACCTAATGTTTCTGTGTGAGTTTGAATAGACCTAACGTTTCTGTGTGGGTTTGAATAGACCTAACGTTTCTGTGTGGGTTTGAATAGACCTAACGTTTCTGTGTGGGTTTGAATAGACCTAACGTTTCTGTGTGGGTTTGAATAGACCTAACGTTTCTGTGTGGGTTTGAATAGACCTAACGTTTCTGTGTGGGTTTGAATAGACTTAATGTTTCTGTGTGGGTTTGAATAGACCTAACGTTTCTGTGTGGGTTTGAATAGACCTAACGTTTCTGTGTGGGTTTGAATAGACCTAACGTTTCTGTGTGGGTTTGAATAGACCTAACGTTTCTGTGTGGGTTTGAATAGACCTAACGTTTCTGTGTGGGTTTGAATAGACCTAACGTTTCTGTGTGGGTTTGAATAGACCTAACGTTTCTGTGTGGGTTTGAATAGACCTAACGTTTCTGTGTGGGTTTGAATAGACCTAACGTTTCTGTGTGGGTTTGAATAGACCTAACGTTTCTGTGTGGGTTTGAATAGACCTAACGTTTCTGTGTGGGTTTGAATATAGGCTGGGTGATGTATCGTATTTATGGATGGATGGATCCACATACCGGTATTAACTTGTACTATTCAGAAATATAAAATACCAGATACCAGATCAGATACATCAATATAATGATATATGGATAATGATAATGATATTATATTCTGGCCATATCACCCCACCCTACTTTCCTCTCAACCATTAACAGCTGCATTCCTGAGGAAAATAGGGGAAAGGTCTGCTTTGAGGGTTAGGGGAAAGGTCTGCTTTGAGGGTTAGGGGAAAGGTCTGCTTTGAGGGTTAGGGGAAAGGTCTGCTTTTAGGGTTAGGGGAAAGGTCTGCTTTGAGGGTTAGGGGAAAGGTCTGCTTTGAGGGTTAGGGGAAAGGTCTGCTTTGAGGGTTAGGGGAATCGTCTGCTTTGAGGGTTAGGGGAAAGGTCTGCTTTGAGGGTTAGGGGAAAGGTCTGCTTTTAGGGTTAGGGGAATCATCTGCTTTGAGGGTTAGGGGAAAGGTCTGCTTTGAGGGTTAGGGGAAAGGTCTGCTTTTAGGGTTAGGGGAATCGTCTGCTTTGAGGGTTAGGGGAATCGTCTGCTTTGAGGGTTAGGGGAAAGGTCTGCTTTGAGGGTTAGGGGAATCGTCTGCTTTGAGGGTTAGGGGAAAGGTCTGCTTTGAGGGTTAGGGGAATCGTCTGCTTTGAGGGTTAGGGGAATCGTCTGCTTTGAGGGTTAGGGGAAAGGTCTGCTTTGAGGGTTAGGGGAAAGGTCTGCTTTGAGGGTTAGGGGAAAGGTCTGCTTTGAGGGTTAGGGGAAAGGTCTGCTTTGAGGGTTAGGGGAAAGGTCTGCTTTGAGGGTTAGGGGAAAGGTCTGCTTTGAGGGTTAGGGGAATCATCTGCTTTGAGGGTTAGGGGAAAGGTCTGCTTTGAGGGTTAGGGGAAAGGTCTGCTTTTAGGGTTAGGGGAATCGTCTGCTTTGAGGGTTAGGGGAATCGTCTGCTTTGAGGGTTAGGGGAATCGTCTGCTTTGAGGGTTAGGGGAATCGTCTGCTTTGAGGGTTAGGGGAAAGGTCTGCTTTGAGGGTTAGGGGAAAGGTCTGCTTTCAGGGTTAGGGGAAAGGTCTGCTTTGAGGGTTAGGGGAAAGGTCTGCTTTGAGGGTTAGGGGAAAGGTCTGATTTGAGGGTTAGGGGAAAGGTCTGCTTTGAGGGTTAGGGGAATCGTCTGCTTTGAGGGTTAGGGGAATCGTCTGCTTTGAGGGTTAGGGGAAAGGTCTGCTTTGAGGGTTAGGGGAAAGGTCTGCTTTGAGGGTTAGGGGAAAGGTCTGCTTTGAGGGTTAGGGGAATCATCTGTTTGAGGGTTAGGGGAAAGGTCTGCTTTTAGGGTTAGGGGAATCGTCTGCTTTGAGGGTTAGGGGAATCGTCTGCTTTGAGGGTTAGGGGAAAGGTCTGCTTTGAGGGTTAGGGGAATCGTCTGCTTTGAGGGTTAGGGGAAAGGTCTGCTTTGAGGAATCGTCTGCTTTGAGGGTTAGGGGAATCGTCTGCTTTGAGGGTTAGGGGAATCGTCTGCTTTGAGGGTTAGGGGAAAGGTCTGCTTTTAGGGTTAGGGGAATCATCTGCTTTGAGGGTTAGGGGAAAGGTCTGCTTTGAGGGTTAGGGGAAAGGTCTGCTTTTAGGGTTAGGGGAATCGTCTGCTTTGAGGGTTAGGGGAATCGTCTGCTTTGAGGGTTAGGGGAAAGGTCTGCTTTTAGGGTTAGGGGAATCATCTGCTTTGAGGGTTAGGGGAAAGGTCTGCTTTTAGGGTTAGGGGAATCGTCTGCTTTGAGGGTTAGGGGAAAGGTCTGCTTTGAGGGTTAGGGGAAATGTCTGCTTTGAGGGTTAGGGGAAAGGTCTGCTTTGAGGGTTAGGGGAAAGGTCTGCTTTGAGGGTTAGGGGAAAGGTCTGCTTTGAGGGTTAGGGGAAAGGTCTGCTTTTAGGGTTAGGGGAATCGTCTGCTTTGAGGGTTAGGGGAATCGTCTGCTTTGAGGGTTAGGGGAATCGTCTGCTTTGAGGGTTAGGGGAAAGGTCTGCTTTGAGGGTTAGGGGAAAGGTCTGCTTTGGGGGTTAGGGGAAAGGTCTGCTTTGAGGGCTAGGGGAAAGGTCTGCTTTGAGGGTTAGGGGAAAGGTCTGATTTGAGGGTTAGGGGAAAGGTCTGCTTTGAGGGTTAGGGGAATCGTCTGCTTTGAGGGTTAGGGGAATCGTCTGCTTTGAGGGTTAGGGGAAAGGTCTGCTTTGAGGGTTAGGGGAAAGGTCTGCTTTGAGAGTTAGGGGAAAGGTCTGCTTTGAGGGTTAGGGGAATCATCTGCTTTGAGGGTTAGGGGAAAGGTCTGCTTTTAGGGTTAGGGGAATCGTCTGCTTTGAGGGTTAGGGGAATCGTCTGCTTTGAGGGTTAGGGGAAAGGTCTGCTTTGAGGGTTAGGGGAATCGTCTGCTTTGAGGGTTAGGGGAAAGGTCTGCTTTGAGGAATCGTCTGCTTTGAGGGTTAGGGGAATCGTCTGCTTTGAGGGTTAGGGGAATCGTCTGCTTTGAGGGTTAGGGGAAAGGTCTGCTTTGAGGGTTAGGGGAAAGGTCTGCTTTGAGGGTTAGGGGAAATGTCTGCTTTGAGGGTTAGGGGAAAGGTCTGCTTTGAGGGTTAGGGGAAAGGTCTGCTTTGAGGGTTAGGGGAAAGGTCTGCTTTGAGGGTTAGGGGAAAGGTCTGCTTTGAGGGTTAGGGGAAATGTCTGCTTTGAGGGTTAGGGGAAAGGTCTGCTTTGAGGGTTAGGGGAAAGGTCTGCTTTGAGGGTTAGGGGAAAGGTCTGCTTTGAGGGTTAGGGGAAAGGTCTGCTTTTAGGGTTAGGGGAATCGTCTGCTTTGAGGGTTAGGGGAATTGTCTGCTTTGAGGGTTAGGGGAAAGGTCTGCTTTGAGGGTTAGGGGAATCGTCTGCTTTGAGGGTTAGGGGAATCGTCTGCTTTGAGGGTTAGGGGAAAGGTCTGCTTTGAGGGTTAGGGGAAAGGTCTGCTTTGGGGGTTAGGGGAAAGGTCTGCTTTGAGGGTTAGGGGAAAGGTCTGCTTTGAGGGTTAGGGGAAAGGTCTGATTTGAGGGTTAGGGGAAAGGTCTGCTTTGAGGGTTAGGGGAATCGTCTGCTTTGAGGGTTAGGGGAATCGTCTGCTTTGAGGGTTAGGGGAATCGTCTGCTTTGAGGGTTAGGGGAATCGTCTGCTTTGAGGGTTAGGGGAAAGGTCTGCTTTGAGGGTTAGGGGAAAGGTCTGCTTTGAGAGTTAGGGGAAAGGTCTGCTTTGAGGGTTAGGGGAATCATCTGCTTTGAGGGTTAGGGGAAAGGTCTGCTTTTAGGGTTAGGGGAATCGTCTGCTTTGAGGGTTAGGGGAAAGGTCTGCTTTGAGGGTTAGGGGAAAGGTCTGCTTTGAGGGTTAGGGGAATCATCTGCTTTGAGGGTTAGGGGAAAGGTCTGCTTTGAGGGTTAGGGGAAAGGTCTGCTTTTAGGGTTAGGGGAATCGTCTGCTTTGAGGGTTAGGGGAATCGTCTGCTTTGAGGGTTAGGGGAATCGTCTGCTTTGAGGGTTAGGGGAATCGTCTGCTTTGAGGGTTAGGGAAAAGGTCTGCTTTGAGGGTTAGGGGAAAGGTCTGCTTTGAGGGTTAGGGGAAAGGTCTGCTTTGAGGGTTAGGGGAATCATCTGTTTTAGGGTTAGGGGAATTGTCTGCTTTGAGGGTTAGGGGAAAGGTCTGCTTTGAGGGTTAGGGGAATCGTCTGCTTTGAGGGTTAGGGGAATCGTCTGCTTTGAGGGTTAGGGGAAAGGTCTGCTTTGAGGGTTAGGGGAAAGGTCTGCTTTGGGGGTTAGGGGAAAGGTCTGCTTTGAGGGTTAGGGGAAAGGTCTGCTTTGAGGGTTAGGGGAAAGGTCTGATTTGAGGGTTAGGGGAAAGGTCTGCTTTGAGGGTTAGGGGAATCGTCTGCTTTGAGGGTTAGGGGAATCGTCTGCTTTGAGGGTTAGGGGAATCGTCTGCTTTGAGGGTTAGGGGAATCGTCTGCTTTGAGGGTTAGGGGAAAGGTCTGCTTTGAGGGTTAGGGGAAAGGTCTGCTTTGAGAGTTAGGGGAAAGGTCTGCTTTGAGGGTTAGGGGAATCATCTGCTTTGAGGGTTAGGGGAAAGGTCTGCTTTTAGGGTTAGGGGAATCGTCTGCTTTGAGGGTTAGGGGAAAGGTCTGCTTTGAGGGTTAGGGGAAAGGTCTGCTTTGAGGGTTAGGGGAATCATCTGCTTTGAGGGTTAGGGGAAAGGTCTGCTTTGAGGGTTAGGGGAAAGGTCTGCTTTTAGGGTTAGGGGAATCGTCTGCTTTGAGGGTTAGGGGAATCGTCTGCTTTGAGGGTTAGGGGAATCGTCTGCTTTGAGGGTTAGGGGAATCGTCTGCTTTGAGGGTTAGGGGAAAGGTCTGCTTTGAGGGTTAGGGGAAAGGTCTGCTTTGAGGGTTAGGGGAAAGGTCTGCTTTGAGGGTTAGGGGAATCATCTGTTTGAGGGTTAGGGGAAAGGTCTGCTTTTAGGGTTAGGGGAATCGTCTGCTTTGAGGGTTAGGGGAATCGTCTGCTTTGAGGGTTAGGGGAAAGGTCTGCTTTGAGGGTTAGGGGAATCGTCTGCTTTGAGGGTTAGGGGAAAGGTCTGCTTTGAGGAATCGTCTGCTTTGAGGGTTAGGGGAATCGTCTGCTTTGAGGGTTAGGGGAATCGTCTGCTTTGAGGGTTAGGGGAAAGGTCTGCTTTGAGGGTTAGGGGAAAGGTCTGCTTTGAGGGTTAGGGGAAATGTCTGCTTTGAGGGTTAGGGGAAAGGTCTGCTTTGAGGGTTAGGGGAAAGGTCTGCTTTGAGGGTTAGGGGAAAGGTCTGCTTTGAGGGTTAGGGGAAAGGTCTGCTTTTAGGGTTAGGGGAATCGTCTGCTTTGAGGGTTAGGGGAATTGTCTGCTTTGAGGGTTAGGGGAAAGGTCTGCTTTGAGGGTTAGGGGAATCGTCTGCTTTGAGGGTTAGGGGAATCGTCTGCTTTGAGGGTTAGGGGAAAGGTCTGCTTTGAGGGTTAGGGGAAAGGTCTGCTTTGGGGGTTAGGGGAAAGGTCTGCTTTGAGGGTTAGGGGAAAGGTCTGCTTTGAGGGTTAGGGGAAAGGTCTGATTTGAGGGTTAGGGGAAAGGTCTGCTTTGAGGGTTAGGGGAATCGTCTGCTTTGAGGGTTAGGGGAATCGTCTGCTTTGAGGGTTAGGGGAATCGTCTGCTTTGAGGGTTAGGGGAAAGGTCTGCTTTGAGGGTTAGGGGAAAGGTCTGCTTTGAGAGTTAGGGGAAAGGTCTGCTTTGAGGGTTAGGGGAATCATCTGCTTTGAGGGTTAGGGGAATCGTCTGCTTTGAGGGTTAGGGGAAAGGTCTGCTTTTAGGGTTAGGGGAATCATCTGCTTTGAGGGTTAGGGGAAAGGTCTGCTTTGAGGGTTAGGGGAAAGGTCTGCTTTTAGGGTTAGGGGAAAGGTCTGCTTTGAGGAATCGTCTGCTTTGAGGGTTAGGGGAATCGTCTGCTTTGAGGGTTAGGGGAATCGTCTGCTTTGAGGGTTAGGGGAAAGGTCTGCTTTTAGGGTTAGGGGAATCATCTGCTTTGAGGGTTAGGGGAAAGGTCTGCTTTGAGGGTTAGGGGAAAGGTCTGCTTTTAGGGTTAGGGGAATCGTCTGCTTTGAGGGTTAGGGGAATCGTCTGCTTTGAGGGTTAGGGGAAAGGTCTGCTTTTAGGGTTAGGGGAATCATCTGCTTTGAGGGTTAGGGGAAAGGTCTGCTTTGAGGGTTAGGGGAATCGTCTGCTTTGAGGGTTAGGGGAAAGGTCTGCTTTGAGGGTTAGGGGAAATGTCTGCTTTGAGGGTTAGGGGAAAGGTCTGCTTTGAGGGTTAGGGGAAAGGTCTGCTTTGAGGGTTAGGGGAAAGGTCTGCTTTGAGGGTTAGGGGAAAGGTCTGCTTTTAGGGTTAGGGGAATCGTCTGCTTTGAGGGTTAGGGGAATCGTCTGCTTTGAGGGTTAGGGGAATCGTCTGCTTTGAGGGTTAGGGGAAAGGTCTGCTTTGAGGGTTAGGGGAAAGGTCTGCTTTGGGGGTTAGGGGAAAGGTCTGCTTTGAGGGCTAGGGGAAAGGTCTGCTTTGAGGGTTAGGGGAAAGGTCTGATTTGAGGGTTAGGGGAAAGGTCTGCTTTGAGGGTTAGGGGAATCGTCTGCTTTGAGGGTTAGGGGAATCGTCTGCTTTGAGGGTTAGGGGAAAGGTCTGCTTTGAGGGTTAGGGGAAAGGTCTGCTTTGAGAGTTAGGGGAAAGGTCTGCTTTGAGGGTTAGGGGAATCATCTGCTTTGAGGGTTAGGGGAAAGGTCTGCTTTTAGGGTTAGGGGAATCGTCTGCTTTGAGGGTTAGGGGAATCGTCTGCTTTGAGGGTTAGGGGAAAGGTCTGCTTTGAGGGTTAGGGGAATCGTCTGCTTTGAGGGTTAGGGGAAAGGTCTGCTTTGAGGAATCGTCTGCTTTGAGGGTTAGGGGAATCGTCTGCTTTGAGGGTTAGGGGAATCGTCTGCTTTGAGGGTTAGGGGAAAGGTCTGCTTTGAGGGTTAGGGGAAAGGTCTGCTTTGAGGGTTAGGGGAAATGTCTGCTTTGAGGGTTAGGGGAAAGGTCTGCTTTGAGGGTTAGGGGAAAGGTCTGCTTTGAGGGTTAGGGGAAAGGTCTGCTTTGAGGGTTAGGGGAAAGGTCTGCTTTGAGGGTTAGGGGAAAGGTCTGCTTTGAGGGTTAGGGGAAATGTCTGCTTTGAGGGTTAGGGGAAAGGTCTGCTTTGAGGGTTAGGGGAAAGGTCTGCTTTGAGGGTTAGGGGAAAGGTCTGCTTTGAGGGTTAGGGGAAAGGTCTGCTTTTAGGGTTAGGGGAATCGTCTGCTTTGAGGGTTAGGGGAATTGTCTGCTTTGAGGGTTAGGGGAAAGGTCTGCTTTGAGGGTTAGGGGAATCGTCTGCTTTGAGGGTTAGGGGAATCGTCTGCTTTGAGGGTTAGGGGAAAGGTCTGCTTTGAGGGTTAGGGGAAAGGTCTGCTTTGGGGGTTAGGGGAAAGGTCTGCTTTGAGGGTTAGGGGAAAGGTCTGCTTTGAGGGTTAGGGGAAAGGTCTGATTTGAGGGTTAGGGGAAAGGTCTGCTTTGAGGGTTAGGGGAATCGTCTGCTTTGAGGGTTAGGGGAATCGTCTGCTTTGAGGGTTAGGGGAATCGTCTGCTTTGAGGGTTAGGGGAATCGTCTGCTTTGAGGGTTAGGGGAAAGGTCTGCTTTGAGGGTTAGGGGAAAGGTCTGCTTTGAGAGTTAGGGGAAAGGTCTGCTTTGAGGGTTAGGGGAATCATCTGCTTTGAGGGTTAGGGGAAAGGTCTGCTTTTAGGGTTAGGGGAATCGTCTGCTTTGAGGGTTAGGGGAAAGGTCTGCTTTGAGGGTTAGGGGAAAGGTCTGCTTTGAGGGTTAGGGGAATCATCTGCTTTGAGGGTTAGGGGAAAGGTCTGCTTTGAGGGTTAGGGGAAAGGTCTGCTTTTAGGGTTAGGGGAATCGTCTGCTTTGAGGGTTAGGGGAATCGTCTGCTTTGAGGGTTAGGGGAATCGTCTGCTTTGAGGGTTAGGGGAATCGTCTGCTTTGAGGGTTAGGGAAAAGGTCTGCTTTGAGGGTTAGGGGAAAGGTCTGCTTTGAGGGTTAGGGGAAAGGTCTGCTTTGAGGGTTAGGGGAATCATCTGTTTTAGGGTTAGGGGAATTGTCTGCTTTGAGGGTTAGGGGAAAGGTCTGCTTTGAGGGTTAGGGGAATCGTCTGCTTTGAGGGTTAGGGGAATCGTCTGCTTTGAGGGTTAGGGGAAAGGTCTGCTTTGAGGGTTAGGGGAAAGGTCTGCTTTGGGGGTTAGGGGAAAGGTCTGCTTTGAGGGTTAGGGGAAAGGTCTGCTTTGAGGGTTAGGGGAAAGGTCTGATTTGAGGGTTAGGGGAAAGGTCTGCTTTGAGGGTTAGGGGAATCGTCTGCTTTGAGGGTTAGGGGAATCGTCTGCTTTGAGGGTTAGGGGAATCGTCTGCTTTGAGGGTTAGGGGAATCGTCTGCTTTGAGGGTTAGGGGAAAGGTCTGCTTTGAGGGTTAGGGGAAAGGTCTGCTTTGAGAGTTAGGGGAAAGGTCTGCTTTGAGGGTTAGGGGAATCATCTGCTTTGAGGGTTAGGGGAAAGGTCTGCTTTTAGGGTTAGGGGAATCGTCTGCTTTGAGGGTTAGGGGAAAGGTCTGCTTTGAGGGTTAGGGGAAAGGTCTGCTTTGAGGGTTAGGGGAATCATCTGCTTTGAGGGTTAGGGGAAAGGTCTGCTTTGAGGGTTAGGGGAAAGGTCTGCTTTTAGGGTTAGGGGAATCGTCTGCTTTGAGGGTTAGGGGAATCGTCTGCTTTGAGGGTTAGGGGAATCGTCTGCTTTGAGGGTTAGGGGAATCGTCTGCTTTGAGGGTTAGGGGAAAGGTCTGCTTTGAGGGTTAGGGGAAAGGTCTGCTTTGAGGGTTAGGGGAAAGGTCTGCTTTGAGGGTTAGGGGAATCATCTGTTTGAGGGTTAGGGGAAAGGTCTGCTTTTAGGGTTAGGGGAATCGTCTGCTTTGAGGGTTAGGGGAATCGTCTGCTTTGAGGGTTAGGGGAAAGGTCTGCTTTGAGGGTTAGGGGAATCGTCTGCTTTGAGGGTTAGGGGAAAGGTCTGCTTTGAGGAATCGTCTGCTTTGAGGGTTAGGGGAATCGTCTGCTTTGAGGGTTAGGGGAATCGTCTGCTTTGAGGGTTAGGGGAAAGGTCTGCTTTGAGGGTTAGGGGAAAGGTCTGCTTTGAGGGTTAGGGGAAATGTCTGCTTTGAGGGTTAGGGGAAAGGTCTGCTTTGAGGGTTAGGGGAAAGGTCTGCTTTGAGGGTTAGGGGAAAGGTCTGCTTTGAGGGTTAGGGGAAAGGTCTGCTTTTAGGGTTAGGGGAATCGTCTGCTTTGAGGGTTAGGGGAATTGTCTGCTTTGAGGGTTAGGGGAAAGGTCTGCTTTGAGGGTTAGGGGAATCGTCTGCTTTGAGGGTTAGGGGAATCGTCTGCTTTGAGGGTTAGGGGAAAGGTCTGCTTTGAGGGTTAGGGGAAAGGTCTGCTTTGGGGGTTAGGGGAAAGGTCTGCTTTGAGGGTTAGGGGAAAGGTCTGCTTTGAGGGTTAGGGGAAAGGTCTGATTTGAGGGTTAGGGGAAAGGTCTGCTTTGAGGGTTAGGGGAATCGTCTGCTTTGAGGGTTAGGGGAATCGTCTGCTTTGAGGGTTAGGGGAATCGTCTGCTTTGAGGGTTAGGGGAAAGGTCTGCTTTGAGGGTTAGGGGAAAGGTCTGCTTTGAGAGTTAGGGGAAAGGTCTGCTTTGAGGGTTAGGGGAATCATCTGCTTTGAGGGTTAGGGGAAAGGTCTGCTTTTAGGGTTAGGGGAATCGTCTGCTTTGAGGGTTAGGGGAATCGTCTGCTTTGAGGGTTAGGGGAAAGGTCTGCTTTGAGGGTTAGGGGAATCGTCTGCTTTGAGGGTTAGGGGAAAGGTCTGCTTTGAGGAATCGTTTGCTTTGAGGGTTAGGGGAATCGTCTGCTTTGAGGGTTAGGGGAAAGGTCTGCTTTGGGGGTTAGGGGAAAGGTCTGCTTTGAGGGTTAGGGGAAAGGTCTGCTTTGAGGGTTAGGGGAAAGGTCTGATTTGAGGGTTAGGGGAAAGGTCTGCTTTGAGGGTTAGGGGAATCGTCTGCTTTGAGGGTTAGGGGAATCGTCTGCTTTGAGGGTTAGGGGAATCGTCTGCTTTGAGGGTTAGGGGAATCGTCTGCTTTGAGGGTTAGGGGAAAGGTCTGCTTTGAGAGTTAGGGGAAAGGTCTGCTTTGAGGGTTAGGGGAATCATCTGCTTTGAGGGTTAGGGGAAAGGTCTGCTTTTAGGGTTAGGGGAATCGTCTGCTTTGAGGGTTAGGGGAAAGGTCTGCTTTGAGGGTTAGGGGAAAGGTCTGCTTTGAGGGTTAGGGGAATCATCTGCTTTGAGGGTTAGGGGAAAGGTCTGCTTTGAGGGTTAGGGGAAAGGTCTGCTTTTAGGGTTAGGGGAATCGTCTGCTTTGAGGGTTAGGGGAATCGTCTGCTTTGAGGGTTAGGGGAATCGTCTGCTTTGAGGGTTAGGGGAATCGTCTGCTTTGAGGGTTAGGGAAAAGGTCTGCTTTGAGGGTTAGGGGAAAGGTCTGCTTTGAGGGTTAGGGGAATCATCTGTTTGAGGGTTAGGGGAATTGTCTGCTTTGAGGGTTAGGGGAAAGGTCTGCTTTGAGGGTTAGGGGAATCGTCTGCTTTGAGGGTTAGAGGAATCGTCTGCTTTGAGGGTTAGGGGAAAGGTCTGCTTTGAGGGTTAGGGGAAAGGTCTGCTTTGGGGGTTAGGGGAAAGGTCTGCTTTGAGGGTTAGGGGAAAGGTCTGCTTTGAGGGTTAGGGGAAAGGTCTGATTTGAGGGTTAGGGGAAAGGTCTGCTTTGAGGGTTAGGGGAATCGTCTGCTTTGAGGGTTAGGGGAATCGTCTGCTTTGAGGGTTAGGGGAATCGTCTGCTTTGAGGGTTAGGGGAATCGTCTGCTTTGAGGGTTAGGGGAAAGGTCTGCTTTGAGGGTTAGGGGAAAGGTCTGCTTTGAGAGTTAGGGGAAAGGTCTGCTTTGAGGGTTAGGGGAATCATCTGCTTTGAGGGTTAGGGGAAAGGTCTGCTTTTAGGGTTAGGGGAATCGTCTGCTTTGAGGGTTAGGGGAAAGGTCTGCTTTGAGGGTTAGGGGAAAGGTCTGCTTTGAGGGTTAGGGGAATCATCTGCTTTGAGGGTTAGGGGAAAGGTCTGCTTTGAGGGTTAGGGGAAAGGTCTGCTTTTAGGGTTAGGGGAATCGTCTGCTTTGAGGGTTAGGGGAATCGTCTGCTTTGAGGGTTAGGGGAATCGTCTGCTTTGAGGGTTAGGGGAATCGTCTGCTTTGAGGGTTAGGGGAAAGGTCTGCTTTGAGGGTTAGGGGAAAGGTCTGCTTTGAGGGTTAGGGGAAATGTCTGCTTTGAGGGTTAGGGGAAAGGTCTGCTTTGAGGGTTAGGGGAAAGGTCTGCTTTGAGGGTTAGGGGAAAGGTCTGCTTTGAGGGTTAGGGGAAAGGTCTGCTTTTAGGGTTAGGGGAATCGTCTGCTTTGAGGGTTAGGGGAATTGTCTGCTTTGAGGGTTAGGGGAAAGGTCTGCTTTGAGGGTTAGGGGAATCGTCTGCTTTGAGGGTTAGGGGAATCGTCTGCTTTGAGGGTTAGGGGAAAGGTCTGCTTTGAGGGTTAGGGGAAAGGTCTGCTTTGGGGGTTAGGGGAAAGGTCTGCTTTGAGGGTTAGGGGAAAGGTCTGCTTTGAGGGTTAGGGGAAAGGTCTGATTTGAGGGTTAGGGGAAAGGTCTGCTTTGAGGGTTAGGGGAATCGTCTGCTTTGAGGGTTAGGGGAATCGTCTGCTTTGAGGGTTAGGGGAATCGTCTGCTTTGAGGGTTAGGGGAAAGGTCTGCTTTGAGGGTTAGGGGAAAGGTCTGCTTTGAGAGTTAGGGGAAAGGTCTGCTTTGAGGGTTAGGGGAATCATCTGCTTTGAGGGTTAGGGGAAAGGTCTGCTTTTAGGGTTAGGGGAATCGTCTGCTTTGAGGGTTAGGGGAATCGTCTGCTTTGAGGGTTAGGGGAAAGGTCTGCTTTGAGGGTTAGGGGAATCGTCTGCTTTGAGGGTTAGGGGAAAGGTCTGCTTTGAGGAATCGTTTGCTTTGAGGGTTAGGGGAATCGTCTGCTTTGAGGGTTAGGGGAAAGGTCTGCTTTGGGGGTTAGGGGAAAGGTCTGCTTTGAGGGTTAGGGGAAAGGTCTGCTTTGAGGGTTAGGGGAAAGGTCTGATTTGAGGGTTAGGGGAAAGGTCTGCTTTGAGGGTTAGGGGAATCGTCTGCTTTGAGGGTTAGGGGAATCGTCTGCTTTGAGGGTTAGGGGAATCGTCTGCTTTGAGGGTTAGGGGAATCGTCTGCTTTGAGGGTTAGGGGAAAGGTCTGCTTTGAGAGTTAGGGGAAAGGTCTGCTTTGAGGGTTAGGGGAATCATCTGCTTTGAGGGTTAGGGGAAAGGTCTGCTTTTAGGGTTAGGGGAATCGTCTGCTTTGAGGGTTAGGGGAAAGGTCTGCTTTGAGGGTTAGGGGAAAGGTCTGCTTTGAGGGTTAGGGGAATCATCTGCTTTGAGGGTTAGGGGAAAGGTCTGCTTTGAGGGTTAGGGGAAAGGTCTGCTTTTAGGGTTAGGGGAATCGTCTGCTTTGAGGGTTAGGGGAATCGTCTGCTTTGAGGGTTAGGGGAATCGTCTGCTTTGAGGGTTAGGGGAATCGTCTGCTTTGAGGGTTAGGGAAAAGGTCTGCTTTGAGGGTTAGGGGAAAGGTCTGCTTTGAGGGTTAGGGGAATCATCTGTTTGAGGGTTAGGGGAATTGTCTGCTTTGAGGGTTAGGGGAAAGGTCTGCTTTGAGGGTTAGGGGAATCGTCTGCTTTGAGGGTTAGAGGAATCGTCTGCTTTGAGGGTTAGGGGAAAGGTCTGCTTTGAGGGTTAGGGGAAAGGTCTGCTTTGGGGGTTAGGGGAAAGGTCTGCTTTGAGGGTTAGGGGAAAGGTCTGCTTTGAGGGTTAGGGGAAAGGTCTGATTTGAGGGTTAGGGGAAAGGTCTGCTTTGAGGGTTAGGGGAATCGTCTGCTTTGAGGGTTAGGGGAATCGTCTGCTTTGAGGGTTAGGGGAATCGTCTGCTTTGAGGGTTAGGGGAATCGTCTGCTTTGAGGGTTAGGGGAAAGGTCTGCTTTGAGGGTTAGGGGAAAGGTCTGCTTTGAGAGTTAGGGGAAAGGTCTGCTTTGAGGGTTAGGGGAATCATCTGCTTTGAGGGTTAGGGGAAAGGTCTGCTTTTAGGGTTAGGGGAATCGTCTGCTTTGAGGGTTAGGGGAAAGGTCTGCTTTGAGGGTTAGGGGAAAGGTCTGCTTTGAGGGTTAGGGGAATCATCTGCTTTGAGGGTTAGGGGAAAGGTCTGCTTTGAGGGTTAGGGGAAAGGTCTGCTTTTAGGGTTAGGGGAATCGTCTGCTTTGAGGGTTAGGGGAATCGTCTGCTTTGAGGGTTAGGGGAATCGTCTGCTTTGAGGGTTAGGGGAATCGTCTGCTTTGAGGGTTAGGGGAAAGGTCTGCTTTGAGGGTTAGGGGAAAGGTCTGCTTTGAGGGTTAGGGGAAAGGTCTGCTTTGAGGGTTAGGGGAATCATCTGTTTGAGGGTTAGGGGAAAGGTCTGCTTTTAGGGTTAGGGGAATCGTCTGCTTTGAGGGTTAGGGGAATCGTCTGCTTTGAGGGTTAGGGGAAAGGTCTGCTTTGAGGGTTAGGGGAATCGTCTGCTTTGAGGGTTAGGGGAAAGGTCTGCTTTGAGGAATCGTCTGCTTTGAGGGTTAGGGGAATCGTCTGCTTTGAGGGTTAGGGGAATCGTCTGCTTTGAGGGTTAGGGGAAAGGTCTGCTTTGAGGGTTAGGGGAAAGGTCTGCTTTGAGGGTTAGGGGAAATGTCTGCTTTGAGGGTTAGGGGAAAGGTCTGCTTTGAGGGTTAGGGGAAAGGTCTGCTTTGAGGGTTAGGGGAAAGGTCTGCTTTGAGGGTTAGGGGAAAGGTCTGCTTTTAGGGTTAGGGGAATCGTCTGCTTTGAGGGTTAGGGGAATTGTCTGCTTTGAGGGTTAGGGGAAAGGTCTGCTTTGAGGGTTAGGGGAATCGTCTGCTTTGAGGGTTAGGGGAATCGTCTGCTTTGAGGGTTAGGGGAAAGGTCTGCTTTGAGGGTTAGGGGAAAGGTCTGCTTTGGGGGTTAGGGGAAAGGTCTGCTTTGAGGGTTAGGGGAAAGGTCTGCTTTGAGGGTTAGGGGAAAGGTCTGATTTGAGGGTTAGGGGAAAGGTCTGCTTTGAGGGTTAGGGGAATCGTCTGCTTTGAGGGTTAGGGGAATCGTCTGCTTTGAGGGTTAGGGGAATCGTCTGCTTTGAGGGTTAGGGGAAAGGTCTGCTTTGAGGGTTAGGGGAAAGGTCTGCTTTGAGAGTTAGGGGAAAGGTCTGCTTTGAGGGTTAGGGGAATCATCTGCTTTGAGGGTTAGGGGAAAGGTCTGCTTTTAGGGTTAGGGGAATCGTCTGCTTTGAGGGTTAGGGGAATCGTCTGCTTTGAGGGTTAGGGGAAAGGTCTGCTTTGAGGGTTAGGGGAATCGTCTGCTTTGAGGGTTAGGGGAAAGGTCTGCTTTGAGGAATCGTCTTCTTTTAGGGTTAGGGGAATAGTCTGCTTTGAGGGTTAGGGGAATCGTCTGCTTTGAGGGTTAGGGGAAAGGTCTGCTTTGAGGGTTAGGGGAAAGGTCTGCTTTGAGGGTTAGGGGAAATGTCTGCTTTGAGGGTTAGGGGAAAGGTCTGCTTTGAGGGTTAGGGGAAAGGTCTACTTTGAGGGTTAGGGGAAAGGTCTGCTTTGAGGGTTAGGGGAAAGGTCTGCTTTTAGGGTTAGGGGAATCGTCTGCTTTGAGGGTTAGGGGAATTGTCTGCTTTGAGGGTTAGGGGAAAGGTCTGCTTTGAGGGTTAGGGGAATCGTCTGCTTTGAGGGTTAGGGGAATCGTCTGCTTTGAGGGTTAGGGGAAAGGTCTGCTTTGAGGGTTAGGGGAAAGGTCTGCTTTGGGGGTTAGGGGAAAGGTCTGCTTTGAGGATTAGGGGAAAGGTCTGCTTTGAGGGTTAGGGGAAAGGTCTGATTTGAGGGTTAGGGGAAAGGTCTGCTTTGAGGGTTAGGGGAATCGTCTGCTTTGAGGGTTAGGGGAATCGTCTGCTTTGAGGGTTAGGGGAATCGTCTGCTTTGAGGGTTAGGGGAAAGGTCTGCTTTGAGGGTTAGGGGAAAGGTCTGCTTTGAGAGTTAGGGGAAAGGTCTGCTTTGAGGGTTAGGGGAATCATCTGCTTTGAGGGTTAGGGGAAAGGTCTGCTTTTAGGGTTAGGGGAATCGTCTGCTTTGAGGGTTAGGGGAAAGGTCTGCTTTGAGGGTCAGGGGAAAGGTCTGCTTTTAGGGTTAGGGGAATCGTCTGCTTTGAGGGTTAGGGGAATCGTCTGCTTTGAGGGTTAGGGGAAAGGTCTGCTTTGAGGGTTAGGGGAATCGTCTGCTTTGAGGGTTAGGGGAAAGGTCTGCTTTGAGGGTTAGGGGAATCGTCTGCTTTGAGGGTTAGGGGAATCGTCTGCTTTGAGGGTTAGGGGAATCGTCTGCTTTGAGGGTTAGGGGAAAGGTCTGCTTTGAGGGTTAGGGGAAAGGTCTGCTTTGAGGGTTAGGGGAAAGGTCTGCTTTGAGGGTTAGGGGAAAGGTCTGCTTTGAGGGTTAGGGGAAAGGTCTGCTTTGAGGGTTAGGGGATAGGTCTGCTTTTAGGGTTAGGGGAATCGTCTGCTTTGAGGGTTAGGGGAAAGGTCTGCTTTGAGGGTTAGGGGAAAGGTCTGCTTTTAGGGTTAGGGGAATCGTCTGCTTTGAGGGTTAGGGGAATCGTCTGCTTTGAGGGTTAGGGGAAAGGTCTGCTTTGAGGGTTAGGGGAATCGTCTGCTTTGAGGGTTAGGGGAAAGGTCTGCTTTGAGAGTTAGGGGAATAATCTGCTTTGAGGGTTAGGGGAAAGGTCTGCTTTGAGGGTTAGGGGAAAGGTCTGATTTGAGGGTTAAGGGAAAGGTCTGCTTTGAGGGTTAGGGGAATCGTCTGCTTTGAGGGTTAGGGGAATCGTCAGCTTTGAGGGTTAGGGGAAAGGTCTGCTTTGAGGGTTAGGGGAAAGGTCTGCTTTGAGGGTTAGGGGAAAGGTCTGCTTTGAGGGTTAGGGGAAAGGTCTGCTTTGAGGGTTAGGGGAATCATCTGCTTTGAGGGTTAGGGGATAGGTCTGCTTTTAGGGTTAGGGGAATCGTCTGCTTTGAGGGTTAGGGGAAAGGTCTGCTTTTAGGGTTAGGGGAATCGTCTGCTTTGAGGGTTAGGGTATCGTCTGCTTTGAGGGTTAGGGGAAAGGTGTGCTTTGAGGGTTAGGGGAATCGTCTGCTTTGAGGGTTAGGGGAAAGGTCTGCTTTGAGGGTTAGGGGAATCGTCTGCTTTGAGGGTTAGGGGAATCGTCTGCTTTGAGGGTTAGGGGAATCGTCTGCTTTGAGGGTTAGGGGAATCGTCTGCTTTGAGGGTTAGGGGAAAGGTCTGCTTTGAGGGTTAGGGGAAAGGTCTGCTTTGAGGGTTAGGGGAAAGGTCTGCTTTGAGGGTTAGGGGAAAGGTCTGCTTTGAGGGTTAGGGGAAAGGTCTGCTTTGAGGGTTAGGGGAATCATCTGCTTTGAGGGTTAGGGGAAAGGTCTGCTTTGAGGGTTAGGGGAAAGGTCTGCTTTTAGGGTTAGGGGAATCGTCTGCTTTGAGGGTTAGGGGAATCGTCTGCTTTGAGGGTTAGGGGAATCGTCTGCTTTGAGGGTTAGGGGAAAGGTCTGCTTTGAGGGTTAGGGGAATCGTCTGCTTTGAGGGTTAGGGGAATCGTCTGCTTTGAGGGTTAGGGGAAAGGTCTGCTTTGAGGGTTAGGGGAAAGGTCTGCTTTGAGGGTTAGGGGAATCATCTGCTTTGAGGGTTAGGGGAAAGGTCTGCTTTTAGGGTTAGGGGAATCGTCTGCTTTGAGGGTTAGGGGAATCATCTGCTTTGAGGGTTAGGGGAATCTTCTGCTTTGAGGGTTAGGGGAATCGTCTGCTTTGAGGGTTAGGGGAAAGGTCTGCTTTGAGGGTTAGGGGAATCGTCTGCTTTGAGGGTTAGGGGAATCGTCTGCTTTGAGGAATCGTCTGCTTTGAGGGTTAGGGGAATCGTCTGCTTTGAGGGTTAGGAGAAAGGTCTGCTTTGAGGGTTAGGGGAATCGTCTGCTTTGAGGGTTAGGGGAAAAGTCTGCTTTGAGGGTTAGGGGAAAGGTCTGCTTTGAGGGTTAGGGGAATCATCTGCTTTGAGGGTTAGGGGAAAGGTCTGCTTTGAGGGTTAGGGGAATCGTCTGCTTTGAGGGTTAGGGGAATCGTCTGCTTTGAGGGTTAGGGGAAAGGTCTGCTTTGAGGGTTAGGGGAAAGGTCTGCTTTGAGGGTTAGGGGAAAGGTCTGCTTTGAGGGTTAGGGGAAAGGTCTGCTTTGAGGGTTAGGGGAAAGGTCTGCTTTGAGGGTTAGGGGAAAGGTCTGCTTTGAGGGTTAGGGGAAAGGTCTGCTTTTAGGGTTAGGGGAATCGTCTGCTTTGAGGGTTAGGGGAATCGTCTGCTTTGAGGGTTAGGGGAAAGGTCTGCTTTGAGGGTTAGGGGAATCGTCTGCTTTGAGGGTTAGGGGAATCGTCTGCTTTGAGGGTTAGGGGAAAGGTCTGCTTTGAGGGTTAGGGGAAAGGTCTGCTTTGAGGGTTAGGGGAATCGTCTGCTTTGAGGGTTAGGGGAATCGTCTGCTTTGAGGGTTAGGGGAAAGGTCTGCTTTGAGGGTTAGGGGAATCGTCTGCTTTGAGGGTTAGGGGAATCGTCTGCTTTGAGGGTTAGGGGAATCGTCTGCTTTGAGGGTTAGGGGAATCGTCTGCTTTGAGGGTTAGGGGAAAGGTCTGCTTTGAGGGTTAGGGGAAAGGTCTGCTTTGAGGGTTAGGGGAAAGGTCTGCTTTGAGGGTTAGGGGAATCATCTGCTTTGAGGGTTAGGGGAAAGGTCTGCTTTTAGGGTTAGGGGAATCGTCTGCTTTGAGGGTTAGGGGAATCGTCTGCTTTGAGGGTTAGGGGAAAGGTCTGCTTTGAGGAATCGTCTGCTTTGAGGGTTAGGGGAATCGTCTGCTTTGAGGGTTAGGGGAATCGTCTGCTTTGAGGGTTAGGGGAAATGTCTGCTTTGAGGGTTAGGGGAAAGATCTGCTTTGAGGGTTAGGGGAAAGGTCTGCTTTGAGGGTTAGGGGAAAGGTCTGCTTTGAGGGTTAGGGGAAAGGTCTGCTTTGAGGGTTAGGGGAAAGGTCTGCTTTGAGGGTTAGGGGAAAGGTCTGCTTTTAGGGTTAGGGGAATCGTCTGCTTTGAGGGTTAGGGGAATCGTCTGCTTTGAGGGTTAGGGGAAAGGTCTGCTTTGAGGGTTAGGGGAATTGTCTGCTTTGAGGGTTAGGGGAAAGGTCTGCTTTGAGGGTTAGGGGAATCGTCTGCTTTGAGGGTTAGGGGAATCGTCTGGTTTGAGGGTTAGGGGAATCGTCTGCTTTGAGGGTTAGGGGAAAGGTCTGCTTTGAGGGTTAGGGGAAAGTCTGCTTTGAGGGTTAGGGGAAAGGTCTGCTTTGAGGGTTAGGGGAAAGGTCTGCTTTGAGGGTTAGGGGAAAGGTCTGCTTTGAGGGTTAGGGGAAAGGTCTGCTTTGAGGGTTAGGGGAATCATCTGCTTTGAGGGTTAGGGGAAAGGTCTGCTTTTAGGGTTAGGGGAATCGTCTGCTTTGAGGGTTAGGGGAATCGACTGCTTTGAGGGTTAGGGGAAAAGTCTGCTTTGAGGGTTAGGGGAATCGTCTGCTTTGAGGGTTAGGGGAATCGTCTGCTTTGAGGGTTAGGGGAAAGGTCTGCTTTGAGGGTTAGGGGAAAGGTCTGCTTTGGGGGTTAGGGGAAAGGTCTGCTTTGAGGGTTAGGGGAAAGGTCTGCTTTGAGGGTTAGGGGAAAGGTCTGCTTTGAGGGTTAGGGGAATCGTCTGCTTTGAGGGTTAGGGGAATCATCTGCTTTGAGGGTTAGGGGAATCTTCTGCTTTGAGGGTTAGGGGAATCGTCTGCTTTGAGGGTTAGGGGAAAGGTCTGCTTTGAGGGTTAGGGGAATCGTCTGCTTTGAGGGTTAGGGGAATCGTCTGCTTTGAGGAATCGTCTGCTTTGAGGGTTAGGGGAATCGTCTGCTTTGAGGGTTAGGGGAAAGGTCTGCTTTGAGGGTTAGGGGAATCGTCTGCTTTGAGGGTTAGGGGAAAAGTCTGCTTTGAGGGTTAGGGGAAAGGTCTGCTTTGAGGGTTAGGGGAATCATCTGCTTTGAGGGTTAGGGGAAAGGTCTGCTTTGAGGGTTAGGGGAATCGTCTGCTTTGAGGGTTAGGGGAATCGTCTGCTTTGAGGGTTAGGGGAAAGGTCTGCTTTGAGGGTTAGGGGAAAGGTCTGCTTTGAGGGTGAGGGTTAGGGGAAAGGTCTGCTTTGAGGGTTAGGGGAAAGGTCTGCTTTGAGGGTTAGGGGAATCGTCTGCTTTGAGGGTTAGGGGAATCGTCTGCTTTGAGGGTTAGGGGAATCGTCTGCTTTGAGGGTTAGGGGAATCGTCTGCTTTGAGGGTTAGGGGAAAGGTCTGCTTTGAGGGTTAGGGGAAAGGTCTGCTTTGAGGGTTAGGGGAAAGGTCTGCTTTGAGGGTTAGGGGAATCATCTGCTTTGAGGGTTAGGGGAAAGGTCTGCTTTTAGGGTTAGGGGAATCGTCTGCTTTGAGGGTTAGGGGAATCGTCTGCTTTGAGGGTTAGGGGAAAGGTCTGCTTTGAGGAATCGTCTGCTTTGAGGGTTAGGGGAATCGTCTGCTTTGAGGGTTAGGGGAATCGTCTGCTTTGAGGGTTAGGGGAAATGTCTGCTTTGAGGGTTAGGGGAAAGATCTGCTTTGAGGGTTAGGGGAAAGGTCTGCTTTGAGGGTTAGGGGAAAGGTCTGCTTTGAGGGTTAGGGGAAAGGTCTGCTTTGAGGGTTAGGGGAAAGGTCTGCTTTGAGGGTTAGGGGAAAGGTCTGCTTTTAGGGTTAGGGGAATCGTCTGCTTTGAGGGTTAGGGGAATCGTCTGCTTTGAGGGTTAGGGGAAAGGTCTGCTTTGAGGGTTAGGGGAATTGTCTGCTTTGAGGGTTAGGGGAAAGGTCTGCTTTGAGGGTTAGGGGAATCGTCTGCTTTGAGGGTTAGGGGAATCGTCTGGTTTGAGGGTTAGGGGAATCGTCTGCTTTGAGGGTTAGGGGAAAGGTCTGCTTTGAGGGTTAGGGGAAAGTCTGCTTTGAGGGTTAGGGGAAAGGTCTGCTTTGAGGGTTAGGGGAAAGGTCTGCTTTGAGGGTTAGGGGAAAGGTCTGCTTTGAGGGTTAGGGGAAAGGTCTGCTTTGAGGGTTAGGGGAATCATCTGCTTTGAGGGTTAGGGGAAAGGTCTGCTTTTAGGGTTAGGGGAATCGTCTGCTTTGAGGGTTAGGGGAATCGACTGCTTTGAGGGTTAGGGGAAAAGTCTGCTTTGAGGGTTAGGGGAATCGTCTGCTTTGAGGGTTAGGGGAATCGTCTGCTTTGAGGGTTAGGGGAAAGGTCTGCTTTGAGGGTTAGGGGAAAGGTCTGCTTTGGGGGTTAGGGGAAAGGTCTGCTTTGAGGGTTAGGGGAAAGGTCTGCTTTGAGGGTTAGGGGAAAGGTCTGCTTTGAGGGTTAGGGGAATCGTCTGCTTTGAGGGTTAGGGGAATCATCTGCTTTGAGGGTTAGGGGAATCTTCTGCTTTGAGGGTTAGGGGAATCGTCTGCTTTGAGGGTTAGGGGAAAGGTCTGCTTTGAGGGTTAGGGGAATCGTCTGCTTTGAGGGTTAGGGGAATCGTCTGCTTTGAGGAATCGTCTGCTTTGAGGGTTAGGGGAATCGTCTGCTTTGAGGGTTAGGGGAAAGGTCTGCTTTGAGGGTTAGGGGAAACGTCTGCTTTGAGGGTTAGGGGAAAGGTCTGCTTTGAGGGTTAGGGGAAAGGTCTGCTTTGAGGGTTAGGGGAATCATCTGCTTTGAGGGTTAGGGGAAAGGTCTGCTTTGAGGGTTAGGGGAATCGTCTGCTTTGAGGGTTAGGGGAATCGTCTGCTTTGAGGGTTAGGGGAAAGGTCTGCTTTGAGGGTTAGGGGAAAGGTCTGCTTTGAGGGTGAGGGTTAGGGGAAAGGTCTGCTTTGAGGGTTAGGGGAAAGGTCTGCTTTGAGGGTTAGGGGAAAGATCTGCTTTGAGGGTTAGGGGAAAGGTCTGCTTTGAGGGTTAGGGGAAAGGTCTGCTTTGAGGGTTAGGGGAAAGGTCTGCTTTGAGGGTTAGGGGAAAGGTCTGCTTTGAGGGTTAGGGGAAAGGTCTGCTTTTAGGGTTAGGGGAATCGTCTGCTTTGAGGGTTAGGGGAATCGTCTGCTTTGAGGGTTAGGGGAAAGGTCTGCTTTGAGGGTTAGGGGAATTGTCTGCTTTGAGGGTTAGGGGAAATGTCTGCTTTGAGGGTTAGGGGAATCGTCTGCTTTGAGGGTTAGGGGAATCGTCTGGTTTGAGGGTTAGGGGAATCGTCTGCTTTGAGGGTTAGGGGAAAGGTCTGCTTTGAGGGTTAGGGGAAAGGTCTGCTTTGAGGGTTAGGGGAAAGGTCTGCTTTGAGGGTTAGGGGAAAGGTCTGCTTTGAGGGTTAGGGGAAAGGTCTGCTTTGAGGGTTAGGGGAAAGGTCTGCTTTGAGGGTTAGGGGAATCATCTGCTTTGAGGGTTAGGGGAAAGGTCTGCTTTTAGGGTTAGGGGAATCGTCTGCTTTGAGGGTTAGGGGAATCGTCTGCTTTGAGGGTTAGGGGAAAAGTCTGCTTTGAGGGTTAGGGGAATCGTCTGCTTTGAGGGTTAGGGGAATCGTCTGCTTTGAGGGTTAGGGGAAAGGTCTGCTTTGAGGGTTAGGGGAAAGGTCTGCTTTGGGGGTTAGGGGAAATGTCTGCTTTGAGGGTTAGGGGAAAGGTCTGCTTTGAGGGTTAGGGGAAAGGTCTGCTTTGAGGGTTAGGGGAATCGTTTGCTTTGAGGGTTAGGGGAATCATCTGCTTTGAGGGTTAGGGGAATCTTCTGCTTTGAGGGTTAGGGGAATCGTCTGCTTTGAGGGTTAGGGGAAAGGTCTGCTTTGAGGGTTAGGGGAATCGTCTGCTTTGAGGGTTAGGGGAATCGTCTGCTTTGAGGAATCGTCTGCTTTGAGGGTTAGGGGAATCGTCTGCTTTGAGGGTTAGGGGAAAGGTCTGCTTTGAGGGTTAGGGGAATCGTCTGCTTTGAGGGTTAGGGGAAAAGTCTGCTTTGAGGGTTAGGGGAAAGGTCTGCTTTGAGGGTTAGGGGAATCATCTGCTTTGAGGGTTAGGGGAAAGGTCTGCTTTGAGGGTTAGGGGAATCGTCTGCTTTGAGGGTTAGGGGAATCGTCTGCTTTGAGGGTTAGGGGAAAGGTCTGCTTTGAGGGTTAGGGGAAAGGTCTGCTTTGAGGGTGAGGGTTAGGGGAAAGGTCTGCTTTGAGGGTTAGGGGAAAGGTCTGCTTTGAGGGTTAGGGGAAAGGTCTGCTTTGAGGGTTAGGGGAAAGGTCTGCTTTGAGGGTTAGGGGAAAGGTCTGCTTTTAGGGTTAGGGGAATCGTCTGCTTTGAGGGTTAGGGGAATCGTCTGCTTTGAGGGTTAGGGGAAAGGTCTGCTTTGAGGGTTAGGGGAATCGTCTGCTTTGAGGGTTAGGGGAATCGTCTGCTTTGAGGGTTAGGGGAAAGGTCTACTTTGAGGGTTAGGGGAAAGGTCTGCTTTGAGGGTTAGGGGAATCGTCTGCTTTGAGGGTTAGGGGAATCGTCTGCTTTGAGGGTTAGGGGAAAGGTCTGCTTTGAGGGTTAGGGGAAAGGTCTGCTTTTAGGGTTAGGGGAATCGTCTGCTTTGAGGGTTAGGGGAATCGTCTGCTTTGAGGGTTAGGGGAAAGGTCTGCTTTGAGGGTTAGGGGAATTGTCTGCTTTGAGCGTTAGGGGAAAGGTCTGCTTTGAGGGTTAGGGGAATCGTCTGCTTTGAGGGTTAGGGGAATCGTCTGGTTTGAGGGTTAGGGGAATCGTCTGCTTTGAGGGTTAGGGGAAAGGTCTGCTTTGAGGGTTAGGGGAAAGGTCTGCTTTGAGGGTTAGGGGAAAGGTCTGCTTTGAGGGTTAGGGGAAAGGTCTGCTTTGAGGGTTAGGGGAAAGGTCTGCTTTGAGGGTTAGGGGAAAGGTCTGCTTTGAGGGTTAGGGGAATCATCTGCTTTGAGGGTTAGGGGAAAGGTCTGCTTTTAGGGTTAGGGGAATCGTCTGCTTTGAGGGTTAGGGGAATCGTCTGCTTTGAGGGTTAGGGGAAAAGTCTGCTTTGAGGGTTAGGGGAATCGTCTGCTTTGAGGGTTAGGGGAATCGTCTGCTTTGAGGGTTAGGGGAAAGGTCTGCTTTGAGGGTTAGGGGAAAGGTCTGCTTTGGGGGTTAGGGGAAAGGTCTGCTTTGAGGGTTAGGGGAAAGGTCTGCTTTGAGGGTTAGGGGAAAGGTCTGATTTGAGGGTTAGGGGAAAGGTCTGCTTTGAGGGTTAGGGGAATCGTCTGCTTTGAGGGTTAGGGGAATCGTCTGTTTTGAGGGTTAGGGGAAAGGTCTGCTTTGAGGGTTAGGGGAAAGGTCTGCTTTGAGGGTTAGGGGAAAGGTCTGCTTTGAGGGTTAGGGGAATCATCTGCTTTGAGGGTTAGGGGAAAGGTCTGCTTTTAGGGTTAGGGGAATCGTCTGCTTTGAGGGTTAGGGGAATCGTCTGCTTTGAGGGTTAGGGGAAAGGTCTGCTTTGAGGGTTAGGGGAAAGGTCTGCTTTTAGGGTTAGGGGAATCGTCTGCTTTGAGGGTTAGGGGAATCGTCTGTTTGAGGGTTAGGGGAAAGGTCTGCTTTGAGGGTTAGGGGAATCGTCTGCTTTGAGGGTTAGGGGAAAGGTCTGCTTTGAGGGTTAGGGGAATCGTCTGCTTTGAGGGTTAGGGGAATCGTCTGGTTTGAGGGTTCGGGGAATCGTCTGCTTTGAGGGTTAGGGGAAAGGTCTGCTTTGAGGGTTAGGGCAAAGGTCTGCTTTGAGGGTTAGGGGAAAGGTCTGCTTTGAGGGTTAGGGGAAAGGTCTGCTTTGAGGGTTAGGGGAAAGGTCTGCTTTGAGGGTTAGGGGAATCATCTGCTTTAAGGGTTAGGGGAAAGGTCTGCTTTGAGGGTTAGGGGAAAGGTCTGCTTTTAGGGTTAGGGGAATCGCCTGCTTTGAGGGTTAGGGGAATCGTCTGCTTTGAGGGTTAGGGGAATCGTCTGCTTTGAGGGTTAGGGGAATCGTCTGCTTTGAGGGTTAGGGGAATCGTCTGCTTTGAGGTTTAGGGGAAAGGTCTGCTTTGAGGGTTAGGGGAAAGGTCTGCTTTGAGGGTTAGGGGAAAGGTCTGCTTTGAGGGTTAGGGGAAAGGTCTGCTTTGAGGGTTAGGGGAAAGGTCTGATTTGAGGGTTAGGGGAAAGGTCTGCTTTGAGGGTTAGGGGAATCGTCTGCTTTGAGGGTTAGGGGAATCGTCTGCTTTGAGGGTTAGGGGAAAGGTCTGCTTTGAGGTTTAGGGGAACGGTCTGCTTTGAGGGTTAGGGGAAAGGTCTGCTTTGAGGGTTAGGGGAATCATCTGCTTTGAGGGTTAGGGGAAAGGTCTGCTTTTAGGATTATTGGAATCGTCTGCTTTGAGGGTTAGGGGAATCGTCTGCTTTGAGGGTTAGGGGAAAGGTCTGCTTTGAGGGTTAGGGGAATCGTCTGCTTTGAGGGTTAGGGGAAAGGTCTGCTTTGAGTGTTAGGGGAAAGGTCTGCTTTGAGGGTTAGGGGAAATGTCTGCTTTGAGGGTTAGGGGAAAGGTCTGCTTTGAGGGTTAGGGGAAAGGTCTGCTTTGAGGGTTAGGGGAAATGTCTGCTTTGAGGGTTAGGGGAAAGGTCTGCTTTGAGGGTTAGGGGAAAGGTCTGCTTTTAGGGTTAGGGGAATCGTCTGCTTTGAGGGTTAGGGGAATCGTCTGCTTTGAGGGTTAGGGGAAAGGTCTGCTTTGAGGGTTAGGGGAATCGTCTGCTTTGAGGGTTAGGGGAATCGTCTGCTTTGAGGGTTAGGGGAAAGGTCTGCTTTGAGGGTTAGGGGAAAGGTCTGCTTTGAGGGTTAGGGGAAAGGTCTGCTTTGAGGGTTAGGGGAAATGTCTGCTTTGAGGGTTAGGGGAAAGGTCTGATTTGAGGGTTAGGGGAAAGGTCTGCTTTGAGGGTTAGGGGAAAGGTCTGCTTTGAGGGTTAGGGGAATCATCTGCTTTGAGGGTTAGGGGAAAGGTCTGTTGTCTGCTTTTAGGGTTAGGGGAAATGTATGCTTTTAGGGTTAAGGGAAATGTTTGTTTTGAGGGTTAGGGGAAATGTTTGTTTTGAGGGTTAGGGGAAATGTTTGTTTTGAGGGTTAGGGAAAATGTTTGTTTTGTGGGTTAGGGGAAATGTTTGTTTTGAGGGTTAAGGAAAATGTTTGTTTTGAGGGTTAGGGGAAATGTTTGTTTTGAGGGTTAGGGGAATCGTCTGCTTTGAGGGTTAGGGGAATCGTCTGCTTTGAGGGTTAGGGGAAAGGTCTGCTTTGAGGGTTAGGGGAAAGGTCTGCTTTGAGAGTTAGGGGAAAGGTCTGCTTTGAGGGTTAGGGGAATCATCTGCTTTGAGGGTTAGGGGAAAGGTCTGCTTTTAGGGTTAGGGGAATCGTCTGCTTTGAGGGTTAGGGGAAAGGTCTGCTTTGAGGGTTAGGGGAAAGGTCTGCTTTGAGGGTTAGGGGAATCATCTGCTTTGAGGGTTAGGGGAAAGGTCTGCTTTGAGGGTTAGGGGAAAGGTCTGCTTTTAGGGTTAGGGGAATCGTCTGCTTTGAGGGTTAGGGGAATCGTCTGCTTTGAGGGTTAGGGGAAAGGTCTGCTTTGAGGGTTAGGGGAATCGTCTGCTTTGAGGGTTAGGGGAATCGTCTGCTTTGAGGGTTAGGGGAAAGGTCTGCTTTGAGGGTTAGGGGAAAGGTCTGCTTTGAGGGTTAGGGGAAAGGTCTGCTTTGAGGGTTAGGGGAAATGTCTGCTTTGAGGGTTAGGGGAAAGGTCTGATTTGAGGGTTAGGGGAAAGGTCTGCTTTGAGGGTTAGGGGAAAGGTCTGCTTTGAGGGTTAGGGGAATCATCTGCTTTGAGGGTTAGGGGAAAGGTCTGTTGTCTGCTTTTAGGGTTAGGGGAAATGTATGCTTTTAGGGTTAAGGGAAATGTTTGTTTTGAGGGTTAGGGGAAATGTTTGTTTTGAGGGTTAGGGGAAATGTTTGTTTTGAGGGTTAGGGAAAATGTTTGTTTTGTGGGTTAGGGGAAATGTTTGTTTTGAGGGTTAAGGAAAATGTTTGTTTTGAGGGTTAGGGGAAATGTTTGTTTTGAGGGTTAGGGGAAATGTTTGTTTTGAGGGTTAGGGGAAATGTATGCTTTGAGGGTTAGGGGAAATGTTTGTTTTGAGGGTTAGGGGAAATGTTTGTTTTGAGGGTTAGGGGAAATGTTTGTTTTGAGGGTTAGGGGAAATGTTTGTTTTGAGGGTTAGGGGAAATGTATGCTTTGAGGGTTAGGGGAAATGTTTGTTTTGAGGGTTAGGGGAAATGTATGCTTTGAGGGTTAGGGGAAATGTTTGTTTTGGGGGTTAGGGGAAATGTTTGTTTTGAGGGTTAGGGGAAATGTTTGTTTTGAGGGTTAGGGGAAATGTTTGTTTTGAGGGTTAGGGGAAATGTTTGTTTTGAGGGTTAGGGCAAAGGTCTGCTTTGAGGGCTCTCCTCCCATCCTTTTTAATTGTAATTGTATTTATTTCACCTTTATTTAACCAGGTAGGCTAGTTGAGAACAAGTTCTAATTTGCAACTGCGACCTGGCCAAGATAAAGCAAAACAGTTGTGACACATACAACAACACAGAGTTACACATGGAATAAAACAAACATACAGTCAATAATACAGTAGAAAAAGTCTATATACAGTATGTGCAAATGAGGTAGGATAAGGGAGGTAAAGGCAATAAATAGGCCATCCTTCTTGAATGGGTAGTGTAGCCGTGTACACCACACCTGCCCTTCCTTGGGAGTAGGGTAGCTCCTTAGTCATGTCTGGCCAACTCACTCCCCATGACAGACACATCTGTCTTCCTCACATACTCCATTGCCGAGCACGAACATGTAGCATAGCGTCGTCGCTAGCTGCCCTCACCCAATAGGCTGGCTAGCGTTTGCCTGAGAAAAATAAATCAATTCTTTGTAGTCCCCAGCATCCCAATCCATTGTAATGCCATTACCAGTGAGGTTGTTGGTGTGCTGGGAGTTTCATTAAGATTTGTTAAGAACATCAAGTGCGGTGGCACTCTTGGACATGTGAAGTTAATCAGGATTTATGAGAAGCCCCCGAGCACAGCTGCTGGGCCCATCACAGCAATTCTGTGTTATCATCCAAATGTAATAACTATTAATGTTTGGGGGCACCTAATCGACTTGGTTTGTTCCCCTGTGGTCTGGTATTTCCAAGGTCTATACTCTCTTTCCATGAGTCATCCAGGGAGAAATGCATTATAGTGAGCTCTTTTATCCAGTCCATCCACTCCCTCCGCTAGCCTGGTCCCTAAGACATCTGGCTACGTGTATGGAACACACTCACTCTGTAGGGGAGATATTACGGTTGCCTTCAACAAGCTTTCTAGCTGTCAGCCTGGGATAGAGACAGAGGTAGAGAGAGAGACGGTGAGAAGGAGGTTGAGAGGGAGAGAAAGAGGGAGAGAGAGAGAAAGAGAGAGAGAGAGAGAGAGAGAGAGAGAGAGAGAGAGAGAGAGAGAGAAGGTGAAAAGGAGGGAGGGAGAGAGAGAGAGTGAGAAGGAGGGAGAGAGAGAGTCTGAGGGAGGGAGGGAGGGAGGGAGGGAGGGAGGGAGGGAGAAAAGAAAGTGTGTGTGTGTGTGTGTGTGTGTGTGTGTGTGTGTGTGTGTGTGTGTGTGTGTGTGTGTGTGTGTGTGTGTGTGTGTGTGTGTGTGTGTGTGTGTGTGTGTGGGAGGTGTTGAGAAAAGCAGTGCTCCATCATCTACTCTCTCACAGGTCCCCCTTGTGATTGGCGTTTCAATCACCAGAAAGCAGCACGCAATTTACAGCACTTTACAATTTTGACATTGATTTTCGTTCGAGGAGCCAATTTCTTAAAAAAACACACAGCAAGTGTATACTTTCAGGAGAAGAGACCATAGATCCAAGGACACTTTGCTGAAGTACAATTTTAAAGTACAAACCTACAAAAACAAGCAGATTGCCTCCACTGAACAAACGTATAAATGTGACATCTCTCTCTCTCTTCTAACCTCTTCCCCCCAAGTTAAACCTGATTGGATTTGATTTGATCTCAAGTCTCTCACTCAATTATTACCTCAAACCCTGTAGTAAATACAGTATGTCCAAAAGGATATCCAAGATGGCGTAGCAGTCAGACGTCTTTGTCCTTCTTCTTGTCATGTATATATCTTTTTAGATATTTTTCTTCGCATATCTTTTTTATATTTTTCTAAACCTCAACTTCAAAATATCTCTCCTGCAACCCACCTCATTCAATGTGGTGTGGATCTGTTTTTTCTTAAGTATTTTTATTTACCTCGGAACCAGAATCTCCCAACAGAAGCCTACCAGCTCACTAGCTAGCTCACTAGCCAGTAGTCAGCTAACCACTGCTAGCGGTCATCAGCTAACCTTTAGCTCGGAAAGCTCTCGCCAGTTTGTACAACGCGACTCAAACCAAAGCATACCGGACCTATTTTCTCTCCATGTCCCCGGATTCCTACCACAAGCTCTGAACCTTTTAACCGGATCATCGCAGCTAGCTAGCTGCAACCCGAGTGGCTACTCCTGGCTAACGTCTGTAGCGGAGCAAGCACCAATTAGCCTGGAGCTAGCCCATGCTAGGCCCATTCTCCCGGCTAGCTGAAGAGGCCCATCAGCTACTCCTGGGCTACAATACCCGGACCCCTTCTAATGCTGGTACGGGGCACGGAACCCCGCCGATCCTTCACGACTGGACTACCGACATAACCTGCTCGAGGGGGTATTCAACCGGCCCCTACGCCGTGACATCCTCTGAATGCCCATCTGCTATCTGCGGCCCGCTAGCTGTCTAGAGCATATTGGAATGTTAGCTGAATAGATCCATCGGCCAATTTCTTGGGCCACTATATCTATTTTGCCAATTGGACATGGGACCCCTCTGCTACTCGGAACCCTACTAATCCATCACGACTGGTCTATCGACGTCACCACACGCAGAAGCAAAAACAGACTTTCCTCCATCGAGACGTCCCTCTAAGGCCCTTCTGCTAGCCCCGGTCTGCTAGCTTGTTAGCCCCGGCCTGCTAGCTGTCTGAATCGCCATGTCTCCAGCCAGTCCAACCACTCACTGGATACCTATGATCACCTAGCTACGCATGCCTCTCCCTAATATCAATATGCCTTGTCCATTACTGTCCTGGTTAGTGATTATTGTCTTATTTCACAGTAGCCCGGCTCAATATGCCTTAACCAACCATTTAGTTCCATCCCCTACATATGCGGTGACATAACCTGGTTTAAACGTCTCTAGAGACAATATCTCTCTCATCATTACTCAATGCCTAGGTTTATCTCCAATGTACTCACATCCTACCATACCTTTGTCTGTACATTATGCCTTGAATCTATTCTATCACGCCCAGAAACCTGCTCCTTTTACTCTCTGCTCTGAACGCACTAGACGACCAGCCTTTAGCCGTACCCTTATCCTACTCCTCCTCTGTTCCTCTGGTGATGTAGAGGTTAATCCAGGTCCTGCAGTGCCTAGCTCCACTCCTACTCCCCAGGTGCTCTCATTTGTTGACTTCTGTAACCGTAAAAGCCTTGGTTTCATGCATGTTAACATTAGAAGCCTCCTCCCTAAGTTTGTTCTATTCACTGCTTTAGCACACTCTGCAAACCCGGATGTCCTAGCCGTGTCTGAATCCTAGCTTAGGAAGACCACCAAAAACTCTGAAATTTCCATCCCTAACTACAACTTCTTCCGACAAGATAGAACTGCCAACTCTCAACTCTGATGTCATCCAATCCTAGTCTGCAGAGTTCTCTATTACTATCCAGGTCTGTACCCAAACAATTCAAACTTCTTCTTTTAAAAATACACCTTTCCAAAAACATGTCTCTCACCGTTGCCGCTTGCTATAGACCACCCTCTGCCCCCAGCTGTGCTCTGGACACCATACGTGAATTGATTGCCCCCCCATCTATCTTCAGAGCACGTGCTGCTAGGTGACCTAAACTGGGACATGCTTAACACCCCGGCCATCCTACAATCTAAGCTTGATGCCCCCAACCTCACACAAATTATCAATTAACCCACCAGGTACAAACCAAAGTCCATAACCACGGGCACCCTCATATATCATCCTAACCAACTTGCCCTCCAAATACACCTTTGCTGTCTTCAACCAGGATCTCAGCGATCACTGCCCCATTGCCTGCATCCTTAATGGGTCTGCATCCGTAACGACCACCCCCATCACTGTCAAACGCTCCCTAAAACACTTCAGCGAGCAGGCCTTTCTCATCGACCTGGCCCAGGTATCCTGGAAGGATACTGACCTCATCCCGTCAGTAGAGGATGCCTGGTTATTCTTTAAAAGTGCCTTACTCACCATCTTAAATAAGCATGCCCCATTCAAAAAATGTAGAACCAGGAACAGATATAGCCCTTGGTTCTCTCCAGACCTGACTGCCCTTGACCAGCACAAAAACATCCTGTGGCGTTCTGCATTAGCATCGAATAGCCCCCGTGATATGCAACTTTTCAGGGAAGTTAGGAACCAATATACACAGGCAGTTAGGAAAGCTAAGGCTAGCTTTTTCAAGCAGAAATGTTAATCCTGTAGCACAAACTCAAAAAAGTTCTGGGGCACTGTAAAGTCCATGGACAATAAGAGTACCTCCTCCTAGCTGCCCACTGTACTGAGACTAGGAAACAATAGGAAACACTGTCACCACTGATAAATTCAATATAATTGAGAATTTCAATAAGCATTATTCTACGGCTGGCCATGCTTTCCACCTGGCTACCCCTACCCCGATCAACAGCCCTGCACCCCCCACAGCAACTCGCCCAAGACTCCCCCCATTTCTCCTTCACCCAAATCCAGATAGCTGATGTTCTGAAAGAGCTGCAAAATCTGGACCCCTACAAATCAGCCAGGCTACACAATCTGGACCCTCTCTTTCTAAAATTATCTGCCAAAATTGTTGCAACCCCTATTACTAGCCTGTTCAACCTCTCTTTCGTATCGTCTGAGATTCCCAAAGGTTGGAAAGCTGCCGTGGACATCCCCATCTTCAAAGGGGGAGACACTCTAGACCCAAACTGCTATAGACATATATCTATCCTACCCTGCCTTTCTAAGCCAACAAACAGATTACCGACCATTTTGAATCCCACCGTACCTTCTCCGCTATGTAATCTGGTTTCCAAGCTGGTCATGGGTGCACCTCAGCCACGCTCAAGGTCCTAAACGATATCATAACCGCCATCCATAAGAGACATTACTGTGCAGCCGTATTCATCGACCTGGCCAAGGCTTTCGACTCTGTCAATCACCACATTCCTATCGGCAGACTCAACAGCCTTGGTTTCTCAAATGATTGCCTCGCCTGCTTCACCAACTACTTCTCTGATAGAGTTCAGTGTGTCAGATTGGAGGGCCTGTTGTCCGGAATTCTGGCATTCTCTATGGGGGTGCCACAGGGTTCAATTCTCGGGCCGACTCTCTTCTCTGTATACAACAATGATGTCGCTCTTGCTGCTGGTGATTCTCTGATCCACCTCTACGCAGACAACACCATTCTGTATACCTCTGGCCCTTCTTTGGACACTGTGTTACCTAACCTCAAGACGAGCTTCAATGCCATTCAACTCTCCTTCCGTGCCCTCCAACTGCTCTTAAATGCAAGTAACACTAAATGCATTCTATTCAACCGATCGCTGCCCGCACCTGCCCGCCCGTCCAGCATCACTATTCTGGACGGTTCTGACTTAGAATATGTGGACAACTACAAATACCTAGGTGTCTGGTTAGACTGTAAATTCTCCTTCCAGACTCACATTAAGCATCTCCAATCAAAAATGAAATCTAGAATTGGCTTCCTATTTCGCAACTAAGCATCCTTCACTCATGCTGCCAAACATACCCTCGTAAAACGGACCATCCTACCGATCCTCGACTTTGGTGATGTAATTTACAAAATAGCTTCCAACACTCTACTTAACAAATTAGATGCAGTCTATCACAGTGCCATCCATTTTGTCACCAAAGCCCCATATACTACCCACCACTGCGACCTGTACGCTCTCGTTGGCTGGCCCTTGCTTCATACTCGGCGCCAAACCCACTGGCTCCAGGTCATCTACAAGTATCTGCTAGGTAAAGCCCCGCCTTATCTCAGCTCACTGGTCACCATAGCAGCACCCACCCGTAGCGCGCGCTACAGCAGGTATATCTCACTGGTCTCCCCAAAAACCAATTCTTCCTTTGGCTGCCTTTCCTTCCATTTCTCTGCTGCCAATGACTAGAACGAACTGCAAAAATCAATGAAGCTGGAGACTCATATCTCCCTCCCTAGCTTTAAGCACCAGCTGTCAGAGCAGCTCACAGATCACTGCACCTGTACATAGCCCATCTGTAAATAGCCCATCCAACTACCTCATCCCCATACTGTATTTATTTATTTATCTTGCTCCTTTGCACCCCAGTATCTCTAGTTGCACATTCATCTTCTGCACATCTACCATTCCAGTGTTTAATTGCTATATTGTAATTACTTCGCCACCATGGCCTATTTATTGCCTTTACCTCCCTTATCTTACCTCATTTGCACACACTGAATATATACTTTTTTTCTATTGTGTTATTGACTGTATGCTTTGTTTATTCCATGTGTAACTCTGTGTTGTTGTATGGTGTCAAACTGCTTTGCTTTATCTTGGCCAGGTCGCAATTGTAAATTAGAACTTGTTCTCAACTAGCCTACCTGGTTAAATTAAGGTGTTCTCAACTAGCCTACCTGGTTTAATAAAGGTGTTCTCAACTAGCCTACCTGGTTAAATAAAGGTGTTCTCAACTAGCCTACCTGGTTAAATAAAGGTGTTCTCAACTAGCCTACCTGGTTAAATAAAGGTGTTCTCAACTAGCCTCCCTGGTTAAATAAAGGTGTTCTCAACTAGCCTACCTGGTTAAATAAAGGTGTTCTCAACTAGCCTACCTGGTTAAATAAAGGTGTTCTCAACTAGCCTCCCTGGTTAAATAAAGGTATTCTCAACTAGCCTCCCTGGTTAAATAAAGGTGTTCTCAACTAGCCTACCTGGTTAAATAAAGGTGTTCTCAACTAGCCTACCTGGTTAAATAAAGGTGTTCTCAACTAGCCTACCTGGTTAAATAAAGGTGTTCTCAACTTGCCTACCTGGTTAAATAAAGGTGTTCTCAACTAGCCTACCTGGTTAAATAAAGGTGTTCTCAACTAGCCTACCTGGTTAAATAAAGGTGTTCTCAACTAGCCTACCTGGTTAAATAAAGGTGTTCTCAACTAGCCTACCTGGTTAAATAAAGGTGTTCTCAACTAGCCTACCTGGTTAAATAAAGGTGTTCTCAACTAGCCTACCTGGTTAAATAAAGGTGTTCTCAACTAGCCTACCTGGTTAAATAAAGGTGTTCTCAACTAGCCTCCCTGGTTAAATAAAGGTGTTCTCAACTAGCCTACCTGGTTAAATAAAGGTGTTCTCAACTAGCCTACCTGGTTAAATAAAGGTGTTCTCAACTAGCCTCCCTGGTTAAATAAAGGTGTTCTCAACTAGCCTACCTGGTTAAATAAAGGTGTTCTCAACTAGCCTCCCTGGTTAAATAAAGGTGTTCTCAACTAGCCTCCCTGGTTAAATAAAGGTGTTCTCAACTAGCCTACCTGGTTAAATAAAGGTGTTCTCAACTAGCCTACCTGGTTAAATAAAGGTGTTCTCAACTAGCCTACCTGGTTAAATAAAGGTGTTCTCAACTAGCCTACCTGGTTAAATAAAGGTGTTCTCAACTAGCCTCCCTGGTTAAATAAAGGTGTTCTCAACTAGCCTACCTGGTTAAATAAAGGTGTTCTCAACTAGCCTACCTGGTTAAATAAAGGTGTTCTCAACTAGCCTACCTGGTTAAATAAAGGTGTTCTCAACTAGCCTACCTGGTTAAATAAAGGTGTTCTCAACTAGCCTACCTGGTTAAATAAAGGTGTTCTCAACTAGCCTACCTGGTTAAATAAAGGTGTTCTCAACTAGCCTACCTGGTTAAATAAAGGTGTTCTCAACTAGCCTACCTGGTTAAATAAAGGTGTTCTCAACTAGCCTACCTGGTTAAATAAAGGTGTTCTCAACTAGCCTACCTGGTTAAATAAAGGTGTTCTCAACTAGCCTACCTGGTTAAATAAAGGTGTTCTCAACTAGCCTACCTGGTTAAATAAAGGTGAAATAAAAAATAAAAATGTATGTTGCTGAGTGATCAGATCCTACAGAACAAACAACAGAACAAAGACAGGGAAGATTCAAACCCTGTAGTATATACAGTGTCTCCATTTATGTTGCTGAGTGATCAGATTCAAACCCTGTAGTATATACAGTATCTCCATTTATGTTGCTGAGTGATCAGATTCAAACCCTGTAGTATATACAGTATCTCCATTTATGTTGCTGAGTGATCAGATTCAAACCCTGTAGTATATACAGTATCTCCATTTATGTTGCTGAGTGATCAGATTCAAACCCTGTAGTATATACAGTATCTCCATTTATGTTGCTGAGTGATCAGATTCAAACCCTGTAGTATATACAGTATCTCCGTTTATGTTGCTGAGTGATCAGATTCAAACCCTGTAGTATATACAGTATCTCCGTTTATGTTGCTGAGTGATCAGATTCAAACCCTGTAGTATATACAGTATCTCCGTTTATGTTGCTGAATGATCAGATTCAAACCCTGTAGTATATACAGTATCTCCGTTTATGTTGCTGAGTGATCAGATTCAAACCCTGTAGTATATACAGTATCTTCATTTATGTTGCTGAGTGATCAGATTCAATTCCTGTAGTATATACAGTATCTCCATTTATGTTGCTGAGTGATCAGATTCAAACCCTGTAGTATATACAGTATCTTAATTTATGTTGCTGAGTGATCAGATTCAAACCCTGTAGTATATACAGTATCTCCATTTATGTTGCTGAGTGATCAGATTCAAACCCTGTAGTATATACAGTATCTCCATTTATGTTGCTGAGTGATCAGATTCAAACCCTGTAGTATATACAGTATCTCCATTTATGTTGCTGAGTGATCAGATTCAAACCCTGTAGTATATACAGTATCTCCATTTATGTTGCTGAGTGATCAGATTCAAACCCTGTTTACCTTCTCTGGACGATAGCACGGAACCCTTGGGTTTGACCTTTTGTTCCCAGTGAGAGCGAAAGAGGGAGACGCACACTGAAATGTCAGCATTGCCCCTAAGATGAATGGCCATCGATCGACCACGCATCCCAGGCACTGAACGATAAGGAAGGATGCCTGCATCCTAAATTGCATCCTATTCTCTACATAGTACACTGGTTAAAAGTAG
Organism: Oncorhynchus clarkii lewisi; assembly: GCF_045791955.1. Lineage (NCBI taxonomy): Eukaryota > Metazoa > Chordata > Actinopteri > Salmoniformes > Salmonidae > Oncorhynchus > Oncorhynchus clarkii. The sequence continues at coordinate 8,675,484 of NC_092151.1, forward strand.
TGCACTATTAGGGAATAGTGTGCCTTTTGTGGTGCACATGTGGCTCACGCTGCTCTGCCGGCCAGTCACATGGACCCAGCGTGGAACGGTGGTGTGTGTCAATGAGAGAGCAGCAGTACTGCCAAAGACTATAGACCATAGTATAAACTGGGTGGTTCTAGCCCTGAATGCTGATTGGCTGAAAGGCGTGGTATATCAGACTGTAAACCACAGGTATAACAAAACATTTATTTTTACTGCTCTAATTACGTTGGTAACCAGCTTATAATAGCAATAAGGCACCTCAGGGGTTTGTGGTATATGACCAATATACCACTGCTATAGGGCTGAGTTCAGGCACTCCGCATTGCGTCGTGCTTAAAAACAGCCCTTAGCCGTGGTTAACGCCTGCAGCTGTGGGACACCTGCAGCTCTGTGACTCCTGCAGCTCTGTGACTCCTGCAGCGCTGTGACTCCTGCAGCTCTGTGACTCCTGCAGCTCTGTGACTCCTGCAGCTCTGTGACTCTTGCAGCTCTGTGACTCCTGCAGCTCTGTGACTCCTACAGCTGAAAGATACTTAGTTATTGTAAAAATCTATAGATGCTTTGAATGTGCTTTTAATGTATTCAGTTCGTTCTAGGAAACAAAGCACAATTAAGCCACGGGTTGCTGAGAAGTTACGTTACTCCATTGAACAGGTTCCATAGGGCTTTGGTCAAAAGTAGTGTACTATGTAGGGAATAGGGTGCCAATGGGATGCTGAATGTTAAGGGGAAACTGGAGGCAACCCTACCTGCCTTCCTTCACAATGTTTGTGTGTGTGTGTGTGTGTGTGTGTGTGTGTGTGTGTGTGTGTGTGTGTGTGTGTGTGTGTGTGTGTGTGTGTCTGTGCGTCTGTGCGTCTGTGCGTCTGTGTCAGTAGGCTATGTGGATGCTGTTGGGTGGATATTGGGGACTAACCCTCGATCAGGGTTCCCCAACTGGTAAATTTGGCCCCCCAAGTTTTCATAAAAAAAATAAATGATATTAATAATTTTGTTGGACATAAAAAACAGTGAAAACACCAAGAAATCAGCTCCAATGTATTTTTATTTAAGAAATCTGATACCAAGTATTCCCACGTATAATAGAGAGACACGTGAATGATACAAATGTAAACAAGGTTTGAAATGATTCTGTTTTAGTCAAACTGTATCTGTTGGGCTTGTTGAGGTCAATTTGCGGTCTACAAATGATTTGTAATTATGTTCCAGCCCCCCCGACCATCCGCTCCAGAAAATATCGGCTCACGGCTGAATCTAGTTGATGATCCCTGCTCTACATCAACTTACAACTCACCTATTGTCAATGGATCTCGCTCAAGAAAGGCTCTCCTGACGTTGAAGCCTCCTAACTAACACACCATTAATCAGCAGTTGTCCACGTGAACACAAGTTAAGCAGGGTTGTTGGGGGGGGGGGGGGGGGGGTGAGTTTATTTATCCTTTCAGCTGGGCTGAGGTTCTTTAGGGAGTAGCTCAGAGAAGCAGGCTCATAGCCAGTCTGGAATCACAGTGAACACATTCATTAACCTCTAGTTCCCACTCCAGCACGTGCACGAGTGTTTGCCGATGAACTGAACCCGCTAACATCATGAAGAGACGCACTGTTGGCTACCAGAGCCGACTTCCCAACCTGAAGCAGAAAGCCACCTCCCTGTTTAAATGACACTGTCAGCATTCTGGATTAATTTTGTCGGTGAAGCAGCCTGAGAATTTCCCCGCTGTCGGTACACCAGCTGGGACCAGTATGAGACCTGGTTCTTGTCGACAAGGGAGACTCTGAAACTCTGAAGAAACTTGAAGAATGCAGCAACTGCTCAAGCAGTGGACTGCATCATCCTTTGGCTGTATATTCAGTCCTGGCCACTCTCACAGAGGATTAGAGTGAAGGATTCTGGGATGTGGATGGAGTTATTGTATCCCCCATGCCTAGCACCTGGGCCGTTTGGCCAGCAACAGCAATGGGAAATAGCTTTTTATTCTTAGATTTTTTTTTTCAACTTTCAGCTCTCTCACTTTAAATTTGACTTCCCTCATAATGGAATGTCGCTATCTTTGATTCCCTTTTCATAATTGACAGTGGTAATAAATTAAGCACAGCAGCCATTAACGGGTTCATCAGCTTGTTAAATTCATAATTGAATTCCCTGTACTCAGTGGAGTCTCCCGTTTGTCTCATTAGTCTCTCCTTGAAGGCTCTGATTATGTCTTTAGGTTTCTGCATGGTGCTAAAATGAATGTGTGCAACTGTCCCCAAGGAGACACACATGTTCCATCAGCATTGCAAACTGTAAGCTATCATTCTCCACATGAGTGAAAGCCCAAACGACGCAACTGCAGATGTGTTGATACGATGTTAGAGGATGGGCGGATTGGCTTTACTTCGAACTGTGAACAGATGCCACTGTCATAAATCATTGTTATTTTGGCTATACGTACAGGTCCTGGACCCTCTGCGAAGGCCGGAAGCTTGAATTCGTTTTTTTTAACAGCTGTGCGATGCTACCCTACCCAACCATCGGAAAAACTAACTTAGACCCAACTTCCTCCAAAACATACTCATTATATCCAACATATCCATTAATATTCAGGTGGAAAAACAAATTGAAACAGATCAGCGGTAATTATCCATTTCCACCCATTACTAAAATTTGAGCTGAAACATGGTAAATATAAAGGTAAATGAAACATGTTAACTGGCAATTATATCCCCCTCTCTGTTGACAGAATCAGTATGAACTGTACCTGGTTCATATTTACAGTAACTGCCTCTGTGGTTGCCAGCCCACATTCATGAATATGACCTCTGTTCAGATAGATTGCCCCAGCAGCTTACCTCTGATTCAATCATTCATCAACACACCACCGTCTTAATACTGTATGCTGTCTGAAAACCCACATGGAGGTATAGAAAATCCATAGAAAAATCTAGGACGATAGTGATTGAAAGTTCAGATCAGAAAGTTTTATTGATTCCAACTGCCTAGGTTCACATCTACTGGCTTTGGGTGTTTGCTAGATTCAGCTTATCAAATCTTGAGCGAGCACTCAGAAGACAAGTAAAGTTTGTTTAACTTATCCTCTATAACATTAGTTTGCTAGCTAGGCACTCAGAAGACAAGAAAAGTTTGTTTAATTTATCCTCTATAACATTCATTTGCTAGCTAGGCACTCAGAAGACAAGAAAAGTTTGTTTAATTTATCCTCTATAACATTTGTTTGCTAGCTAGGCACTCAGAAGACAAGAAAAGTTTGTTTAACTTATCCTCTATAACATTAGTTTGCTAGCTAGGCACTCAGAAGACAAGAAAAGTTTGTTTAACTTATCCTCTATAACATTAGTTTGCTAGCTAGGCACTCAGAAGACAAGAAAAGTTTGTTTAATTTATCCTCTATAACATTTGTTTGCTAGCTAGGCACTCAGAAGACAAGAAAAGTTTGCTTAACTTATCCTCTATAACATTAGTTTGCTAGCTAAGGACTCAGAAGACAAGAAAAGTTTGTTTAACTTATCCACTATAACATTCATTTGCTAGCTAGGCACTCAGAAGACAAGAAAAGTTTGTTTAACTTATCCACTATAACATTCATTTGCTAGCTAGGCACTCAGAAGACAAGAAAAGTTTGTTTAACTTATCCACTATAACATTAGTTTGCTAGCTAGGCACTCAGAAGACAAGAAAAGTTTGTTTAACTTATCCACTATAACATTAGTTTGCTAGCTAGGCACTCAGAAGACAAGAAAAGTTTGTTTAATTTATCCACTATAACATTCATTTGCTAGCTAGGCACTCAGAAGACAAGTAAAGTATGTTTAACCTATTCGCTCTAGCTTGCCTGCTAGCTACCCATATTACCTCAAATAATGAACCATCTGGTATTAGCTAGCTAATTTAGCTGTATTATTTGTTTAACTTTTTGTTCAGAAGAGCAGTTTTTAACTATGGCATTTGACAATTCTTAGAAAACAGACATTTTCCCCTCTCCTGACCTGATACCTTTATTCCTAGCTGGACTAGACCAAAGGAATTATATTCAGGCAGTGAGATACTTAAGCAATAAGGCCTGAGGGGGTGTGGTAAATGGCCAATATACCATGGCTAAGGGCTGTTCTTAGTCACGACTCAACTCGTGATATATTGGCCATATATCACAAACCCCTGAAGTGCCTTATTGCTATTATAAACTGTTTACCAACGGAATTAGAGCAGTAAAAATAAGTGTTTTGTCATACCCGTGGTATACGGTCTGATATATCACAGCTGTCAGCCAATCAGCATTCAGGGCTCAAACCACCCAGTTTATAATGTTCCTTTTTTCCTGGAAACCAAGTTAATTATATTCAGGTTCCTTTCCATAAGGTATAGTAAATGCCTGGATCTACCGTTTCACTGCTGTGTGACATCGAGTAGTTCCTTGTTTATGTCAAACTCACCTGAATTGAAACTTGTATTCAAATATCATGTCCTATATGTACAGCATTTCACACTCTATTTGACCAGTCATTATAATCTCCTAATTGCCCCCAACTGTTCTCCACCCATTAGCCTTTATCCAGGATCATGGTAGCCATTGTCATAGTAACATGCCACCGTAGCTCATTCATCTCACCAACACATTCCCATGCGGATTATACTAACACCTTTTGTGTGCTCTTTTACAATCTTCCACAGACAGGTGTGCCTGATTAAGAGCAGTGTAAAGTGAATATGGGCTCAGGGCAGTGGTATATTTTGGGCCAAACCACCGCATGGCGAACACAGATAACGAGAGTCAACGGTACCATGTATCAGCCCAAACTTGGGCGCCACACATGTGCACCGGAATACAAATCAGCTGGCCAAATCCCCTGATGAAAGCCATTTATTTTTTACACCCTAGCATTCTGTCCAGAGCATCCCCCCCCCCCCCCCTCCCACCCACCTAATCAGGAGGAGCATTGTCTTGCTGGTGCAATGCCAGCCCCGCGCCCTGATGACAGTGATGTAACGGAATTGTAATTCTAAGATGCATTTAGGTTTATCTGATAGAGATACATTGAGACTTCTTTGCTCGGAGACAGATTCAAGCATTTCTGAGGGTTCCGGGGGAGGTTGGTGGGAGGGAGGAACCTTTCTGAGGGTTCCGGGGGAGGTTGGTGGGAGGGAGGAACCATTCTGAGGGTTACCAGGGGAGGTTGGTGGGAGGGAGGAACCTTTCTGAGGGTTCCGGGGGAGGTTGGTGGGAGGGAGGAACCTTTCTGAGGGTTACCAGGGGAGTTTGGTCCGAGAAGGAGCCTTTCTGAAGGTTACCAGGGAAGATTGGTGGGAGGGTTATAGGTCACTGTTGAAGTTCAAATAGCCTGCTGTCCATAATGCCAGAAGTTGACTGAAATCTCTTTGGCAGGCTATAGGAGTGTGACAGCCTGCCTATATTTATTCAAGACTGAAAAGGGACAGAGTGGCGGAAGGTACGAGGGGGTTTGAGGTTGTAAGAAGGGCTTGGTGGACCTCTAGTGTAGTGCTGTGTTCATTGTACTGTACAGCTCTGTAGAATATATATATCTCTCCTTTGTTTCTCTGGCAACAGACAGATCCTCAGATTACTGTTAAGACTGAGAAACTACACCCCCTTTGATGCCATGTCCCCCAACGCCACGGAAGGAAAATAACAGAAAAGTGGAGAGAACACTGATGTCCAAAAGCGAAATGGATAGATGATTCAATAAATGAAGAAGTGGGAGTATGTTTCAAAGGGCCGCTGTCGCGTGTACATTGGGAGCCTGTAACGCTTTAACTGGTAGGATTCATGACTCTCCCTATCGAGAGATCAAAGCCTCTGCAAGACGTTTCATCGTTTAGCTGGGAGCGAGCACTCAATGCTAAAGCCTTTGTCCCGTAAAGACGTGGGAGCGCCCGTGTTGGCAGTGTGTTGCTTGATAAGGCAGGGTGGAGGGTGGATATCAGAGACTCGCTGTCTGTCTGTTCTACTGTCTTTGACCTCCCTTGACCACGGACTCTGACCCCCCATTTGACCTTGATAGAGCTTTGAAAGATCAGACATGATAGAACATGACATTCCATGTCTGCCTCACGCTCAAGAGATTTACTTATCAGCGCGGAAGGACTGAGGCTATTGTCCTTGTTTCCATCAAAGCGAATCGTCTCCTCCCCCCGAAGATTTGAGATTGCATTTTGAAAAGACATATCAATACTAAAATCATGAATATTTATAAGACATATCTAATTAGTGGTATTGCCGGCCATTAAACTAGGCTGAAGGAATTAGAAAAGCTTTAATAAGCGAACATAGTTTTTGTATTTTTCCACAACATATTTATTTCATTTTGAAGTATATTGCTTTGAACATTTATTGATATAAGCTGAAAGTTACCTTTCTTTTCTTAGGCGATGAGGTCAGACAGTAGACAGACGGAATATGACTATGACACAGAGGTGTTTTGGAGGTTACGTGACCTTGAATAAACAACTAAGCCCAGCTACAACACACTTGAATAAGCCTTGCCTGGGCTCCCTGAACAGTAAGTAGTTAGAGCAAGGGTTTTATAGCATATTGGCATTGATTTCTCACACAGTCAACCGTGTCAATGCTCTTTGGTACTTTTCTCACCATAATGTTTGCCCTGCAGTTATTTGTATTCTACAGGACAATCTCATAGGGCACTATACACTCCAAATTGCCAATGGAAAGTGTCCAGCAGTGGAGGCTGCTGAGGGGAGGACGGCTCATTATAACCACTGGAACAGAGTAAATGGAATGGCATGAAACCATGTGTTTGGTGTATTTGATACCATTCCACTGATTCCGCTCCAGCCGTTACCACGAGCCCATCCTCCCGAAATGAAGGTGCCACCAACCTCCTGTGGTGTCCAGCATATGGCATATTCTCTGCACAAGAATAAAACGATAAACAATTTCCTGTGTGAAACAAACAAACATAAACTGCAAGTTAAACCAGTTTACATTTACATTTAAGTCATGTAGCTTACTCTCTCATCCAGAGCAGTTTACAGGAGCAATTAGGGTTAAGTGCCTTGCTCAAGGGCACAACACCAGATTTTTCACCCAGTCAGCTCAGGGATTCGAACCAACACGCCTACTTGCGGCTAAGGAAGAATGTGGATTTGCCTTTCCCGTGAATGAGTCTCTGTTTCTGTCCAAAATGGCACCCTATTCCCCATATACAGTAGTGCACTACTTTTGACCGGATTTGCCTTACTTCTGGTCAAACAATTAAAATAGTAATTAGAGTGTTAATTTATTAAATGACTCCCCTCATTACATAGCATTGACTAGATTAGGCCTACCAGCACACTAATGTCCTCATAAAGGACACATGTAAATACCATTTCAACGTCGCTGGGTTAATTATTTTTGGACAGAGTAGGCAATTACCACCGGTATAGGAAAATGAGGACCTCCCGCCATAAAATCGGTTTCAGATTTCAGGATTCAACCCTAGCTTCCTAGCTTACTTCTCTGAAGGTGTGTACATCTGGGGTGCCTGTCAAAGTGCCCTACTACCCATAGGGCTCTGGCCAAAAGTCGTACACTATGAAGATAATATTAATAATCACGAACCCCGTTTCCATTCACAGTTTTTACGTGAGTAATGTCATACCGTCCCCAAAAAATCACCACAGCTGTAATGAGGACGTTTCAGTACAATTTTATACATGCAAACAGATCATTTGTTGGTTCGACATGTTGGGACAGTTTTGTGTCAATAAAATGAAGTAACCAAGATTTTATACTCAAATATTGATATAATAACCATCATATCAAAGTCAACTTGGAATAACGCTCTGATATGGTGTGTTGTCCTCTCACTACGATGCTGTGGTCCTCCCACTGTGATGGCGTGTGGTCCTCCCACTACGATGGTGTGTGGTCCTCCCACTACGATGGTGTGTGGTCCTCCCACTACGATGGTGTGGTCCTCCCACTACGATGGTGTGTGGTCCTCCCACTACGATGGTGTGGTCCTCCCACTACGATGGTGTGTGGTCCTCCCACTACGATGGTGTGTGGTCCTCCCACTACGATGCTGTGTGGTCCTCTCACTACGATGCTGTGGTCCTCCCACTGTGATGGCGTGTGGTCCTCCCACTACGATGGTGTGTGGTCCTCCCACTACGATGGTGTGTGGTCCTCCCACTACGATGGTGTGGTCCTCCCACTATGATGGCGTGTGGTCCTCCCACTACGATGGTGTGGTCCTCCCACTACGATGCTGTGGTCCTCCCACTGTGATGGCGTGTGGTCCTCCCACTACGATGGTGTGTGGTCCTCCCACTACGATGGTGTGTGGTCCTCCCACTACGATGGTGTGGTCCTCCCACTATGATGGCGTGTGGTCCTCCCACTACGATGCTGTGGTCCTCCCACTATGATGGCGTGTGGTCCTCCCACTACGATGGTGTGTGGTCCTCCCACTACGATGGTGTGGTCCTCCCACTACGATGCTGTGGTCCTCCCACTATGATGGCGTGTGGTCCTCCCACTACGATGGTGTGTGGTCCTCGCACTACGATGGTGTGTGGTCCTCCCACTACGATGGTGTGGTCCTCCCACTATGATGGCGTGTGGTCCTCCCACTACGATGGTGTGGTCCTCCCACTACGATGCTGTGGTCCTCCCACTGTGATGGCGTGTGGTCCTCCCACTACGATGGTGTTTGGTCCTCCCACTAGGATGGTGTGTGGTCCTCCCACTACGATGGTGTGGTCCTCCCACTATGATGGCGTGTGGTCCTCCCACTACGATGCTGTGGTCCTCCCACTATGATGGCGTGTGGTCCTCCCACTACGATGGTGTGTGGTCCTCCCACTACGATGGTGTGGTCCTCCCACTACGATGCTGTGGTCCTCCCACTATGATGGCGTGTGGTCCTCCCACTACGATGGTGTGTGGTCCTCGCACTACGATGCTGTGTGGTCCTCCCACTACGATGGTGTGTGGTCCTCCCACTATGATGGTGTGTGGTCCTCCCACTACGATGGTGTGTGGTCCTCCCTACGATGTTGTGGTCCGCCCACTATGATGGCGTGTAGTCCTCCCACTACGATGGTGTGTGGTCCTCCCACTACGATGGTGTGGTCCTCCCACTACGATGCTGTGTGGTCCTCCCACTATGATGGCGTGTGGTCCTCCCACTACGATGGTGTGGTCCTCCCACTATGATGGTGTGTGGTCCTCCCACTACGATGGTGTGTGGTCCTCCCACTACGATGGTGTGGTCCTCCCACTACGATGGTGTGTGGTCCTCCCACTACGATGGTGTGGTCCTCCCACTACGATGCTGTGTGGTCCTCCCACTACGATGGTGTGGTCCTCCCACTACGATGATGTGTGGTCCTCCCACTACGATGATGTGTGGTCCTCCCACTACGATGATGTGTGGTCCTCCCACTACGATGATGTGTGGTCCTCCCTACGATGTTGTGTGGTCCTCAAACTATGATGGTGTGTGGTCCTCCCACTATGATGCTGTGTGGTCCTCCCATTACGATGATGTGTGGTCCTCCCACTATGATGCTGTGTGGTCCTCCCACTACGATGGTGTGTGATCCTCCCACTATAATGCTGTGTGGTCCTCCCACTATGATGGTGTGTGATCCTCCCACTACGATGCTGTGTGGTCCTCCCACTATGATGGTGTGTGGTCCTCCCACTACGATGGTGTGTGGTCCTCCCACTACGATGATGTGTGGTCCTCCCTACGATGTTGTGTGGTCCTCCCATTACGATGGTGTGTGGTCCTCCCACTACGATGCTGTGTGGTCCTCCCACTACGATGGTGTGTGGTCCTCCCACTATGATGGTGTGTGGTCCTCCCACTACGATGGTGTGTGGTCCTCCCTACGATGTTGTGGTCCTCCCACTATGATGGCGTGTGGTCCTCCCACTACGATGGTGTGGTCCTCCCATTACGATGATGTGTGGTCCTCCCACTATGATGCTGTGTGGTCCTCCCACTACGATGGTGTGTGATCCTCCCACTATGATGCTGTGTGGTCCTCCCACTATGATGGTGTGTGATCCTCCCACTACGATGCTGTGTGGTCCTCCCACTATGATGGTGTGTGGTCCTCCCACTACGATGGTGTGTGGTCCTCCCACTACGATGATGTGTGGTCCTCCCTACGATGTTGTGTGGTCCACCCACTACGATGGTGTTTGGTCCTCTCACAAGGTGGTGAAAGTGCACTGTGGTAAATACTGAGGGTCTTATTCTGGTGACATGATAATCCATTCTTGACTGCCATTTGACAAATACAAATATCCATAATAATCTCATGTAGACTAGTCTACCCACACATCCTACCGCACTATATCGGCAAGCTGTTGGCTAGAGTGCCAAGACCAGAGGTCTTGGAGTTGAAAATGTGATGATAAACACATTGAACTTTAGATTTTTATTCGGTACGTGACAATTTAAGCGAAAAGGTACAGTAGGTCAAATCCCTGAACTGACATTGTTAAATATCTGTCAATGTGCTCTTCAGCAAGGCACTTAACCCTAATTGCTCCGGGGCGGGGGACAATGGTGACCCTGGCCATAACCCTACCCTCTGAGGGTGTCTCAGGGGGAGTTGGGACATGTAAAAAACCACCCAGCAAAATTATTATTATTATTAAATGGCACCCTATTCCCTATTTAGTGCACTACTTTTGACCAGGGTCCATAGGAAATTCACATGCCTCTCGATGTAGCCTATGAATAAAATCATGGTACTATGCTAATCAGAGAGATGTGTAATGTGACTGATCTCTTTATCATGCTGATCATTGAGCATGGGAGAGGTGTTATTATGGTGTATGGGTTAAATTGACTGCATCATTTAAAAGTGGAGGTCCATTCACATATATTATAGAGATACCTAATAGAACACCACCTAATAGAACACCACCTAATAGAACACCACCTAATAGAACACCACCTAATATAACACCACCTAATATAACACTGTCTAATAGAACACCATCTAATATAACACTGTCTAATAGAACACCACCTAATAGAACACCATCTAATAGAACACCATCTAATACAACACCACCTAATAGAACATCACCTAATACAACAACACCTAATATAACACTGTCTAATATAACACTGTCTAATAGAACACCACCTAATAGAACACCACCTAATAAAACACCACCTAATAGAACACTGTCTCATAGAACACCATCTAATATAACACTGTCTAATAGAACACCACCTAATAGAACACCACCTAATACAACACCACCTAATATAACACCATCTAATAGAACACCACCTAATAGAAAACCATCTAATAGAACACCACCTAATAGAACACCATGTAATAGAACACCACCTAATACAACATCACCTAATAGAACACTACCTAATACAACACCACATAATAGAACACCACCTAATAGAACACCACCTAATACAACACCACCTAATAGAACACTGTCTCATAGAACACCACCTAATAGAACACAATCTAATAGAACACCATCTAATAGAACACCACCTAATAGAACACCACCTAATACAATACCACCTAATACAACACCACCTAATAGAACACCATCTAATAGAACACCACCTAATAGAGCACCATCTAATAGAACACCACCTAATAGAACACCACCTAATAGAACACCACCTAATAGAACACCATTTAATACCATTTTTGTTGATGTTCTTCGTGCTGTAGCTTAGTCAAGCTGAGGTTAGCTTTCCCCATGCTTGTCCTGTAGCTATGCTGTATAGGTTGATTTAAACATAGTTCCCTGCTTTGAGCTGTGAAATTAAATTTGGTCATTCAATTTACCCCAGAACCTATCATGCAGAAGAGATGCTGTTTTTGTCTAGCTGGAGCAGAGCGCACAGAGAAAGCATTCACACACACACTCGCACGCACACACACACACACACACACACACACACACACACACACACACACGCAGGTGGGACGGTAGCATCCTACCTGGCCAACATCCGGTGAAATTGCAGAGCGCGAAATTCAAATGACAATGTTATGAATATTTAACTTTCATGAAATTACAAGTGTAATACATCAAAATACATACAAACACATGAAAAACATATTTCAACCAGGCAGGTGCGACACAAAAGTCAGAAATAGAGATATAAAAAATGCCTTACCTTTGATGATCTTCTTCTGTTGGCATTCCAAAAGGTCCCTGATACATCACAAATGGTCGTTTGGTTCGATAATGTCCTTCTTTATATCCATAAAAACTCAGTTTAGCTGGCGCGCTTCAGTCAATAATCCACCCAGTTTCCCTCCATCAAAATGCATACAAAATGAATCCCAAACGTTACTAATAAACTTTTCCAAACAAGTCAAACAACGTTTATAATCAAACCTTGGGTACCCTAATACGTAAATAAATTATACAATTTAAGACGGAGAATCGTTATTGTCTTTACCGGAGAAAAATACCAAAGAAGGCGCTCTCTTCCACGCGCTTGGAAACACTACAGCCAAAATGGGAGCCACTTAGAAAAACTACCATTTCTGGCAAATTTTTCAAAAAGCCAGCCTGAAACTCTTTCTAAAGACTGTTGACATCTAATGGAAGCCCTAGGAACTGCAATCTGGGAGGACTTGGCCTTATAATAAAAGTGATGGCCATTGAAAATAGTGGTGGGCTGAATTTGTTTTAGGGGGGAATGGTTTGTCCTCGGGGGTTCGCCTGCCATATCAGTTCTGTTATACTCACAGACATAATTTTAACAGTTTTAGAAACTTTAGAGTGTTTTCTATCCAAATCTACCTATATGTATATCTTAGCTTCTGGGCCTGAGTAACAGGCAGTTTACTTTGCGCACGCTTTTCATCCGGATATCAAAATACTGCCCCCTACGCCAGAGAGGTTAATAAACGATGTGGTCAAAGTCCATCGTGGTCCCCATCTTTGTACCCCTGATTCACTTGTTTTTGTCCTGACATATTGATGATAATTCAATTGTGGCAATCTCATTTAGTCTGTGGTTCTCTCCAAGCCTTTATTTTGTGGGAAACAGACAAGTAGATACTCTTACGTGGTCTTCTAAGGGGTTATCTTTCTCATTTAACACAAATTAGCCAAATGTCTATTAAATCAAATTGTATTTGTCACTTGCGCCGAAAACAATAGGTGTTGACATTACCAAAAATGCTTACTTATGAGCCCTTTCCCAACAATGCAGAGTTCAAAAGTAAAACATGAAATAAAATAGGAAATTATAGCACAATAAAATAACAATAACGAGGCTAAATACAAGAAGTTCCTAACATGGCTATATACAGGGACTACCTGTACCGAGTCAATGTGCAGGGGTACAAGGTAATAACATGGCTATATACAAGGACTACCTGTACCGAGTCAATGTGCAGGGGTACGAGGTAATGACATGGCTATATACAAGGACTACCTGTACCGAGTCAATGTGCAGGGGTACGAGGTAATGACATGGCTATATACAAGGAGTACCTGTACCGAGTCAATGTGCAGGGGTACGAGGTAATAACATGGTTATATACAAGGACTACCTGTACCGAGTCAATGTGCAGGGGTACGAGGTAATAACATGGCTATATACAAGGTCTACCTGTACCGAGTCAATGTGCAGGGGTACGAGGTATTAACATGGCTATATACAAGGACTACCTGTACCGAGTCAATGTGCAGGGGTACGAGGTAATAACATGGCTATATACAAGGACTACCTGTACCGAGTCAATGTGCAGGGGTACGAGGTAATAACATGGCTATATACAAGGTCTACCTGTACCGAGTCAATGTGCAGGGGTACGAGGTAATAACATGGCTATATACAAGGAGTACCTGTACCGAGTCAATGTGCAGGGGTACGAGGTAATAACATGGCTATATACAAGGACTACCTGTACCGAGTCAATGTGCAGGGGTACGAGGTAATAACATGGCTATATACAAGGAGTACCTGTACCAAGTCAATGTGCAGGGGTCCGAGTTGGTGGAGGTGATTGAGGGAATAAGCCTTCAGAAAGGAATCACACCATTTGACTTTTTCCACGTTGTTGTGTTACGAAGTGGGATTAAAACGGATTTAGTTGTCATTTATTTGTCAAACGATCAAAAGGGGAGAATGCATTTGTAAAAAAATATATATGTATGAAAAGTAAAACACTAATATACAGTATCTACCTCAAATACCTCAAATACTATTGATCTGGTACTCCCTGTATACACCGAGTGTACAGAACATTAAGAACACCTTCATAATATTGAGTTGCCCTCCCCATTCGTCGGGGCATGGACTCTACAAGTTGTCGAAAGCGTTCCCCAGGGATGCTGGCCCATTTTAACTCCAATGTTTCCCACAGTTGTGTCAAGTTGACTGGATGTCCTTTGGGTGGTGGACCATTCTTGATACACACAGGAAACTGTTGAGCGTGAAAAACCCAGCAGCGTTGCAGTTCTTGACACAAACCGGTGCGCCTGACACCTACTATCATACACCGTTCAAAGGCAATTAAGTATTCAGTCTTGCCCATTCACCCTCTGAATGGAACACACACACGATCCCTGTCTCAATGGTCTCATGGCTTAAAAATCCTTCTTTAACCTGTCTCCTCTCCTTCATCTACAGGGTAGCCTAGTGGTTAGAGCGTTGGACTAGTAACCGAAAGGTTGCAAGTTCATATCCCTGAGCTGACAAGGTACAAATCTGTCGTTCTGCCCCCTGAACAAGGCAGTTAACCCACTGTTCCTAGGCCGTCATTGAAAATAAGAATTTGTTCTTAACTGATTTGCCTAGTTAAATAAAGGTAAAATAAAAAAATCTATAAATGAAGGATCATAGCTTTCACCTGGATTCACCTGCTCTATGTGTACACTCAGTGTATTGCTCCATTCTTGTGTATTTTATTCATCTTGTGTTAATATTTGTTTATTTTTATTAGTATTTTTGTATTTATTCTGCGTCGTCGGGAAGGGCTCATGAGCAAGCATTTCACGGTAGAGTCTATACCCGTTGTATTTGGCACACGTGACAAATAACATTTGATTACAGTTTTTTTCTAAAAGATTAGATGGTATCTATTGCCCCATATTGAGGTAGCTGATCGCAGCCAGCGCATGGCAGTAGGTAATGAGGCGTAAAAGCTTTTGTAATGCAATGTCATCTGTACTTCTAGTCTACCTAATAGCCCATTCCCTTTGCACAGTCATGACTGAGGTAGTATTGTGTTGATGTGTTTTAAATGACCAATTTATTCTGCCCATCGTAATCTGGATGAAAACACCACCAATCTGTGTAGAATCTGATGGGAGAATGACTGTGCTACCACTGCAGATGAACACGGATGTGTGGGTGAGGTTGGGTGCAGTGAGGGAGGGAGGGAGGGAGTGCGGGGAGGGGTTGTTTCTCTACCAATCATACACTGGGAGTTTTTTTTTTAAAGAAGAACATGAAGATGTTAATCTATTCAAATCAGATTGTATAAATATAGAATCAAGATTCAAAATATAGGCCCTGTTGGAATGTTTATTGCATTCTTTCTTCCTGTATTCTCTGAGTTAATTACGGATCTGAATTGTTTGGATAGGTGAAAGCCGTAGGGTGGACAACTTGCCCTCCCTCATCCAATCAGTAATTACGTCAAATAAACAAGGAAGGAAGTAAGCATTTCTAAAGTATTGGAATAGACCAACATTGTCCTCCAATGAGGAGTGATGGTGAGGTAAACAAATGGTTGACTGTTTGCCTTCTGTAATACTTAAGATTATGGCCACATTCCTGCTTTAAACACTACTGCATCCTCTGGAGTTGTATAAGAGATAGCAGTGATATACCGTTGATGTGTTGACAGGATTCCATAGGAGATAGCAGAGTGATATACCGTTGATGTGATGGCAGGATTCCATAGGAGATAGCAGAGTGATATACCGTTGATGTGATGGCAGGATTCCATAGGAGATAGCAGAGTGATATACCGTTGATGTGATGGCAGGATTCCATAGGAGATAGCAGAATGATATACCGTTGATGTGATGGCAGGATTCCATAGGAGATAGCAGAATGATATACCGTTGATGTGATAGCAGGATTCCATAGGAGATAGCAGAGTGATATACCGTTGATGTGATGGCAGGATTCCATAGGCGATAGCAGTGATATACCGTTGATGTAAGGACAGGATTCCATAGGAGATAGCAGAGTGATATACCGTTGATGTGATGGCAGGATTCCATAGGAGATAGCAGAATGATATACCGTTGATGTGATGGCAGGATTCCATAGGAGATAGCAGAATGATATACCGTTGATGTGATAGCAGGATTCCATAGGAGATAGCAGAGTGATATACCGTTGATGTGATGGCAGGATTCCATAGGCGATAGCAGTGATATACCGTTGATGTAAGGACAGGATTCCATAGGAGATAGCAGAGTGATATACCGTTGATGTGATGGCAGGATTCCATAGGAGATAGCAGAGTGTTATACCGTTGATGTGATGGCAGGATTCCATAGGAGATAGCAGAGTGTTATACCGTTGATGTGCTGACAGGATTCCATAGGAGATAGCAGTGATATACCGTTGATGTAAGGACAGGATTCCATAGGAGATAGCAGAGTGATATACCGTTGATGTGATGTCAGGATTCCATAGGAGAAAGCAGAGTGATATAACGTTGATGTGATGTCAGGATTCCATAGGAGATAGCATAGTGATATACCGTTGATGTGATATCAGGATTCCATAGGAGATAGCAGTGATATACCATTGATGTGATGTCAGGATTCCATAGGAGATAGCATAGTGATATACCGTTGATGTGATATCAGGATTCCATAGGAGATAGCTGAGTGATATACCGTTGATGTGATATCAGGATTCCATAGGAGATAGCTGAGTGATATACCGTTGATGTGATGTCAGGATTCCATAGGAGATAGCATAGTGATATACCGTTGATGTGATGTCAGGATTCCATAGGAGATAGCATAGTGATATACCGTTGATGTGATATCAGGATTCCATAGGAGATAGCTGAGTGATATACTGTTGATGTGATAGCAGGATTCCATAGGAGATAGCTGAGTGATATACTGTTGATGTGATAGCAGGATTCCATAGGAGATAGCAGTGATATACCGTTGATGTGATGTCAGGATTCCATAGGAGATAGCATAGTGATATACCGTTGATGTGATGTCAGGATTCCATAGGAGATAGCATAGTGATATACCGTTGATGTGATATCAGGATTCCATAGGAGATAGCAGTGATATACCATTGATGTGATAGCAGGATTCCATAGGAGATAGCTGAGTGATATACTGTTGAGGTGATGTCAGGTGGTTTCCTTGGGGAGAATAAAACAGCTGTTCAGCAGTCCATTATAATTAGACTCCTATTGAAATAGACAGGTTGTGGCTTTGTTACAGTGTCACCCTGCTCACACTATTGTGCCAAACTCTCAAACAACCATAATGTCTTGGCTGGTTATTTAACTTTGACATTGTCCTTTCCACCATGCTTCCAGCAACTATGGTGGGTGTGTAACCAGCACAGCATATTGCTTGGCTTGGCTTGGTTTGGCTCAGTAGTGTGAAAAATTACGTTTGGTGACTTTGCTGTATAAGGACTTAAGAATTACAATATTTACTAGCACCAAAATGTTATTCCAGTATTTACTAGACCAAGCCAAAACACCAGCCAAAAGCCTACAGTGGTAGAAAATGGCTGTCTGTCTTCCCCAGTACCCCAAACACTACCCCAGAAGGTCCTTGGAGTGTTGTTTCATTATGGAATTATGCTCCGGGCTTCACCTGCACAGCTTGTGGTTGGGATGTCAAGGGAGCATGGCACTCCGGATTGTAACATTCTCCTGTGGAAGTGACTGTATATTCCCCCTTTACAACAACAGTTCTGAAGAAGCAGTAATTTGGGTTTGTGAAATTGCTGTCTTCCAAGTTATCTATCCAGGTGTCTGTCTCTCTGTCATCTATCTGTTGTTCTATCTATCATTATATATCTATCTATCATGTATCTATTATTATCTATCTATCTATTATCTATCTATTATCTATCTTGGTGTCTAGCTTTCTGTCTGTATGTATATCTATCTATATTCCATTTAATTCTAGGAAATATGCTTTTAATTTATTCTAATACCATGAAATGGAAATAATTAGTGCATATTATTCTAGTAAATAAGGCAGCTTTGTTAAGTCAAACATGAATGCTGACCTCGTGCTAAATCACCAGAGGGGACTTGTGTGTTCACTCAGATCTTAATTACCTAATCATACTGTAGCTCTCATTTGCATATTTTTCTAAATTCACCTGCAATTTCCCCCATTTTAAGCAGTCATTAATTAGAATTTGTCGGTAGAATCCTCACAAATTCAACCAGTCCAAAGATTAATATCAAGGCATCACAGTATAATGCTTCTAGCTAGTGTGCCTGCATAGAGTAGGAAACATCTAGCTAGTTGTTCTATTGCTTTTATGATGTGTGTTTCTTTTGAGGAACATCACTCCAGACTTTGTGTTTGTAGAGCTTCAATGGTCTACCCAGATGCAGAAAAACACTAAACATGCTTTCAAATAAAGCAATCGCTGTTCTAATGAACTCATCCCACATCCTAACTCCCCCCCCCCCCCCCCCCCCCCCCCCTGAGATTTGAACTTAAAAGCCCTCCCTCCATCTGTTAACACTGTTGTGCATTATTTAGTGTCTTAAATCGATTATATACAAGACAAAAGACAACTCTGAAGCTTTTCAGAATTCCTCTCACTATCTCAATACCCCCGTAAACGTAAAGCGTTCTCCAAATGCAAATGATACCAAACAGCAACACTTCTCTAATGATGCCAAACAGGATCACTTCTCTAATGATGCCAAACAGGATCACTTCTCTAATGATGCCAAACAGGATCACTTCTCTAATGATGCCAAACAGCAACACTTCTCTAATGATACCAAACAGCAACACTTCTCTAATGATACCAAACAGCAACACTTCTCTAATGATGCCAAACAGCAACACTTCTCTAATGATGCCAAACAGGATCACTTCTCTAATGATACCAAACAGCAACACTTCTCTAATGATGCCAAACAGCAACACTTCTCTAATGATGCCAAACAGCAACACTTCTCTAATGATACCAAACAACAACACTTCTCTAATGATACCAAACAGCAACACTTCTCTAATGATACCAAACAGCAACACTTCTCTAATGATATCAAACAACAACACTTCTCTAATGATACCAAACAGCAACACTTCTCTAATGATGCCAAACAGGATCACGTCTCTAATGATGCCAAACAGCAACACTTCTCTAATGATGCCAAACAGCAACACTTCTCTAATGATACCAAACATCAACACTTCTCTAATGATGCCAAACAGCATCACTTCTCTAATACCAAACAGTAATAATGAACTCTTCAAAGCAAGCAAAATGGTTGCTGTCCTTTCCCGTTGTCGTCCAGTAGTTCTCCGACATGTCTGAGTGATAAGTGAGAGTAATGAGGTGTGGATGAAGTTCACCAGCCCTCCCAGTTGGACGAGGCGACCCCCCACTTAGACCCCATCTAATCCTGCTGGCTTCCGGATTTCGCTAATAGGCTGGCGAACCGCTAAGCACTCTCCAATCTTCCCGGTATTAATTACGAAAAACTGAGCCGAGAGTACAAGTATTTCCCTATTCCCCTTATTAGAATAAACAATGTTAAGGATATTACCACATAGCAAATTGTTATTGGATGACATTGGTCTGAGGTCTGGCTGGCATTGGCCAATGTATTATCCCTGCTGGCGTACGCATCACGCCGCCTTGGACACGATTTCTAAGTTTGAATACACACAGCCTGCTACAAGTGAAAGTGGGCTAAGTCAAACCAATAATATTGCTTTCCTAGCACATTTTACAACTTTATCATCAGTCTGCTGATGGCATAGACAGGACACCAAATTAAGGTGTTAGTTCATTCCCAAGTTTATTTGTTTTATTTTTATCTTTATTTAACTAGGCAAGTCAGTTAAGAACAGATTCTTATTTTCAATGACGGCCTAGGAACAGTGGGTTAACTGCCTTGTTCAGGGGCAGAACGACAGATTTGTACCTTGTCAGCTCAGGGATTTGAACTTGCAACCTTTCGGTTACTTGTCCAATGCTCTAACCACTAGGCTACCCTGTCACCCCATCAAAGATTGTCCAATGTTTTTTAGACCTCAAAATTGGTTGAATGTCACAATGAATCCATATGTCAAGCCATTTGCCTCATAGATCTAGATGTATGCCTAAATCCTGAGTAATTTGGAAAGATCACTTACGATTGAGGCATATAGCTAGATCTACACAATGTGGCATGAGACATGGAGTTGTGATGTTCAACCACTTTTGAGGTTCCAAAACGTTGTAGTGACTGCAATCTTGGCTCCCGGGTGGCATAGCAGTCTAAGGCACTGCATCTCACTACAGTCCCTGGTTTGAATCCAGGCTGAATCACATTACATCCGTCCCATAGAGAGGCGAACAATTGGCCCAGTGTTGTCCAGGTTTGGCCGGGGTAGGCCGTGATTGTAAATAAGAAATTGTTCTTAACTGACTTGCCTAGTTAAATAAAGGTTAAATAAAAAAATATATAAAATAAAAATATTCCACAAATGCATCGGTCACTATTGCTAATTAGCATAGCCTAATCAACTATAGAGGGGTATGGTATGCAACGCAAGCTTATCCGGGGGTGAGGGGGTCTGGGGACTCAATGTGAATAACATGACACCTCTACCACCAACTGTAGAGGTGCATGGTTTGCAACGTGGAGGGGGTCATGACACATCTACCAACAACTGTAGGGGGGCATGGTACGCAACGTGGAAGGGGGTCATGACACATCTACCAACAACTGTAGGGGGGCATGGTACGCAACGTGGAGGGGGTCATGACACATCTACCAACAACTGTAGGGGGGCATGGTATGCAATGTGGAGGGGGTCATGACACATCTACCAACAACTGTAGGGGGGCATGGTACGCAACGTGGAGGGGGTCACGACACCTACTCTACCACCAACTATAGAGGGGCATGGTACTCAACACTGGGGGTGATCATGACACATTTACCACCAACTGTTTTCCATTGGAGGGGGGGGTCATACCACCAACTGTTTTCCATTAGGGGGGGTCATACCACCAACTGTTTTCCATTAGCGGGGGTCATACCACCAACTGTTTTCCAAAGTTTTCCAACTGTTTTCCAAAGTTTTCCAACTGTTTTCCATTGGGGGGGTCATACCACCAACTGTTTTCCATTGGGGGGGGGGTCATAACACCAACTGCTTTCCATTGGGGGGTCATACCACTAACTGTTTTCCATTAGGGGGGTCATACCACCAACTGTTTTCCATTAGGGGGGGTCATGCCACCAACTGTTTTCCATTAGGGGGGCTCATAACACCAACTGTTTTCCATTAGGGGGGGTCATACCACCAACTGTTTTCCATTAGGGGGGTCATACCACCAACTGTTTTCCATTAAGGGGGGTCATACCACCAACTGTTTTCCATTAGGGGGGGATCATACCACCAACTGTTTTCCATTAGGGGGGTGTCATACCACCAACTGGGGGGGTCATACCACCAACTGTTTTCCATTGGGGGGGGGGGGGCGGTCATACCACCAACTGTTTTCCATTAAGGGGGGTCATACCACCAACTGTTTTCCATTAGAGGGATCATACCACCAACTGTTTTCCATTAGGGGGGTGTCATACCACCAACTGGGGGGGTCATACCACCAACTGTTTTCCATTGGGGGGGGGCGGTCATACCACCAACTGTTTTCCATTAGGGGGGTCATACCACCAACTGTTTTCCATTAGGGGGGATCATACCACCAACTGTTTTCCATTAGGGGGGTGTCATACCACTAACTGGGGGGGTCATACCACCAACTGTTTTCCATTAGTGGGGTCATACCACCAACTGTTTTCCATTAGGGGGGGGGGGGGGAGGGTCATACCACCAACTGTTTTCCATTAGGGTGAGTCATACCACCAACTGTTTTCCGTTAGGGTTGGGTCATTAGATTAATTAAAAAAGTTTAACCAATGTTTGGTTTTATTCCTAACTGCCATAAGGGACTGTTAGAAAATATATGGAAAACATTTCTATAAAAAATTACTAATGCGGTCCCTTTGGAGGCCCCCAGGACTGCAGTTTCATCCTCCTGCATTCTCTGCCATAAACCAATTTAATTGCTTATTTGATGTGCCTATCCGAAATCCACACGTTTCCAAGCTCTCAGAGCAAACAACGTGAAATGTGCCCACTTTGGTGCGTTTACTTATGTATCGCTGTAAGCTGCAAGATCCGCGGCAGGGAAACATTGCTGTCAGGCCTTCGAGGGCTTTGTGCTGCTGAGCACTAGACTCAGTCAGAGCTTTGCGATGCGCGCAGCGATGGTTTGTGGCATTTACATTTTTCCCGTGTTATCTCGCAGCCAAGCCTCTCTATAAAGAATACATTTGATGTGCGACTAACTTTACAGAAAAAGGAACGAGAGTAACACTTTGTGAACTCAATTTCGACTTGCCCCTCTTAACACTCAAACCCCCAGATGTAGAAGGGGATAAAATAAAAATAAATCTCTTCACAGGCGAAACCTTCAAAAGGCTCTGCCAGTGTTCAGTCTGAAAGGAATTCCATTCCCCCCACTAAGCCCAGGTCCCACCGGCACCCATGGGAAAGTGCATCTAAGAGCACTGTTAATTCTCTTTTGCTTTCTGCCTGGCCGTAATGAGGAAGCACTCACTGTAGCTCAGTTAGGCAGTGATTGACGTAGTAATACATCACTGACCAGTACCTCTGTTGAAATTGGAGATCCTTCAGAAAACGTTGGATGTTTTTCATGAAGGTGTTGGCCTACTACCAAGGTTGATTCCTTTCCTGTTGTTTATCCGGAATATGGTACAGTGGATAAACAGTGGATGTTTTTTTGTCATTCCTTGGAAATACAGGTAGATTCAAGTTTATTTATAATTTGCCGGTATTCAAATTACATACAGTTGAAGTCGGAAGTTTCAATACATCTTAGCCAAATATATTTAAACTCAGTTTTTCACAATTCCTGACATTTAATCCGAGTAAAAAATCCCTGTCTTATGTCAGTTAGTATCACCACTTTATTTTAAGAATGTGAAATGTCAGAATAATAGTAGAGAGAATGATTTATTTCAGCTTTTATTTCTTTCATCACATTCCCAGTGGGTCAGAAGTTTACATACACTCAATTATTATTTGGTAGCATTGCCTTTAAATTGTTTAGCCTTCCACAAGCTTCCCACAATAAGTTGGGTGAATTTTGGCCCATTCCTCCTGACAGAGCTGGTGTAACTGAGTCAGGTTTGTAGGCCTCCTTGCTCGCACACACTTTTTCAGTTCTGCCCACAAATGTTCTATAGGATTGAGGTCAGGGCTTTGTGATGGCCACTCCAATACCTTGACTTTGTGGTCCTTAAGCCAACTTTGGAAGTATGGTTTGGGTCATTGTCCATTTGGAAGACCCATTTGCGACCTAGCTTTAACTTCCTGACTGATGTCTTGAGATGTTGCTTCATTATATCCACATAATTTTCCTTCCTGATGATGCCATTTGCTGCAGTCCCTCCTGCAGCAAAGCACCCTCACAACATGATACTGCCACCACCCGTGCTTCACGTTCCCCCTTTTTCCTCCAAACATAACGATGGTCATTATGGCCAAACAGTTCTATTTTTGTTTAATCAGACCAGGGGACATTTCTGCATAAAGTACTATCTTTGTCCCCATGTGCAGTTGCAAACTGTCGTCTGGCTTTTTTTTAATGGTGGTTTTGGAGCAGTGGCTTCTTCCTTGCTGAGCAGCCTTTCAGGTTATGTCGATATAGGACTCGTTTTACTGTGGATATACAGTACATTGGAATTCTTTGTGTCAAGAGCTCTCTCATAGTACATTATATACACAGTACATGCAATCCAATGTACAGTACACACACAGTACATGCAATCCATAGTATATTATATACACAGTACATGCAATCCATAGTACGTTATAAACACAGTACATGCAATCCATACTACATTATACACACAGTTCATTATACACACAGTACATGCAATCCATAGTACATTATACACACAGTACATGCAATCCATAGTACGTTATACACACAGTACATTATACACACAGTACATGCAATCCATAGCACATTATACACACAGTACATTATACACACAGTACATGCAATCCATAGTACATTATACACACAGTACATTATACACACAGTACATGCAATCCATAGTACATTATACACACAGTACATTATACACACAGTACATGCAATCCATTGTACATTATACACACAGTACATGCAATCCATAGTACATTATACACACAGTACATTATACACACAGTACATGCAATCCATGGTACAGTAGTAGTTGAGTTTAGTGAAGAATCTCCAAGGTATAATATGTACATGCTGCGGTGAGGTGTTTACATGTGTGGGGAGATAAAATGTGACAATCGGTGGTGTATCACTCTGCAATAGGATACTACTTTCTATGTAGGACATGGACAAAATGTATTTTGATATGCATAGGTATACCGTCATGAAATCGAGTTTAGGGGTGACCATCAAGTATGAAATATTACCATCTCAAAACTCTAATTTCCTCCAACTCTGACAGCATCCCACCCCCATATTTTAAAATAAATGTTTTTGAGACGCCTCATATTCTAAATGAGCAATTGGGAAATCAATCATGTTTAGGCTGCTCTGCTGTGTGGATGAATTTCTCTGCAGTCCCCAGCTTTGCTCTACTCTACACCACATTGATTATTGTGTTGCACATACGCCTTCCGCAATAACATGCCTCAGGGGGAAATGTTGCACGTAACGGAACTTGTGACGTTGTTTTTGTCGACGTCGTTCAGTTTACAAAAGGTATGTTCCCGAAGTTGTGCTGATGTTTTGTTTTGGACATTTATTGTTAGGTGAGCCTGGTCATTACACGGCAGTAGTACTGGTGAGGCAGTAGTACAGGTGAGGCAGTAGTACAGGTGAGACAGTAGTACAGGTGAGACAGTAGTACAGGTGAGACAGTAGTACTGGTGAGGCAGTAGTACAGGTGAGACAGTAGTACTGGTGAGGCAGTAGTACAGGTGAGGCAGTAGTACAGGTGAGACAGTAGTACTGGTGAGGCAGTAGTTCAGGTGAGACAGTAGTACAGGTGAGGCAGTAGTACTGGTGAGGCAGTAGTACAGGTGAGGCAGTAGTACAGGTGAGACAGTAGTACTGGTGAGGCAGTAGTTCAGGTGAGACAGTAGTACAGGTGAGGCAGTAGTACTGGTGAGGCAGTAGTACAGGTGAGGCAGTAGTACAGGTGAGACAGTAGTACAGGTGAGACAGTAGTACTGGTGAGGCAGTAGTACAGGTGAGGCAGTAGTACAGGTGAGACAGTAGTACAGGTGAGGCAGTAGTACAGGTGAGACAGTAGTACAGGTGAGACAGTAGTACTGGTGAGGCAGTAGTACAGGTGAGGCAGTAGTACAGGTGAGACAGTAGTACAGGTGAGACAGTAGTACTGGTGAGGCAGTAGTACAGGTGAGACAGTAGTACAGGTGAGACAGTAGTACTGGTGAGGCAGTAGTACAGGTGAGGCAGTAGTACAGGTGAGACAGTAGTACAGGTGAGGCAGTAGTACTGGTGAGGCAGTAGTTCAGGTGAGACAGTAGTACAGGTGAGGCAGTAGTACTGGTGAGGCAGTAGTACAGGTGAGGCAGTAGTACAGGTGAGACAGTAGTACTGGTGAGGCAGTAGTTCAGGTGAGACAGTAGTACAGGTGAGGCAGTAGTACTGGTGAGGCAGTAGTACAGGTGAGGCAGTAGTACAGGTGAGGCAGTAGTACAGGTGAGGCAGTAGTACAGGTGAGACAGTAGTACAGGTGAGGCAGTAGTACTGGTGAGGCAGTAGTACTGGTGAGGCAGTAGTACAGGTGAGGCAGTAGTACAGGTGAGACAGTAGTACTGGTGAGGCAGTAGTTCAGGTGAGACAGTAGTACAGGTGAGACAGTAGTACTGGTGAGGCAGTAGTACAGGTGAGGCAGTAGTACAGGTGAGGCAGTAGTACAGGTGAGGCAGTAGTACAGGTGAGGCAGTAGTACAGGTGAGGCAGTAGTACAGGTGAGACAGTAGTACTGGTGAGACAGTAGTACTGGTGAGGCAGTAGTACAGGTGAGACAGTAGTACAGGTGAGGCAGTAGTACTGGTGAGGCAGTAGTACAGGTGAGGCAGTAGTGCTGGTGAGGCATTAGTACTGGTGAGACAGTAGTACAGGTGAGGCAGTAGTACTGGTGAGGCAGTAGTACTGGTGAGGCATTAGTACTGGCGAGGCAGTAGTACAGGTGAGGCAGTAGTACAGGTGAGACAGTAGTACAGGTGAGGCAGTAGTACAGGTGAGACAGTAGTACAGGTGAGGCAGTAGTACTGGTGAGGCAGTAGTACTGGTGAGACAGTAGTACTGGTGAGGCAGTAGTACAGGTGAGACAGTAGTACAGGTGAGACAGTAGTACAGGTGAGACAGTAGTACTGGTGAGGCAGTAGTACAGGTGAGGCAGTAGTACAGGTGAGGCAGTAGTACAGGTGAGACAGTAGTACAGGTGAGACAGTAGTACAGGTGAGACAGTAGTACTGGTGAGGCAGTAGTACAGGTGAGGTAGTAGTACTGGTGAGGCAGTAGTACAGGTGAGACAGTAGTACAGGTGAGACAGTAGTACAGGTGAGGCAGTAGTACTGGTGAGGCAGTAGTACTGGTGAGGCAGTAGTACAGGTGAGGCAGTAGTACAGGTGAGGCAGTAGTACAGGTGAGACAGTAGTACTGGTGAGGCAGTAGTACTGGTGAGGCAGTAGTACAGGTGAGGCAGTAGTACAGGTGAGGCAGTAGTACAGGTGAGGCAGTAGTTCAGGTGAGACAGTAGTACAGGTGAGGCAGTAGTACAGGTGAGGCAGTAGTACTGGTGAGGCAGTAGTACAGGTGAGGCAGTAGTACAGGTGAGGCAGTAGTACAGGTGAGACAGTAGTACAGGTGAGACAGTAGTACAGGTGAGGCAGTAGTACAGGTGAGGCAGTAGTACTGGTGAGGCAGTAGTACAGGTGCGGCAGTAATACTAGTGAGGCATTAGTACTGGTGAGGCAGTAGTACAGGTGAGGCAGTAGTACTGGTGAGGCAGTATTACTGGTGAGGCATTAGTACTGGCGAGGCAGTAGTACAGGTGAGGCAGTAGTACAGGTGAGACAGTAGTACAGGTGAGGCAGTAGTACAGGTGAGACAGTAGTACAGGTGAGGCAGTAGTACTGGTGAGGCAGTAGTACTGGTGAGACAGTAGTACTGGTGAGGCAGTAGTACAGGTGAGACAGTAGTACAGTTGAGACAGTAGTACAGGTGAGACAGTAGTACTGGTGAGGCAGTAGTACAGGTGAGGCAGTAGTACAGGTGAGGCAGTAGTACAGGTGAGACAGTAGTACAGGTTAGACAGTAGTACAGGTGAGACAGTAGTACTGGTGAGGCAGTAGTACAGGTGAGGCAGTAGTACTGGTGAGGCAGTAGTACAGGTGAGACAGTAGTACAGGTGAGACAGTAGTACAGGTGAGGCAGTAGTACTGGTGAGGCAGTAGTACAGGTGAGGCAGTAGTACTGGTGAGGCAGTAGTACAGGTGAGGCAGTAGTACTGGTGAGGCAGTAGTACAGGTGAGACAGTAGTACAGGTGAGACAGTAGTACAGGTGAGGCAGTAGTACTGGTGAGGCAGTAGTACTGGTGAGGCAGTAGTACAGGTGAGACAGTAGTACAGGTGAGGCAGTAGTACAGGTGAGACAGTAGTACAGGTGAGGCAGTAGTACTGGTGAGGCAGTAGTACTGGTGAGACAGTAGTACAGGTGAGACAGTAGTACAGGTGAGACAGTAGTACAGGTGAGACAGTAGTACAGGTGAGACAGTAGTACTGGTGAGGCAGTAGTACAGGTGAGGCAGTAGTACAGGTGAGGCAGTAGTACAGGTGAGACAGTAGTACAGGTGAGACAGTAGTACTGGTGAGGCAGTAGTACAGGTGAGGCAGTAGTACAGGTGAGGCAGTAGTACAGGTGAGACAGTAGTACAGGTGAGACAGTAGTACAGGTGAGGCAGTAGTACAGGTGAGGCAGTAATACTGGTGAGGCAGTAGTACAGGTGCGGCAGTAATACTAGTGAGGCAGTAGTTCAGGTGAAAACGGTCATTTGTGAGCCTGTAGGTTTAAAGATGACTTATAGATGACCTTTTCTGATTGGAACTCTGCCAATTTAACGACCAAGCAACATGACCCCAGGCCTTTAGACAAAAGTAATTAATCCTCTTTCCCATATGTGTCAAGTCTCACTTTTCCATTAGTTATCGGAACCAGCAAAAAACAATTCACTTCTCTCATCATCTTTCCATTTGTGTGGGCGATACTAATTGTCAAGGGACCACAAATGAGATACAAATTATTCTTCTCAATCCTCCTATGTTACTTGGTAATACTCCGCAATCTGTAGCTGCAGCTAACTTGATAAAAACAAAAAAAAACATGACGCTAGAACAAATGGAGAAAAAGCGTAATTGATGTAGCTCGATTGAGCCTGCTGCGCTTTGTCACTCCAAAGCCCTGCCATATGCTGCAGAGAAGGGGAGCAGGAAACAAAGTGTGGAACAACAAATGACTCCCGGCTCGTTCCCAACTGCCTTTCTACGTCCTGTTGCCCTCCTTCATCTGACAATTCCAATATCCACAAAGCAACGTCACTGTCAAGCAACAAAGAACTTTTGTTATCTAGCTAGTGAGACTTGGGGAAGGAGGATGGGGTAGATTGTATAGTAGTATAGTAGAAGTGTCTTCTTCTTGTCAATCTCAATGTTGAAAGACTTTCTTACATAGAAACCCTGGGACGCAACGTAGCTGTTCCTATGGGGACGCTGTTCCTATGGGGACGCTGTTCCTATGGGGACGCTGGTAAAAGGTCAAGGATAGCTAGAGGGCAGCGCCATACTAGTCTTGACGCACGTTGAGCGTCTTAAGAGCGAGGTACCAGAGAGTAACAGCAGGTGCTGTACATGACATGCCACAGCTGCTTTTCTGTCCCCTCACTGTCGGAGAAGCTGTAAATATGATGCAGGGTGTTGACGCACAGCAGAAGGTAATGCAGGCCTCTGTAAAGAGACTGGGAACAGGACGAGACAGACATTTTTAATTTGTTCCAAGACAAATCAATGAGCATCGATACTTTTCGCTATCAAAGCATTGAAACCCCTCTCGAGAGTATCCATACCCAGTGTTCAGAATAGATGTGGTAAATGTAAACAAACATATGCCTCAACACAGTATTGAGGTCTTTTACACTTAGCAGACACTCTTATCCAGAGTAACTTACAGTAGTGAGTGCATATATTTTCATACGTTTTTTTTTCTTCTATACAGGTCCTCCATTGGGAATCGAACCCACAACCCTGGCGTTGTAAGCACTATGCTCTATCAACCTCATTGGGACCACAGACCATTTTAAACGTGCTAGCCTGAGAGAAATGAAGGCCACATACATTATTTTAATGAATTGTGTTTTTTTCCCCAGGTGTGTTGGCTAGCATGGGAGAGAGATAGTGAGAAACAGCCTCTCGATTGTCATTAGAAAGAGTAGCTGCATTGCTCACTGTTTAATGTGTTTAATGTGGTCCAGCCTGCTTTGTCCTCTCCTGTGTGAATACTCCAGAGTGCTTCCACGTTGAGACACAATCAGCATTTTCTAAACACTAGGACCGCATGACAGCTATTGATCAGTTAAGTGGGCTGTTCAATTAAGACAGCAACTGAGTTGGACCGCGTTCAGTTTTTTTTGTTCGTGCCAAATCACTTCATACAGTAGGAGGTAAGGGACTGACTGTCTTCTCAACGTTCGTATCCCAAATGGCATCCTATTCACCAGATAGTGCATCCCTATTTTCTATATAGTGCACTACTTTTGACCAGGTCTGTGGTCAAAAGTAGTGTACTATAAAAGGTAAAGGGTGCACTATCTGGTGAATAGGATGCCATTTGGGACGCAGTTATTATAGAGAATCGGTGTGTAAATATGAAAAGCTTCTAAGTGTCTCAAGGAGCATGCTCATATTTTTTGGGGTCAATGGATCAGCATGTCCCCATTTCCCATGATGCATCAGGCACATGTCTAAATGGAAGACGCCAGCTGGCAGCATCAGGTGACTCCTACGGGGCAGGTTGCCAGACATATTGGTTGTCATGCTTCCTGAGTGCCGAGAGGCAAAAAAGGAGCTGGAATCACAGTGAAAACTTTGTATTGGATTAAAATGGAAGTGGGGTACTGCTACTTTATGCTCCTTATGTCTTGGCCCATTACATGCCATCAGTTAAAGTTCAGGTTCAGTCAGCACCAAATGATTACCTGACCTAATGCTTCTAATGCACTTATGAGCAGTTTGACCATATCAATGTAGGATTTATGTTATGCATTATGTGTCTCAAGTTTGGATTTAGATTAAATGGCATTTTTTACTTTTGACAAGGTAATCTTGAAATATATATTTTTAAATTTCAGAATTTGTTAAAAGCCTGTTCCCCTTATTCAATTAAATACACAATGCCATGTCCGAATACCCGTACTTGCGTTCTAAATACTAATAATTTTGGGTATGCGAAAACCAAACATTTTATAGAATGTCAAATTAGAATAATGTTTTTTTGCTTTAAATGCCAGGATTTCATACTCATTTCAGCTTTTCATCTAGTAGAATCTGCTGGACACTATTGAGGAAGATAAATATTTTTTCCAGATTCACATGTTTTACAACAGTTGATCATCTGATACATGGATGCGCTGTTCCAAAATGAACGAATGGCGGGAATCAGCGTAACTACGCATTAGATGATGCACTCAGTATGGAGGAGCCTAGTGTGTTGATATTTGTTGCTAACTACATTAGTTTTGTTTTTTTACAAAAAAAAAAAGTATGTTCTGAATAGTATGTAGGACGATAAGTACTTAGTATTTATTTTTAGTCGGGAGTAGGCAAGACAGAAGGCAAATGTCTTTTCAATTAAGATCTGAACATTCTCTCATTAACTCACAACTTGAACCTTTGTTTAACCCCTTCTCCTCTCACAATACTACCTTTCATTTAGCTGATAGAGATCAGATAAAGCCAGGCATTCTGGGATGGAGTCGATGCGCTGTGTCGATATTGAATTAAGTTTGGCTAAGGATATTCCGCAGATCTCTTGGCAGGGGACAGTACAGCGAGGCTTGACTCAGTAGAGGAATCTGGCTTCCGGGAATGTGCCCTGTAACGTCTGGAACATTGGTGTGAGGAGGACGAAGGGAAACGCTGGTGGACAGGCAGCCAATTAGGGATCTCATCCCTAGAGTTCCCAGAGTGCAATACCTGCCTGTGTCATAGAACCATAAGAGGAAATTATACTTTTTCATGCCGTTAGGAATACTGAAAGGAATTCCATCTTATAAACTTTACTACTGGCATGCAAAAATAACATTGGGGATTGTATTAACAGAGGAGTAATGAACAAATAGGTTAGAGTGTCGTTGAGGAAACATTGTAATTGCGTCCATGTTTTCCTGCCCAAGTGGTCACAGCACAATTAAGAACATACATACAACATTGAAGTGGACCTCATCAGAATATTTTTTTCGTCCCAAATGACACCCTATTCCCTACATAGTGCACTGATTTTGACCAGCGCTCTATGGGCCGTGGTTGAAAGTAGTGCACTAAATATGGGATAGTGTGCCATTTGGGACATATGCCTATGTGCGGGCGGCTGAAACCCAACAGGGAACCGCTAGATGAAAGGACCTGGGGAAGTCCTTGAAAGTCAGCAGTATTACCCAGTCGCCTACAATCCACCTAATTGGAATATCACTGTGGCTTTCTGTAGGATCAGCTGGGTACACCCATTGGGGCATTTGGCTGGGGTGTACACTTGAAAGTTAGAACCAGAAACGGAAAGATCATTATTTGTCTAATAATTGGGGGTCTTGAAGAGAGAAATTGGGGCCACACGGGAAAGAACGGAATGGTTTCTGGTCTAAGTCTGTCGCTGGTAGTGTATGCATATGACATGATTAGGGCCAGTACTATTACATGGTTAGGGCTGCAGCAGTAATATGACATGGTTAGGGCCTAACTCTACTCTCCATCTGGAGTAGAGTTAGTCCTCTCCATCTGGAGTATAGTTAGTCTGCTCCATCTGGAGTAGAGTTAGTCTGTTCCCTCTGGAGTAGAGTTAATCTGATCCATCTGGAGTAGAGTGGTACTTCTCCATCTGGAGAAGAGTGGTACTGCTCCATCTGGAGTAGAGTTAGTATTCTCCATCTGGAGTAGAGTTAGTCTGTTCCATCTGGAGTAGAGTTAGTCTGTTCTATCTGGAGTAGAGTGGTATTGTTCCATCTTTAGTAGAGTGGTACACATCCATCTGGAGTAGAGTTAGTCTGTTCCATCTGGAGTAGAGAGGTACTGATCCATCTGGAGTAGAGTTAGTATTCTCCATCTGGAGTAGAATTAGTCTGTTCTATCTGGAGTAGAGTGGTACTATTCCATCTTTAGTAGAGTGGTACATATCCATCTGGAGTAGAGTTTAGGGCTGCAGCAGTAATATGACATGGTTAGGGCTGCAGCAGTAATATGACATGGTTAGGGCCAGTAATATGACATGGTTAGGGCTGCAGCAGTAATATGACATGGTTAGGGCCAGTAATATGACATGGTTAGGGCTGCAGCAGTAATATGACATGGTTAGGGCCAGTAATATGACATGGTTAGGGCCAGTAATATGACATGGTTAGGGCCAGTAATATGACATGGTTAGGGCCAGTAATATGACATGGTTAGGGCCAGTAATATGACATGGTTAGGGCCAGTAATATGACATGGTTAGGGCCAGTAATATGACATGGTTAGGGCCAGTAATATGAAATGGTTAGGGCCAGTAATATTACATGGTTAGGGCTGCAGCAGTAATATGATATGGTTAGGGCCAGTAATATGACATGGTTAGGGCCAGTAATGTGACATGGTTAGGGCTAGTAATATGACATGGTTAGGGCCAGTAATATGACATGGTTAGGGCCAGTAATGTGATATGGTTAGGGCCAGTAATGTGACATGGTTAGGGCCAGTAATATGACATGGTTAGGGCTAGTAATATGACATGGTTAGGGCTGCAGCAGTAATATGACATGGTTAGGGCCAGTAATATGACATGGTTAGGGCCAGTAATATGACATGGTTAGGGCTGCAGCAGTAATATGACATGGTTAGGGCCAGTAATATGACATGGTTAGGGCTGCAGCAGTAATATGACATGGTTAGGGCTAGTAATATGACATGGTTAGGGCCAGTAATATGACATGGTTAGGGCCAGTAATATGACATGGTTAGGGCCAGTAATATGACATGGTTAGGGCCAGTAATATGACATGGTTAGGGCTGCAGCAGTAATATGACATGGTTAGGGCCAGTAATATGACATGGTTAGGGCCAGTAATATGACATGGTTAGGGCCAGTAATGTGACATGGTTAGGGCCAGTAATATGACATGGTTAGGGCCAGTAATATGACATGGTTAGGGCTGCAGCAGTAATATGACATGGTTAGGGCTGCAGCAGTAATATGACATGGTTAGGGCCAGTAATATGACATGGTTAGGGCTGCAGCAGTAATATGACATGGTTAGGGCCAGTAATATGACATGGTTAGGGCCAGTAATATGACATGGTTAGGGCTGCAGCAGTAATATGACATGGTTAGGGCTGCAGCAGTAATATGACATGGTTAGGGCTGCAGCAGTAATATGACATGGTTAGGGCCAGTAATATGACATGGTTAGGGCCAGTAATATGACATGGTTAGGGCCAGTAATATGACATGGTTAGGGCCAGTAATATGACATGGTTAGGGCCAGTAATATGACATGGTTAGGGCTGCAGCAATAATATGACATGGTTAGGGCCAGTAATATGACATGGTTAGGGCCAGTAATATGACATGGTTAGGGCCAGTAATATGACATGGTTAGGGCCAGTAATGTGACATGGTTAGGGCCAGTAATATGACATGGTTAGGGCCAGTAATATGACATGGTTAGGGCTGCAGCAGTAATATGACATGGTTAGGGCCAGTAATATGACATGGTTAGGGCCAGTAATATGACATGGTTAGGGCCAGTAATATGACATGGTTAGGGCTGCAGCAGTAATATGACATGGTTAGCGCCAGTAATATGACATGGTTAGGGCTGCAGCAGTAATATGACATGGTTAGGGCCAGTAATATGACATGGTTAGGGCTGCAGCAGTAATGTGACATGGTTAGGGCCAGTAATATGACATGGTTAGGGCCAGTAATATGACATGGTTAGGGCCAGTAATATGACATGGTTAGGGCCAGTAATATGACATGGTTAGGGCTGCAGCAATAATATGACATGGTTAGGGCCAGTAATATGACATGGTTAGGGCCAGTAATATGACATGGTTAGGGCCAGTAATGTGACATGGTTAGGGCCAGTAATGTGACATGGTTAGGGCCAGTAATATGACATGGTTAGGGCCAGTAATATGACATGGTTAGGGCTGCAGCAGTGATATGACATGGTTAGGGCTGCAGCAATGATATGACATGGTTAGGGCTGCAGCAGTACGAATCTCTAATGTTCCGTGTCGCTAAACAGGGGCAATCCATTAGGAGTAAAGTGATACTCATCCATCTGGAGTAGAGTGGTACTACTCCATCAGGAGTGGAGTGGTACTGCTCCATCAGGAGTAGAGAGGTACAGTCACATCTGGAGAAGAGGTGTACTGTTCCATCAGGAGTAGACTGGTACTGTTCCATCAGGAGTAGACTGGTACTGTTCCATCAGGAGTAGAGTGGTTCTGGTACATCTGTAGTACAGTTAGTCTGATCCATCTGTAGTAGAGTTAGTCTGATCCATCTGGAGTAGAATGGTACGGTCCATCTGGAGTAGAGTTAGTCTGATCTATCTGGAGTAGATTGGTACTGATCCATCTGGAGTAGAGAGGTACTGATCCATCTGGAGTAGAGTGGTACTGTTCCATCTCCAGTAGAGTTAGTCTGATCCATCTGGAGTAGAGTGGTACTACTCCATCAAGAGTAGAGTGGTACTTTTCCATCAGGAGTAGACTGATACTGGTTTATCTGGAGTAGAGTGGTACCGATCCATCAGGAGTAGACTGGTACTGGTCCATCTGGAGTAGAGTGGTACTGATCCATCTGGGGTAGGGAGGTACTATTTCATCTGGAGTAGTGTTAGTCTGATCCACCTGGAGTAGAGTGGTACTGATCCATCTGGAGTAAAGTGGTACTGCTCCATCTGGAGTAGAGTGGTACTGTTCCATCAGGAGTAGAGTGGTACTGTTCCATCCGGAGTAGAGTGGTACCTCTCTATCTGGAGTAGATTGGTACTGTTCCATCAGGAGTAGAGTGGTACTGTTCCATCAGGAGTAGAGTGGTACTTCTCTATCTGGAGTAGATTGGTACTGTTCCATCAGGAGTAGAGTGGTACCCCTCCATCTGGAGTAGATTGGTACTGATCCATCAGGAGGAGAGTGGTACTGTTCCATCAGGAGTAGAGTGGTACCTCTCTATCTAGAGTAGATTGGTACTGCTCCATCTGGAGTAGAGTTAGTCTGATCCATCTGGAGTAGAGTGGTACTGTTCCATCTGGAGTAGAGTTATACTGTTACATCTGGAGTAGAGAGGTACGGATCCATCTGGAGTAGAGTTAGTCTGATCTATCTGGAGTAGAGTGGTACTGATCCATCTGGAGTAGAGAGGTACTGATCCATCTGGAGTAGAGTGGTACTGTTCCATCTGGATTAGAGTTATTCTTCTCCATCTGGAGTAGAGTTAGTCTGTTCCATCTCCAGTAGAGTTAGTCTGATCCATCTGGAGTAGAGTGGTACTACTCCATCAAGAGTAGAGTGGTACTTTTCCATCAGGAGTAGACTGATACTGGTTCATCTGGAGTAGAGTGGTACCGATCCATCAGGAGTAGACTGGTACTGGTCCATCTGGTGGTCCATCTGGTACTGGTCCATCTGGTGGTACCTCTCCATCTGGAGTAGAGTTAGTCTGATCCATCTGGAGTAGAGAGGTACTGATTCATCAGGAGTAGAGAGTAGAGTGCTTCCAGAGTGTTTCCAGTGGCCAGGGCTTAAATGCCCGACACGTTTTCCATTTGCTAAATGTTTCTTGTGGGCCCTCACTTCATGTTGCCAAATTGCTTCTCTGTGCAGTTCTTTCATTCGAGAGCTTAAAACCATTAATTTGCAATTTAAGTGCAGTTACGAAAAAGGAAGCTCGTGCCGTAATGATAGGGAACAGAATCAAGCAGTGCTGCTCGAGGCGCTCCACTTCAGGTGACCCAACATTGGTCGATGTGTTTTATTCTCTGGCTTGTTAGTTCTCTTTGAATAACAGTGAATATCCAGGAAAACAGTCAGGCTTTATTAGTTATCTTTAAATAACAGTGAATATCCAGGAAAACAGTCAGGCTTTATTAGTTATCTTTAAATAACAGTGAATATCCAGGAAAACAGTCAGGCTTTATTAGTTATCTTTAAATAACAGAGTGAATATCCAGGAAAACAGTCAGGCTTTATTAGTTATCTTTAAATAACAGTGAATATCCAGGAAAACAGTCAGGCTTTATTAGTTATCTTTAAATAACAGTGAATATCCAGGAAAACAGTCAGGCTTTATTAGTTATCTTTGACTAACAGAGTGAATATCCAGGAAAACAGTAATATCCAGGTCAAATCGCAGATGGCTACCAGCTATTCCTTTCAGAAGGTGATAATGTAATAAGAACATAAAACATTTGGGAAGTCGAGCACTATAATAGAGTCATCTTTTTTTTAGCCCAGTAAGTTGTTTTGTTTCCTCCACCAACCCCCCTTGACTTCAAAACAAATATTCTAAAACCGAACGTTGTAAAACTACGGAAACCCCTCACTATGTTAATGAAGACACATACCTTACCTCAAATCAAATTCAATGTTATTTGTCACATACACATGGTTAGCAGATGATAATGAGAGTGTGGTGAAATGCTTGTGCTTTTAGTTCCGACCATGCAGTAATATCTTAACACGCAATCTAACCTAACAATTTCACAACAACTACCTTATACACACAAGTGTAAAGGAATGAATAAGAATATGTACATACAAATATATGAATGAGTGATGGCCGAACGGCATAGGCAAGATGCAGTAGATGGTATTGAGTACAGTATATACACATGAGATGAGTAATGTAGGGTATGTAAACATAAAAGTGGCATAGTTTAAAGTGGCTAGTGATACATGTATTACATAAAGATGGCAAGATGCAGTAGATGGTATAGGGTACAGTATATACATATGAGATGAGTAATGTAGGGTATGTAAACATAAAAGTGCCATTGTTTAAATTGGCTAGTGATATATTTATTACATACATTTTTCCATTATTAAAGTGGCTAGAGTGAGTCAGTATGTTGGCAGCAGCCACTCAATGTTAGTGGTGGCTGTTTAACAGTCTGATGGCCTTGAGATAGAATCTGTTTTTCAGTCCCTCGGTCCCAGCTTTGATGCACCTGTACTGACCTCGCCTTCTGGATGAAAGCGGGGTGAACAGGCAGTGGCTCGGCTGGTTGTTGTCCCTTATGATCTTTTTGGCCCTCATAAAATATATCTATGTTAATGAAGACACATACCCTACCTCATAATATATATATATATATCTATGTTAGTGAAGACACATACCCTACCTCATAATATATTATTAAAATGAAGTGCAGTGCTTCATCCAATATGGCTAACAATAGACGCTACACAGCACAGGGAATTGAAAACATCCCTGCCCCACTCCAAGCATTGCACATTGGATCCAGTGATAGGGTGCAGCAGATATGTAATTATCAGTGCAGTTTAATTAACAGCTCAATTAGTCTGGTCGATGGAGAGGGCAAAGGGTAATAATGGCTCACAGCGGAAACCTCTGTCGGGGAAAAACACGGAATTAGCCAGCGGTGTCCTTGTATACATCAGCTATGATTAAAGAACATTGTGATATAACATGGGCTACACGTCTTACTGCAGTTATTGGCTGGAAAGTCAAATATAAAGCATATAGGTAGAAATGAGCTGGTTAGTGTTAAGAGGATCAACATACTATCCCATCACAACATGTTGTGTAATAGCTTATACCGTATACATTTTGAATGGATGTGTGGACATTTCAATGTCATTTTTTTCTGGGCATTATATACATCCTAAATCTGTTAATTTTACCTCAAGTTGGGGTAAAATGGGACCAAGTGTTGAACCAGTCGACATCTGTTCTTCTTTAATATGGATTTAGATTAAGCTGTATCTTGTATAGGTTTTTGGAAATGATGAATGTTCATATTATTTTAGGTCTCCTATCTATCCCTTTTTGTGAAGTTGAGTAGGAGCGTATTATGTAGTTAACTTTTGTGCTGCAGAGTCATTTGACACGTCAAAATAGCTCAATGTATAAATTGGGCTGAGGAGATTGGAAGTGATTACGGGTTCATGATACTGCTCGTCTCTCTTCTCTTTTATCTGGCTATAATCTGTCATGGTCCTTCAATACATTTCTACAACCGATTAACTCTGTGTATGCTTTCAAACAATCCCAGTGTTATTCCGTTTAATTAAAATGATTAAGACACGGGGATAAATATCTTAGCGGAGTAATTGGTTTCTCTAAACCAAAATGATCTCCTTTCTCCTATCTTCCCGGCAATTACCATAAAAACGCACAAGTAACTGGGCATTTTCTAGAACCTTTTATCACAGCGCATCAAAAGGGTAATTGACTGCTTCTTGTAATGAACACTTGTGCTCAATTCCATCTTTGAATCTTGCTTGTTTTATTGGGAACCTCTGCAAAGCTCTACTGAAAGGCTATTATGACCTAGACAATGTGCTGGCTATCAGTATACCAGTTATTAAGCTTTTACAATCCTTACATTAAGCTATGCTTCAAATGAGTATTTAAAGTAGTACACACATTGATATCCATTAAATTATTCAAACAACACCTGCTTTGTTCCAGGGAATCTGCCTTTAAATAGATCAGAGGATGAGAGTCTGTTCTCTTATTGTATCCATAGACGTCACACTAGACATTCCATTATCGACATGTGCTGACCATGGTGTGTTTTGGTCTTTCCTCAGATGCAGCAGCTCTTCTACGAGAATTACGAGCACAACAAGAAGGGCTTCATCCAGGAGCTCCACAGCAGCAAGATCCACAACGCCATCACACTCCATCCCAACAAGAGGCCTGCCTACCAGTACCGGCTACACGGTTACATGTTGAGCCGCGACATCTCCCGGCTACGCTACCGCACCATCCTCCTGCACCGCGAGGGCCTGGCCATGAGCCGGCTCAGCAATACAGAGGTGCAGTGGGAGGATCAACAGCTGGGGGCGCCACCTTCCTACACGCGCTACCAGCCCGCTGAAAGAGGGGACGTCATCGAGTGGGACTTCCTCACTGGCCGACATCTGTACTCAACGGGGGAGAACCAGATGCCCCGGCAGGGCCTCGGGAGCCTGCTTCGGGCTGCCCTGGAAGACACGGTGCTTCAGGTCATGGAGATGATCAATGAGAACTCCAAAGCCCGCGGGCGTGTTATCGACTTCAAGGAGATCAAGTATGGCTACCGCAGGGTGGACCCTATGCACGGGGCTGAGTACATTCTGGACCTACTACTTCTGTACAAGAAACATAAAGGGCGCAAAGTGACAGTACCTGTTAGGAGGCATGCGTACCTGCAGCAGTCCTTCAGTAGGCCCTTCTTCAGTGAGTCTGAGGAATTGGATGTTGTTGAGCTGGTGGAGGCCATCAACACTGAGTCGCAGTCGTTCTCTTTCCTCTCCAACTCCCTCAAGATATTCTCGCCTTTCCAGTTCTCTGAGTCGACCAGTGAGATGCGCGAACGCAGCCAGAGAAAGGTCAACATCCTGGTCCCGCTGACAGGCAGGTATGACATCTTTCTCCGCTTCATGGAGAACTTTGAGAAGATCTGCCTGATCCCCAAACAGAACGTCAAGCTGGCCATTATTTTGGTGGACAACGACAGCAACCAGGACAGGGAGAAGCACTTGGACTTGATCAAGGAGTACAGCAACAAGTATCCCAAAGCAGACCTGTCTGTCATCCCCATGACGGGTGACTTCTCCCGGGGGCTGGCTCTGGAGCTGGGCTCCTCGCAACTTGACAATGACACACTGCTGTTCTTCTGTGACGTGGACCTAGTCTTTAACGGGGACGCCCTGCAGCGGTGCAGGCACAACACCATCCAAAGTAGACAGGCTTACTATCCCGTTGTCTTTAGTCAGTACGATCCTAAAATTGTCTACGCCGGCAACACCCCTGACGATAGCAGCTTTGTGTTCACCAAGAAAAGTGGCTTCTGGAGGGATTACGGCTTTGGAATCACCTGCATATTTAAAAGTGACTTGCAAAAAGCTGGCGGTTTTGATACGTCGATCCAAGGCTGGGGCTTGGAAGATGTAGACCTGTTCACAAAAGTGATTAACTCCGGTTTAAAAGTGTTCCGCAGCCAGGAACCAGGAATCGTCCACATTTATCACCCTGTTCAGTGCGACATTAGCCTTGAGCCCAAGCAGTACAAAATGTGCCTAGGGTCTAAGGCAAGTACTTATGCATCTTCGATGCAGTTAGCCGAGCTGTGGCTGGAGAAACACTTGGGGGTAGGCTACAACAGAACTTCCACCTGACATTCCTGTTCTCCGTGGCTCCTCAATGGAGGTTACCTCAGTTCTGCATGAGTGCAGACAGCAATGGACTGTGCGTGCTTCTATGTGAGAGAGAAAAAGAGACCAAACTGCAGAGAGAAAGAGAGAGAGAGAGTTCAAGGGTACGCTCAATTATCTTTGGTGCAATTTGTTGTGTTCCTCTGGTGATTTTGTTTCATCAATTCTCTACAGCGTCTTCCAAAGGACATTGTAATGCCTTTACTCACGGCTTGTTGGGAACTCTGATGTGGTTTGTTTCGTTCCTATTTCCGTTGTTATCATGCGATTCACATGTATGCCTCAGGACCACATCTTTTCATCACCTGGCCATCTCCAATGAATGTGTTCTTAGCAGCCTTCCGTTGGATTAGTTGCACAGAGCGCCCCTCGCCTACTGTGAAAAGGACACTGACACATCACCAGAGAACAAAAAGCAGTAATAGTGTTGATAATAATACTGAAACAATGACAATAATGTTAATAATAAATGTACTGAAAGTACCACACATGTGCTTTAAAGCTCCCAGATGGGAAACAGACTGTAAACTAGAGTTTTCTAATTCATACAAAGAACCGAAAGTACTTCATCCGCAGTATTTTTTAAAGAAGCGTGTGAATAATTTTGATGATTGTATCTTTATTTTCTAGTCAAAATATTTACATGGATTTCAGGTACTGGATACCGTCCAACATTTGCTGTGTTCTTAATCTCATTGCAAAGGCCCACATTCTGTCATTCTGTCTGATATGTGACCATGCTTCAATGAACAAAAAGGCATCTTGTCGCCATTAGCTTTGTGGCTTAGAAGTCGTTCAGTTTGCTGGCAAGAACAACTAAGGTATATTAAAATGGGTTATTTATAATAAAACAAATGTTGAAATGCATACTTTTCATATCTGTGTTTATTCTAACTTATAACACTGCATTTAAACCTAAAATTGATTTAATAAGTGTGTATATACATAAAATATGCGCACAAATTATTATATGAATAACATGCAAATTACAGATACAGTATAGTGAAATATAAATATCAAATTGCAGTAGTCATCACAAATTCAGCTGTGTATATTTTACCCAAAAATTATATTTTAGTGTTGTGTTCATTAGTCCACTGTTGATACAGTCCCAATGGATTGTGCATGTCAGCATAACCGTTTGAATGACAGAGCACTTTCAGTAAAGATCTTAAGCGTATTTTTTATTTTTTTCACCTTTATTTAACCAGGTAGGCTAGTTGAGAACAAGTTCTCATTTGCAACTGCGACCTGGCCAAGATAAAGCATAGCAGTGTGAACAGACAACACAGAGTTACACATGGAGTAAACAATAAACAAGTCAACAACACAGTAGAAAAAAAAGAGTCTATATACAGTGCCTTGCGAAAGTGTTCGGCCCCCTTGAACTTTGCGACCTTTTGCCACATTTCAGGCTTCAAACATAAAGATATAAAACTGTATTTTTTTGTGAAGAATCAACAACAAGTGGGACACAATCATGAAGTGGAACGACATTTATTGGATATTTCAAACTTTTTTAACAAATCAAAAACTGAAAAATTGGGCGTGCAAAATTATTCAGCCCCCTTAAGTTAATACTTTGTAGCGCCACCTTTTGCTGCGATTACAGCTGTAAGTCGCTTGGGGTATGTCTCTATCGGTTTTGCACATCGAGAGACTGACATTTTTTCCCATTCCTCCTTGCAAAACAGCTCGAGCTCAGTGAGGTTGGATGGAGAGCATTTGTGAACAGCAGTTTTCAGTTCTTTCCACAGATTCTCGATTGGATTCAGGTCTGGACTTTGACTTGGCCATTCTAACACCTGGATATGTTTATTTTTGAACCATTCCATTGTAGATTTTGCTTTATGTTTTGGATCATTGTCTTGTTGGAAGACAAATCTCCGTCCCAGTCTCAGGTCTTTTGCAGACTCCATCAGGTTTTCTTCCAGAATGGTCCTGTATTTGGCTCCATCCATCTTCCCATCAATTTGAACCATCTTCCCTGTCCCTGCTGAAGAAAAGCAGGCCCAAACCATGATGCTGCCACCACCATGTTTGACAGTGGGTATGGTGTGTTCAGCTGTGTTGCTTTTACGCCAAACATAACGTTTTGCATTGTTGCCAAAAAGTTCAATTTTGGTTTCATCTGACCAGAGCACCTTCTTCCACATGTTTGGTGTGTCTCCCAGGTGGCTTGTGGCAAACTTTAAACTACACTTTTTATGGATATCTTTAAGAAATGGCTTTCTTCTTGCCACTCTTCCATAAAGGCCAGATTTGTGCAATATACTTACTTGATTGTTGTCCTATGGACAGAGTCTCCCACCTCAGCTGTAGATCTCTGCAGTTCATCCAGAGTGATCATGGGCCTCTTGGCTGCATCTCTGATCAGTCTTCTCCTTGTATGAGCTGAAAGTTTAGAGGGACGGCCAGGTCTTGGTAGATTTGCAGTGGTCTGATACTCCTTCCATTTCAATATTAT
The DNA here is from genome assembly GCF_045791955.1 of Oncorhynchus clarkii lewisi. Classification (NCBI taxonomy): domain Eukaryota; kingdom Metazoa; phylum Chordata; class Actinopteri; order Salmoniformes; family Salmonidae; genus Oncorhynchus; species Oncorhynchus clarkii. Next base: position 8,718,931 of record NC_092151.1, read on the forward strand.
CGCTTGCACAGTGCTCCTTGGGATGTTTAAAGCTTGGGAAATATTTTTGTATCCGAATCCGGCTTTAAACTTCTTCACAACAGTATCTCGGACCTGCCTGGTGTGTTCCTTGTTCTTCATGATGCTCTCTGCGCTTTTGACGGACCTCTGAGACTATCACAGTGCAGGTGCATTTATACGGAGACTTGATTACACACAGGTGGATTGTATTTATCATCATTAGTCATTTAGGTCAACATTGGATCATTCAGAGATCCTCACTGAACTTCTGGAGAGAGTTTGCTGCACTGAAAGTAAAGGGGTTGAATAATTTTGCAACCCCAATTTTTCAGTTTTTGATTTGTTAAAAAAGTTTAAAATATCCAATAAATGTCGTTCCACTTCATGATTGTGTCCCACTTGTTGTTGATTCTTCACAAAAAAATACAGTTTTATATCTTTATGTTTGAAGCCTGAAATGTGGCAAAAGGTCGCAAAGTTCAAGGGGGCCGAATACTTTCGCAAGGCACTGTACATTGTGTGCAAAAGGCATGAGGAGGTAGGTGAATAATTACAATTTTGCAGATTAACACTGGAGTGATAAATGATCAGATGGTCATGTACAGGTAGAGATATTGGTGTCCAAAAGAGCAGAAAAGTAAATAAAAAACAGTATGGGGATGAGGTAGGTAAAAATGGGTGGGCTATTTACCGATAGACTATGTACAGCTGCAGCGATGGGTTCGCTGCTCAGATAGCAGATGTTTGAAGTTGGTGAGGGAGATAAAAGTCTCCAATGAAGATGCGATTTCAATCGTTATGATGCAATTTGTATTATCATCACACTTTTGGATTTGAATTGAAAATGCTCTATCTTGAAAACCTTTTGGGACCATATATCATCAGTGGACTAATGAACAAAATACTGAAAGATGTTTTTTTATTTTTTTAAATAAAATATCCTGTACAACTATTTTATTCATTAATTCCAATAATAACTTGTTTGAAAGCAAACTGACCTCAAACACTGCCTTCAAACAGCTCAAATAGTTTCCCTAATTTATTAATCATGTGCAGTCCTCATCCATCAACGTTATTGATCATTTACTTGTCTATTCCATACACACCACAAATCAACAACAATCTAACAGTTCCTTTCCTGTATCAATTTTCAACATGGATTTCATATCATCTCCAGTTAAACAATTATATGGAGAAGGAAAAGTTGCAAGTAATGGCTCAGATAACTGTTAGCCACGGGGCACAAACAGGTTGAATCAACGCTGTTTCGATGTATTTTGTCAACGTATTGTTACGTGGAATCTACATGGAAAATACATTGGATTTGAATGATCAACATAAGCTGTTGTTTTGAGTGGGACATTTCAACCACAGGATTATGTCATCATGCTGACCAATTTTCAACATAAACAAACCTTGTATATATGTTGGATTTTTACCTTTGAAACAATGTCAGATCTTTAACGAGTATATACACTACCACAAAAAAACAATAAGCTGGGCAGCACCTCCTACTGGAGAACTGATCTATCTACAGCTCCTCCTACTGGAGAACTGATCTATCTACAGCAACTCCTACTGGAGAACTGATCTATCTACAGCTCCTCCTACTGGAGAACTGATCTATCTACAGCAACTCCTACTGGAGAACTGATCTATCTACAGCACCTCCTACTGGAGAACTGATCTATCTACAGCTCCTCCTACTGGAGAACTGATCTATCTACAGCAACTCCTACTGGAGAACTGATCTATCTACAGCACCTCCAACTGGAGAACTGATCTATCTACAGCACCTCCTACTGGAGAACTGATCTATCTACAGCTATCCCTTTGGTCTCGCATCGAGGGTTTTAATCAAACCCAGCGCTGCTTAGCTATAATATTAGTCACTGACAATTACCAATGTGCTATCGTGAGAATGATTGTTGAGAAATGCATTCGCTGTTGCTATTGAAGTCATTCCAAAGGGTAGGTTTAACAGAGCAAATACAATTGAACCATATTTTATAAGTCATATATCATCAATATTTAGGCCGATATAGCATTTGGAAAGCCATCAACAGATATTGTTTCAATTCAACCCAGGGTTCAACTAAACATAGACAATACATATATGCCTAGGGTTTAAAGCTTTAGTTGATTTCAAATGTAATCTTCAAGTTAATAATTAATATGTTGTATTCATGTCTCCATCTCAAACCAAAAATTATTTAAAGTATGATTTTATTTAGTCCTATTCTTTTACTTGGAGACGTGAATCCAATATATAAATTATTAATTTGAAGACAGACTCGATATTGAATTGTGTTTGATTGTCAACACAACCGAATATCAACTATTGAAGGAGATATACCTTCAAAAGTCAAAAGTTTGGACACACCTACTAATTCAAGGTTTTTTCTTTATTTGTACTATTTTCTACATTATAGAATAACCATTCTTCTAAATAACAAGTACCATTATCTTTCTCCTTTGTCCAACTTCCTTTTTTCTGAAAATGCACATAGCCAAAGATAGTTATTTAAATGATCTTGATATTCTCTTCCAAATTTAAAAATAAATAAACAAGTCCATCTTTAAGTCCATCTCAGAAACCAAGAAATAGGTGTGTTTCAGCAGTTACACTACATTCACTAGCTCTAGTATCAAGGTATCCATGCTGTTCCCAGGGCTGGCCTGTATAAAGGGTTAGGGTTAGTTGGCCTGTATAAAGGGTTAAATCAAATCAAATCAAATGTTATTTGTCACGTACACATGGTTAGCAGATGTTAATGCGAGTGTAGCGAAATGCTTGTGCTTCTAGTTCCGACAATGCAGTAATAACAAGTAATCTAACTAAAAATTCCAAAACTACTGTCTTGTACACAGTGTTAGTTGGCCTGTATAAATGGTTAGTTGGCCTGTATAAAGGGTTAGGGTTAGTTGGCCTGTATAAATGGTTAGTTGGCCTGTATAAAGGGTTAGGGTTAGTTGGCCTGTATAAATGGTTAGTTGGCCTGTATAAAGGGTTAGTTGGCCTGTATAAATGGTTAGTTGGCCTGTATAAAGGGTTAGGGTTAGTTGGCCTGTATAAATGGTTAGTTGGCCTGTATAAAGGGTTGGTTGGCCTGTATAAAGGGTTAGTTGGCCTGTATAAAGGGTTAGTTGGCCTGTATAAAGGGTTAGTTGGCCTGTATAAAGGGTTAGTTGGCCTGTATAAAGGGTTAGTTGGCCTGTATAAAGGGTTAGTTGGCCTGTATAAAGGGTTAGGGTTAGTTGGCCTGTATAAAGGGTTAGTTGGCCTGTATAAAGGGTTAGGGTTAGTTGGCCTGTATAAAGGGTTAGTTGGCCTGTATAAAGGGTTAGTTGGCCTGTATAAAGGGTTAGTAGGCCTGTATAAAGGGTTAGTTGGCCTGTATAAAGGGTTAGTTGGCCTGTATAAAGGGTTAGTTGGCCTGTATAAATGTTTAGTTGGCCTGTATAATGGGTTAGTTGGCCTGTATAAAGGGTTAGTTGGCCTGTATAAAGGGTTAGTTGGTCTGTATAAAGGTTTAGGGTTAGTTGGCCTGTATAAATGGTTAGTTGGCCTGTATAAAGGGTTAGGATTAGTTGGCCTGTATAAATGGTTAGTTGGCCTGTATAAAGGGTTAGTTGGCCTGTATAAAGGGTTAGTTGGCCTGTATAAAGGGTTAGTTGGCCTGTATAAAGGGTTAGGGTTAGTTGGCCTGTATAAAGGGTTAGTTGGCCTGTATAAAGGGTTAGGGTTAGTTGGCCTGTATAAAGGGTTAGGGTTAGTTGGCCTGTATAAATGGTTAGTTGGCCTGTATAAAGGGTTAGTTGGCCTGTATAAAGGGTTAGTTGGCCTGTATAAAGGGTTAGTTGGCCTGTATAAATGGTTAGTTGGCCTGTATAAAGGGTTAGGGTTAGTTGGCCTGTATAAATGGTTAGTTGGCCTGTATAAAGGGTTGGTTGGCCTGTATAAAGGGTTAGTTGGCCTGTATAAAGGGTTAGTTGGCCTGTATAAAGGGTTAGTTGGCCTGTATAAAGGGTTAGTTGGCCTGTATAAAGGGTTAGTTGGCCTGTATAAAGGGTTAGGGTTAGTTGGCCTGTATAAAGGGTTAGTTGGCCTGTATAAAGGGTTAGGGTTAGTTGGCCTGTATAAAGGGTTAGTTGGCCTGTATAAAGGGTTAGTTGGCCTGTATAAAGGGTTAGTTGGCCTGTATAAAGGGTTAGTTGGCCTGTATAAAGGGTTAGTTGGCCTGTATAAAGGGTTAGTTGGCCTGTATAAATGTTTAGTTGGCCTGTATAATGGGTTAGTTGGCCTGTATAAAGGGTTAGTTGGCCTGTATAAAGGGTTAGTTGGTCTGTATAAAGGGTTAGTTGGCCTGTATAAAGGGTTAGTTGGCCTGTATAAAGGTTTAGGGTTAGTTGGCCTGTATAAATGGTTAGTTGGCCTGTATAAAGGGTTAGGATTAGTTGGCCTGTATAAATGGTTAGTTGGCCTGTATAAAGGGTTAGTTGGCCTGTATAAAGGGTTAGTTGGCCTGTATAAAGGGTTAGTTGGCCTGTATAAAGGGTTAGGGTTAGTTGGCCTGTATAAAGGGTTAGTTGGCCTGTATAAAGGGTTAGGGTTAGTTGGCCTGTATAAAGGGTTAGGGTTAGTTGGCCTGTATAAATGGTTAGTTGGCCTGTATAAAGGGTTAGTTGGCCTGTATAAAGGGTTAGTTGGCCTGTATAAAGGGTTAGTTGGCCTGTATAAAGGGTTAGTTGGCCTGTATAAAGGGTTAGGGTTAGTTGGCCTGTATAAATGGTTGTTTGGCCTGTATAAAGGGTTAGGGTTAGTTGGCCTGTATAAATGGTTAGTTGGCCTGTATAAAGGGTTAGTTGGCCTGTATAAAGGGTTAGTTGGCCTGTATAAAGGGTTAGTTGGCCTGTATGAAGGGTTAGGGTTAGTTGGCCTGTATAAAGGGTTAGTTGGCCTGTTTAAAGGGTTAGGGTTAGTTGGCCTGTATAAAGTGTTAGGGTTAGTTGGCCTGTATAAATGGTTAGTTGGCCTGTATAAAGGGTTAGTTGGCCTGTATAAAGGGTGAGTTGGCCTGTATAAAGGGTTAGGGTTAGTTGGCCTGTATAAAGGGTTAGTATGTGTTGGTCTGTATAACGGGTTAGGGTTAGTTGGCCTGTATAAAGGGTTAGTTGGCCTGTATAAAGGGTTAGTTGGTCTGTATAAAGGGTTAGTTGGCCTGTATAAAGGGTTAGTTGGCCTGTATAAATGGTTAGTTGGCCTGTATAAAGGGTTAGTTGGCCTGTATAAAGGGTTAGTTGGCCTGTATATAGTTTTAGGGTTAGTTGGTCTGTATAAAGGGTTAGTTGGCCTGTATAAAGGGATAGGGTTAGTTGGCCTGTATAAAGTGTTAGTTGGCCTGTATAAAGGTTTAGTTGGTCTGTATAAAGGGTTAGTTGGCCTGTATAAAGGGTTAGTTGGCCTGTATAAATGGTTAGTTGGCCTGTATAAAGGGTTAGTTGGCCTGTATAAAGGGTTAGTTGGCCTGTATAAAGGGTTAGTTGGCCTGTATATAGTTTTAGGGTTAGTTGGTCTGTATAAAGGGTTAGTTGGCCTGTATAAAGGGATAGGGTTAGTTGGTCTGTATATTGGGTTAGTTGGCCTGTATAAAGGGTTAGTTGGCCTGTATATAGGTTTAGGGTTCGTTGGCCTGTATAAGGTGTTAGTTGGCCTGTATAAAGGTTTAGTTGGTCTGTATAAAGGGTTAGTTGGCCTGTATAAAGTGTTAGTTGGCCTGTATAAAGGGTTAGTTGGCCTGTATAAAGGGTTAGTTGGCCTGTATAAAGGGTTAGTTGGCCTGTATAAAGAGTTAGTTGGTCTGTATAAGGGGTTAGTTGGCCTGTATAAAGTGTTAGTTGGCCTGTATAAAGGGTTAGTTGGCCTGTATAAAGGGTTAGTTGGCCTGTATATAGGGTTAGTTGGCCTGTATAAAGTGTTAGTTGGCCTGTATAAAGGGTTAGTTGGCCTGTATAAAGGGTTTTTGGCCTGTATAAAGGATTAGTTGGCCTGTATAAAGGGTTAGTTGGCCTGTATAACGGGTTAGTTGGCCTGTATAAAGGGTTAGTTGGCCTGTATAAAGGTTTAGGGTTAGTTGGCCTGTATAAATGGTTAGTTGGCCTGTATAAAGGGTTAGGGTTAGTTGGCCTGTATAAATGGTTAGTTGGCCTGTATAAATGGTTAGTTGGCCTGTATAAAGGGTTAGTTGGCCTGTATAAAGGGTTAGTTGGCCTGTATAAAGGGTTAGTTGGCCTGTATAAAGGGTTAGGGTTAGTTGGCCTGTATAAAGGGTTAGGGTTAGTTGGCCTGTATAAATGGTTAGTTGGCCTGTATAAAGGGTTAGTTGGCCTGTATAAAGGGTTAGTTGGCCTGTATAAAGGGTTAGTTGGCCTGTATAAAGGGTTAGTTGGCCTGTATAAAGGTTTAGGGTTAGTTGGCCTGTATAAAGGGTTAGGGTTAGTTGGCCTGTATAAATGGTTAGTTGGCCTGTATAAATGGTTAGTTGGCCTGTATAAAGGGTTAGTTGGCCTGTATAAAGGGTTAGTTGGCCTGTATAAAGGGTTAGTTGGCCTGTATAAAGGGTTAGGGTTAGTTGGCCTGTATAAAGGGTTAGGGTTAGTTGGCCTGTATAAATGGTTAGTTGGCCTGTATAAAGGGTTAGTTGGCCTGTATAAAGGGTTAGTTGGCCTGTATAAAGGGTTAGTTGGCCTGTATAAAGGGTTAGTTGGCCTGTATAAAGGGTTAGGGTTAGTTGGCCTGTATAAAGGGTTAGGGTTAGTTGGCCTGTATAAATGGTTAGTTGGCCTGTATAAAGGGTTAGGGTTAGTTTGCCTGTATAAATGGTTATTTGGCCTGTATACAGGGTTAGTTGGCCTGTATAAAGGGTTAGGTTGCCTTTATAAAGGGTTGGTTGGCCTGTATAAAGGGTTAGTTGGCCTGTATAAAGGGTTAGGGTTAGTTGGCCTGTATAAAGGGTTAGTTGGCCTGTATAAAGGGTTAGGGTTAGTTGGCCTGTATAAAGGGTTAGTTGGCCTGTATAAAGGGTTATTTGGCCTGTATAAATGGTTAGTTGGCCTGTATAAAGGGTTAGTTGGCCTGTATAAATGGTTAGTTGACCTGTATAAAGGGTTAGTTGGCCTGTATAAAGGGTTAGTTGGCCTGTATAAAGGGTTAGGGTTAGTTGGCCTGTATAAAGGGTTAGTTGGCCTGTATAAAGGGTTAGGGTTAGTTGGCCTGTATAAAGGGTTAGGGTTAGTTGGCCTGTATAATGGGTTAGTTGGCCTGTATAAAGGGTTAGTTTGCCTGTATAAATGGTTAGTTGGCCTGTATAAAGGGTTAGTTGGCCTGTATAAAGGATTTGTTGGCCTGTATAAAGGGTTAGTTTGCCTGTATAAATGTTTAGTTGGCCTGTATAAAGGGTTAGTTGGCCTGTATAAATGTTTAGTTGGCCTGTATAATGGGTTAGTTGGCCTGTATAAAGGGTTAGTTGGTCTGTATAAAGGGTTAGTTGGCCTGTATAAAGGGTTAGTTGGCCTGTATAAAGGGTTAGTTGGCCTGTATAAAGGTTTAGGGTTTGTTGGCCTGTAAAAATGGTTAGGGTTAGTTGGCCTGTATAAATGATTAGTTGGCCTGTATAAAGGGTTAGTTGGCCTGTATAAAGGGTTAGTTGGCCTGTATAAAGGGTTAGGGTTAGTTGGTCTTGTATGAAGGGTTAGTTGGCCTGTATAAAGGGTTAGTTGGCCTGTATAAAGGGTTAGTTGGCCTGTATAAAGGGTTAGTTGGTCTGTATAAAGGGTTAGTTGGCCTGTATAAAGGGTTAGTTGGCCTGTATAAATGGTTAGTTGGCCTGTATAAGGGGTTAGTTGGCCTGTATAAAGGGTTAGTTGGCCTGTATAAAGGGTTAGTTGGCCTGCATAAAGGGTTAGTTGGCCTGTATAAAGGGTTAGTTGGCCTGTATAAAGGGTTAGTTGGCCTGTATAAAGGGTTAGGGTTAGTTGGCCTGTATAAATGGTTAGTTGGCCTGTATAAAGGGTTAGGGTTAGTTGGCCTGTATAAATGGTTATTTGGCCTGTATAAAGGGTTAGTTGGCCTGTATAAAGGGTTAGGTGGCCTTTATAAAGGGTTGGTTGGCCTGTATAAAGGGTTAGTTGGCCTGTATAAAGGGTTAGGGTTAGTTGGCCTGTATAAAGGGTTAGTTGGCCTGTATAAAGGGTTAGGGTTAGTTGGCCTGTATAAAGGGTTAGTTGGCCTGTATAAAGGGTTATTTGGCCTGTATAAATGGTTAGTTGGCCTGTATAAAGGGTTAGTTGGCCTGTATAAATGGTTAGTTGACCTGTATAAAGGGTTAGTTGGCCTGTATAAAGGGTTAGTTGGCCTGTATAAAGGGTTAGGGTTAGTTGGCCTGTATAAAGGGTTAGTTGGCCTGTATAAAGGGTTAGGGTTAGTTGGCCTGTATAAAGGGTTAGGGTTAGTTGGCCTGTATAAAGGGTTAGTTGGCCTGTATAAAGGGTTAGTTTGCCTGTATAAATGGTTAGTTGGCCTGTATAAAGGGTTAGTTGGCCTGTATAAAGGGTTTGTTGGCCTGTATAAAGGGTTAGTTTGCCTGTATAAATGTTTAGTTGGCCTGTATAAAAGGTTAGTTGGCCTGTATAAATGTTTAGTTGGCCTGTATAATGGGTTAGCTGGCCTGTATAAAGGGTTAGTTGGTCTGTATAAAGGGTTAGTTGGCCTGTATAAAGGGTTAGTTGGCCTGTATAAAGGGTTAGTTGGCCTGTATAAAGGTTTAGGGTTAGTTGGCCTGTAAAAATGGTTAGGGTTAGTTGGCCTGTATAAATGATTAGTTGGCCTGTATAAAGGGTTAGTTGGCCTGTATAAAGGGTTAGTTGGCCTGTATAAAGGGTTAGGGTTAGTTGGTCTTGTGTAAAGGGTTAGTTGGCCTGTATAAAGGGTTAGTTGGCCTGTATAAAGGGTTAGTTGGCCTGTATAAAGGGTTAGTTGGTCTGTATAAAGGGTTAGTTGGCCTGTATAAAGGGTTAGTTGGCCTGTATAAATGGTTAGTTGGCCTGTATAAGGGGTTAGTTGGCCTGTATAAAGGGTTAGTTGGCCTGTATAAAGGGTTAGTTGGAATGTATAAAGGGATAGGGTTAGTTGGTCTGTATAAAGGGTTAGTTGGTCTGTATAAAGGGTTAGGGTTAGTTGGCCTGTACAAAGGGTTAGGATTAGTTGGTCTGTATAAAGGGTTAGTTGGCCTGTATAAAGGGTTAGGGTTAGTTGGCCTGTATAAAGGGTTAGTTTACCTGTATAAAGGGTTAGTTGGCCTGTATAAAGGGTTAGGGTTAGTTGGTCTGTATAAAGTGTTAGTTGGCCTGTATAAAGGGTTAGTTGGCCTGTATAAAGGGTTAGTTGGCCTGTATAAAGGGTTAGTTGGCCTGTATAAAGAGTTAGTTGGTCTGTATAAAGGGTTAGTTGGCTTGTATAAAGTGTTAGTTGGCCTGTATAAAGGGCTAGTTGGCCTGTATAAAGGATTAGTTGGCCTGTATAAAGGGTTAGTTGGCCTGTATAAAGGGTTAGGGTTAGTTGGCCTGTATGTAGGGTTAGTTGGCCTGTATAAAGTGTTAGTTGGCCTGTATAAAGGGTTAGTTGGCCTGTATAAAGGGTTTTTGGCCTGTATAAAGGATTAGTTGGCCTGTATAAAGGGTTAGTTGGCCTGTATAAAGGGTTAGTTGGCCTGTATATAGGGTTAGTTGGCCTGTATATAGGGTTAGTTGGCCTGTATAAAGTGTTAGTTGGCCTGTATAAAGGGTTAGTTGGCCTGTATAAAGGGTTAGTTGGCCTGTATAAAGGGTTAGTTGGCCTGTATAAAGGGTTAGTTGGCCAGTATATAGGGTTAGTTGGCCTGTATAAAGTGTTAGTTGGCCTGTATAAAGGGTTAGTTGGCCTGTATAAAGGGTTTTTGGCCTGTTTAAAGGATTAGTTGGCCTGTATAAAGGGTTAGTTGGCCTGTATAAAGGGTTAGTTGGCCTGTATAAAGGGTTAGTTGGCCTGTATAAAGGTTTAGGGTTAGTTGGCCTGTATAAATGGTTAGTTGGCCTGTATAAAGGGTTAGGGTTAGTTGGCCTGTATAAATGGTTAGTTGGCCTGTATAAATGGTTAGTTGGCCTGTATAAAGGGATAGTTGGCCTGTATAAAGGGTTAGTTGGCCTGTATAAAGGGTTAGTTGGCCTGTATAAAGGGTTAGTTGGTCTGTATAAAGGGTTAGGGTTAGTTGGCCTGTATAAAGGGTTAGGGTTAGTTAGCCTGTATAAATGGTTAGTTGGCCTGTATAAAGGGTTAGGGTTAGTTGGCCTGTATAAATGGTTATTTGGCCTGTATAAAGGGTTAGTTGGCCTGTATAAAGGGTTAGGTGGCCTTTATAAAGGGTTGGTTGGCCTGTATAAAGGGTTAGTTGGCCTGTATAAAGGGTTAGGGTTAGTTGGCCTGTATAAAGGGTTAGGGTTAGTTGGCCTGTATAAAGGGTTAGTTGGCCTGTATAAAGGGTTATTTGGCCTGTATAAATGGTTAGTTGGCCTGTATAAAGGGTTAGTTGGCCTGTATAAATGGTTAGTTGACCTGTATAAAGGGTTAGTTGGCCTGTATAAAGGGTTAGTTGGCCTGTATAAAGGGTTAGGGTTAGTTGGCCTGTATAAAGGGTTAGTTGGCCTGTATAAAGGGTTAGGGTTAGTTGGCCTGTATAAAGGGTTAGGGTTAGTTGGCCTGTATAAAGGTTTAGTTGGCCTGTATAAAGGGTTAGTTTGCCTGTATAAATGGTTAGTTGGCCTGTATAAAGGGTTAGTTGGCCTGTATAAAGGGTTATTTGGCCTGTATATAGTTTTAGGGTTAGTTGGTCTGTATAAAGGGTTTGTTGGCCTGTATAAAGGGATAGGGTTAGTTGGCCTGTTTAAAGTGTTAGTTGGCCTGTACAAATGGTTAGTTGGCCTGTATAAAGGGTTAATTGGCCTGTATAAAGGGTTATTTGGCCTGTATAAAGGGTTAGTTGGCCTGTATATAGTTTTAGGGTTAGTTGGTCTGTATAAAGGGTTAGTTGGCCTGTATAAAGGGATAGAGTTAGTTGGCCTGTATAAAGTGTTAGTTGGCCTGTATATAGGTTTAGGGTTAGTTGGCCTGTATGAAGGGTTAGCTGGTCTGTATAAAGGGTTAGTTGGCCTGTACAAAGGGTTAGGATTAGTTGGTCTGTATATTGGGTTAGTTGGCCTGTATAAAGGGTTAGTTGGCCTGTATATAGGTGTAAGGTTCGTTGGCCTGTATAAGGGGTTCGTTGGCCTGTATAAAGTGTTAGTTGGCCTGTATAAAGGGTTAGTTGGCCTGTATAAAGGGTTAGTTGGCCTGTATAAAGGGTTAGTTGGCCTGTATAAAGGGTTAGTTGGCCTGTATAAAGGGTTAGTTGGTCTGTATAAAGGGTTAGGGTTAGTTGGCCTGTATAAAGGGTTAGGGTTAGTTGGCCTGTATAAATGGTTAGTTGGCTTGTATAAAGGGTTAGGGTTAGTTGGCCTGTATAAATGGTTATTTGGCCTGTATAAAGGGTTAGTTGGCCTGTATAAAGGGTTAGGTGGCCTTTATAAAGGGTTGGTTGGCCTGTATAAAGGGTTAGTTGGCCTGTATAAAGGGTTAGGGTTAGTTGGCCTGTATAAATGGTTAGTTGGCCTGTATAAAGGGTTAGGATTAGTTGGCCTGTATAAATGGTTAGTTGGCCTGTATAAAGGGTTAGTTGGCCTGTATAAAGGGTTAGTTGGCCTGTATAAAGGGTTAGGGTTAGTTGGCCTGTATAAAGGGTTAGTTTACCTGTATAAAGGGTTAGTTGGCCTGTATAAAGGGTTAGGGTTAGTTGGTCTGTATAAAGTGTTAGTTGGCCTGTATAAAGGGTTAGTTGGCCTGTATAAAGGGTTAGTTGGCCTGTATAAAGGGTTAGTTGGCCTGTATAAAGAGTTAGTTGGTCTGTATAAAGGGTTAGTTGGCCTGTATAAAGTGTTAGTTGGCCTGTATAAAGGGCTAGTTGGCCTGTATAAAGGGTTTTTGGCCTGTATAAAGGATTAGTTGGCCTGTATAAAGGGTTAGTTGGCCTGTATAAAGGGTTAGGGTTAGTTGGCCTGTATGTAGGGTTAGTTGGCCTGTATAAAGTGTTAGTTGGCCTGTATAAAGGGTTAGTTGGCCTGTATAAAGGGTTAGTTGGCCTGTATAAAGGGTTAGTTGGCCTGTATAAAGGGTTAGTTGGCCTGTATATAGGGTTAGTTGGCCTGTATATAGGGTTAGTTGGCCTGTATAAAGTGTTAGTTGGCCTGTATAAAGGGTTAGTTGGCCTGTATAAAGGGTTAGTTGGCCTGTATAAAGGGTTAGTTGGCCTGTATAAAGGGTTAGTTGGCCAGTATATAGGGTTAGTTGGCCTGTATAAAGTGTTAGTTGGCCTGTATAAAGGGTTAGTTGGCCTGTATAAAGGGTTTTTGGCCTGTTTAAAGGATTAGTTGGCCTGTATAAAGGGTTAGTTGGCCTGTATAAAGGGTTAGTTGGCCTGTATAAAGGGTTAGTTGGCCTGTATAAAGGTTTAGGGTTAGTTGGCCTGTATAAATGGTTAGTTGGCCTGTATAAAGGGTTAGGGTTAGTTGGCCTGTATAAATGGTTAGTTGGCCTGTATAAATGGTTAGTTGGCCTGTATAAAGGGATAGTTGGCCTGTATAAAGGGTTAGTTGGCCTGTATAAAGGGTTAGTTGGCCTGTATAAAGGGTTAGTTGGTCTGTATAAAGGGTTAGGGTTAGTTGGCCTGTATAAAGGGTTAGGGTTAGTTAGCCTGTATAAATGGTTAGTTGGCCTGTATAAAGGGTTAGGGTTAGTTGGCCTGTATAAATGGTTATTTGGCCTGTATAAAGGGTTAGTTGGCCTGTATAAAGGGTTAGGTGGCCTTTATAAAGGGTTGGTTGGCCTGTATAAAGGGTTAGTTGGCCTGTATAAAGGGTTAGGGTTAGTTGGCCTGTATAAAGGGTTAGGGTTAGTTGGCCTGTATAAAGGGTTAGTTGGCCTGTATAAAGGGTTATTTGGCCTGTATAAATGGTTAGTTGGCCTGTATAAAGGGTTAGTTGGCCTGTATAAATGGTTAGTTGACCTGTATAAAGGGTTAGTTGGCCTGTATAAAGGGTTAGTTGGCCTGTATAAAGGGTTAGGGTTAGTTGGCCTGTATAAAGGGTTAGTTGGCCTGTATAAAGGGTTAGGGTTAGTTGGCCTGTATAAAGGGTTAGGGTTAGTTGGCCTGTATAAAGGTTTAGTTGGCCTGTATAAAGGGTTAGTTTGCCTGTATAAATGGTTAGTTGGCCTGTATAAAGGGTTAGTTGGCCTGTATAAAGGGTTATTTGGCCTGTATATAGTTTTAGGGTTAGTTGGTCTGTATAAAGGGTTTGTTGGCCTGTATAAAGGGATAGGGTTAGTTGGCCTGTTTAAAGTGTTAGTTGGCCTGTACAAATGGTTAGTTGGCCTGTATAAAGGGTTAATTGGCCTGTATAAAGGGTTATTTGGCCTGTATAAAGGGTTAGTTGGCCTGTATATAGTTTTAGGGTTAGTTGGTCTGTATAAAGGGTTAGTTGGCCTGTATAAAGGGATAGAGTTAGTTGGCCTGTATAAAGTGTTAGTTGGCCTGTATATAGGTTTAGGGTTAGTTGGCCTGTATGAAGGGTTAGCTGGTCTGTATAAAGGGTTAGTTGGCCTGTACAAAGGGTTAGGATTAGTTGGTCTGTATATTGGGTTAGTTGGCCTGTATAAAGGGTTAGTTGGCCTGTATATAGGTGTAAGGTTCGTTGGCCTGTATAAGGGGTTCGTTGGCCTGTATAAAGTGTTAGTTGGCCTGTATAAAGGGTTAGTTGGCCTGTATAAAGGGTTAGTTGGCCTGTATAAAGGGTTAGTTGGCCTGTATAAAGGGTAGTTGGCCTGTATAAAGGGTTAGTTGGTCTGTATAAAGGGTTAGGGTTAGTTGGCCTGTATAAAGGGTTAGGGTTAGTTGGCCTGTATAAATGGTTAGTTGGCTTGTATAAAGGGTTAGGGTTAGTTGGCCTGTATAAATGGTTATTTGGCCTGTATAAAGGGTTAGTTGGCCTGTATAAAGGGTTAGGTGGCCTTTATAAAGGGTTGGTTGGCCTGTATAAAGGGTTAGTTGGCCTGTATAAAGGGTTAGGGTTAGTTGGCCTGTATAAATGGTTAGTTGGCCTGTATAAAGGGTTAGGATTAGTTGGCCTGTATAAATGGTTAGTTGGCCTGTATAAAGGGTTAGTTGGCCTGTATAAAGGGTTAGTTGGCCTGTATAAAGGGTTAGGGTTAGTTGGCCTGTATAAAGGGTTAGTTTACCTGTATAAAGGGTTAGTTGGCCTGTATAAAGGGTTAGGGTTAGTTGGTCTGTATAAAGTGTTAGTTGGCCTGTATAAAGGGTTAGTTGGCCTGTATAAAGGGTTAGTTGGCCTGTATAAAGGGTTAGTTGGCCTGTATAAAGAGTTAGTTGGTCTGTATAAAGGGTTAGTTGGCCTGTATAAAGTGTTAGTTGGCCTGTATAAAGGGCTAGTTGGCCTGTATAAAGGGTTTTTGGCCTGTATAAAGGATTAGTTGGCCTGTATAAAGGGTTAGTTGGCCTGTATAAAGGGTTAGGGTTAGTTGGCCTGTATGTAGGGTTAGTTGGCCTGTATAAAGTGTTAGTTGGCCTGTATAAAGGGTTAGTTGGCCTGTATAAAGGGTTTTTGGCCTGTATAAAGGATTAGTTGGCCTGTATAAAGGGTTAGTTGGCCTGTATAAAGGGTTAGTTGGCCTGTATATAGGGTTAGTTGGCCTGTATATAGGGTTAGTTGGCCTGTATAAAGTGTTAGTTGGCCTGTATAAAGGGTTAGTTGGCCTGTATAAAGGGTTAGTTGGCCTGTATAAAGGGTTAGTTGGCCTGTATAAAGGGTTAGTTGGCCAGTATATAGGGTTAGTTGGCCTGTATAAAGTGTTAGTTGGCCTGTATAAAGGGTTAGTTGGCCTGTATAAAGGGTTTTTGGCCTGTTTAAAGGATTAGTTGGCCTGTATAAAGGGTTAGTTGGCCTGTATAAAGGGTTAGTTGGCCTGTATAAAGGGTTAGTTGGCCTGTATAAAGGTTTAGGGTTAGTTGGCCTGTATAAATGGTTAGTTGGCCTGTATAAAGGGTTAGGGTTAGTTGGCCTGTATAAATGGTTAGTTGGCCTGTATAAATGGTTAGTTGGCCTGTATAAAGGGATAGTTGGCCTGTATAAAGGGTTAGTTGGCCTGTATAAAGGGTTAGTTGGCCTGTATAAAGGGTTAGTTGGTCTGTATAAAGGGTTAGGGTTAGTTGGCCTGTATAAAGGGTTAGGGTTAGTTAGCCTGTATAAATGGTTAGTTGGCCTGTATAAAGGGTTAGGGTTAGTTGGCCTGTATAAATGGTTATTTGGCCTGTATAAAGGGTTAGTTGGCCTGTATAAAGGGTTAGGTGGCCTTTATAAAGGGTTGGTTGGCCTGTATAAAGGGTTAGTTGGCCTGTATAAAGGGTTAGGGTTAGTTGGCCTGTATAAAGGGTTAGGGTTAGTTGGCCTGTATAAAAGGTTAGTTGGCCTGTATAAAGGGTTATTTGGCCTGTATAAATGGTTAGTTGGCCTGTATAAAGGGTTAGTTGGCCTGTATAAATGGTTAGTTGACCTGTATAAAGGGTTAGTTGGCCTGTATAAAGGGTTAGTTGGCCTGTATAAAGGGTTAGGGTTAGTTGGCCTGTATAAAGGGTTAGTTTGCCTGTATAAAGGGTTAGGGTTAGTTGGCCTGTATAAAGGGTTAGGGTTAGTTGGCCTGTATAAAGGTTTAGTTGGCCTGTATAAAGGGTTAGTTTGCCTGTATAAATGGTTAGTTGGCCTGTATAAAGGGTTAGTTGGCCTGTATAAAGGGTTATTTGGCCTGTATATAGTTTTAGGGTTAGTTGGTCTGTATAAAGGGTTTGTTGGCCTGTATAAAGGGATAGGGTTAGTTGGCCTGTTTAAAGTGTTAGTTGGCCTGTACAAATGGTTAGTTGGCCTGTATAAAGGGTTAATTGGCCTGTATAAAGGGTTAGTTGGCCTGTATAAAGGGTTAGTTGGCCTGTATATAGTTTTAGGGTTAGTTGGTCTGTATAAAGGGTTAGTTGGCCTGTATAAAGGGATAGAGTTAGTTGGCCTGTATAAAGTGTTAGTTGGCCTGTATATAGGTTTAGGGTTAGTTGGCCTGTATGAAGGGTTAGCTGGTCTGTATAAAGGGTTAGTTGGCCTGTACAAAGGGTTAGGATTAGTTGGTCTGTATATTGGGTTAGTTGGCCTGTATAAAGGGTTAGTTGGCCTGTATATAGGTTTAGGGTTCGTTGGCCTGTATAAGGGGTTCGTTGGCCTGTATAAAGTGTTAGTTGGCCTGTATAAAGGGTTAGTTGGCCTGTATAAAGGGTTAGTTGGCCTGTATAAAGGGTTAGTTGGCCTGTATAAAGAGTTAGTTGGTCTGTATAAGGGGTTAGTTGGCCTGTATAAAGTGTTAGTTGGCCTGTATAAAGTGTTAGTTGGCCTGTATAAAGGGTTAGTTGGCCTGTATATAGGGTTAGTTGGCCTGTATAAAGTGTTAGTTGGCCTGTATAAAGGGTTAGTTGGCCTGTATGAAGGGTTTTTGGCCTGTATAAAGGATTAGTTGGCCTGTATAAAGGGTTAGTTGGCCTGTATAAAGGGTTAGTTGGCCTGTATAAAGGGTTAGTTGGCCTGTATAAAGGTTTAGGGTTAGTTGGCCTGTATAAATGGTTAGTTGGCCTGTATAAAGGGTTAGGGTTAGTTGGCCTGTATAAATGTTTAGTTGGCCTGTATAAATGGTTAGTTGGCCTGTATAAAGGGTTAGTTGGCCTGTATAAAGGGTTAGTTGGCCTGTATAAAGGGTTAGGGTTAGTTGGCCTGTATAAAGGGTTAGGGTTAGTTGGCCTGTATAAATGGTTAGTTGGCCTGTATAAAGGGTTAGTTGGCCTGTATAAAGGGTTAGTTGGCCTGTATAAAGGGTTAGTTGGCCTGTATAAAGGGTTAGTTGGCCTGTATAAAGGGTTAGTTGGTCTGTATAAAGGGTTAGGGTTAGTTGGCCTGTATAAAGGGTTAGTTGGCCTGTATAAAGGGTTAGGGTTAGTTGGCCTGTATAAAGGGTTAGTTGGCCTGTATAAAGGGTTATTTGGCCTGTATAAATGGTTAGTTGGCCTGTATAAAGGGTTAGTTGGCCTGTATAAATGGTTAGTTGACCTGTATAAAGGGTTAGTTGGCCTGTATAAAGGGTTAGTTGGCCTGTATAAAGGGTTAGGGTTAGTTGGCCTGTATAAAGGGTTAGTTGGCCTGTATAAAGGGTTAGGGTTAGTTGGCCTGTATAAAGGGTTAGGGTTAGTTGGCCTGTATAAAGGTTTAGTTGGCCTGTATAAAGGGTTAGTTTGCCTGTATAAATGGTTAGTTGGCCTGTATAAAGGGTTAGTTGGCCTGTATAAAGGGTTTGTTGGCCTGTATAAAGGGTTAGTTTGCCTGTATAAATGTTTAGTTGGCCTGTATAAAGGGTTAGTTGGCCTGTATAAATGTTTAGTTGGCCTGTATAATGGGTTAGTTGGCCTGTATAAAGGGTTAGTTGGTCTGTATAAAGGGTTAGTTGGCCTGTATAAAGGGTTAGTTGGCCTGTATAAAGGGTTAGTTGGCCTGTATAAAGGTTTAGGGTTAGTTGGCCTGTAAAAATGGTTAGGGTTAGTTGGCCTGTATAAATGATTAGTTGGCCTGTATAAAGGGTTAGTTGGCCTGTATAAAGGGTTAGTTGGCCTGTATAAAGGGTTAGGGTTAGTTGGTCTTGTATAAAGGGTTAGTTGGCCTGTATAAAGGGTTAGTTGGCCTGTATAACGGGTTAGTTGGCCTGTATAAAGGGTTGGTTGGTCTGTATAAAGGGTTAGTTGGCCTGTATAAAGGGTTAGTTGGCCTGTATAAATGGTTAGTTGGCCTGTATAAGGGGTTAGTTGGCCTGTATAAAGGGTTAGTTGGCCTGTATAAAGGGTTAGTTGGAATGTATAAAGGGATAGGGTTAGTTGGCCTGTATAAAGGGTTAGTTGGTCTGTATAAAGGGTTAGGGTTAGTTGGCCTGTACAAAGGGTTAGGATTAGTTGGTCTGTATAAAGGGTTAGTTGGCCTGTATAAAGGGTTAGGGTTAGTTGGCCTGTATAAAGGGTTAGTTGACCTGTATAAAGGGTTAGTTGGCCTGTATAAAGGGTTAGGGTTAGTTGGTCTGTATAAAGTGTTAGTTGGCCTGTATAAAGGGTTAGTTGGCCTGTATAAAGGGTTAGTTGGCCTGTATAAAGGGTTAGTTGGCCTGTATAAAGAGTTAGTTGGTCTGTATAAAGGGTTAGTTGGCCTGTATAAAGTGTTAGTTGGCCTGTATAAAGGGCTAGTTGGCCTGTATAAAGGGTTTTTGGCCTGTATAAAGGATTAGTTGGCCTGTATAAAGGGTTAGTTGGCCTGTATAAAGGGTTAGGGTTAGTTGGCCTGTATGTAGGGTTAGTTGGCCTGTATAAAGTGTTAGTTGGCCTGTATAAAGGGTTAGTTGGCCTGTATAAAGGGTTTTTGGCCTGTATAAAGGATTAGTTGGCCTGTATAAAGGGTTAGTTGGCCTGTATAAAGGGTTAGTTGGCCTGTATAAAGGGTTAGTTGGCCTGTATAAAGGTTTAGGGTTAGTTGGCCTGTATAAATGGTTAGTTGGCCTGTATAAAGGGTTAGGGTTAGTTGGCCTGTATAAATGGTTAGTTGGCCTGTATAAATGGTTAGTTGGCCTGTATAAAGGGTTAGTTGGCCTGTATAAAGGGTTAGTTGGCCTGTATAAAGGGTTAGTTGGCCTGTATAAAGGGTTAGTTGGTCTGTATAAAGGGTTAGGGTTAGTTGGCCTGTATAAAGGGTTAGGGTTAGTTGGCCTGTATAAATGGTTAGTTGGCCTGTATAAAGGGTTAGGGTTAGTTGGCCTGTATAAATGGTTATTTGGCCTGTATAAAGGGTTAGTTGGCCTGTATAAAGGGTTAGGTGGCCTTTATAAAGGGTTGGTTGGCCTGTATAAAGGGTTTGTTGGCCTGTATAAAGGGTTAGGGTTAGTTGGCCTGTATAAAGGGTTAGGGTTAGTTGGCCTGTATAAAGGGTTAGTTGGCCTGTATAAAGGGTTATTTGGCCTGTATAAATGGTTAGTTGGCCTGTATAAAGGGTTAGTTGGCCTGTATAAATGGTTAGTTGACCTGTATAAAGGGTTAGTTGGCCTGTATAAAGGGTTAGTTGGCCTGTATAAAGGGTTAGGGTTAGTTGGCCTGTATGAAGGGTTAGTTGGCCTGTATAAAGGGTTAGGGTTAGTTGGCCTGTATAAAGGGTTAGGGTTAGTTGGCCTGTATAAAGGTTTAGTTGGCCTGTATAAAGGGTTAGTTTGCCTGTATAAATGGTTAGTTGGCCTGTATAAAGGGTTAGTTGGCCTGTATAAAGGGTTTGTTGGCCTGTATAAAGGGTTAGTTTGCCTGTATAAATGTTTAGTTGGCCTGTATAAAGGGTTAGTTGGCCTGTATAAATGTTTAGTTGGCCTGTATAATGGGTTAGTTGGCCTGTATAAAGGGTTAGTTGGTCTGTATAAAGGGTTAGTTGGCCTGTATAAAGGGTTAGTTGGCCTGTATAAAGGGTTAGTTGGCCTGTATAAAGGGTTAGTTGGCCTGTATATAGTTTTAGGGTTAGTTGGTCTGTATAAAGGGTTAGTTGGCCTGTATAAAGGGATAGAGTTAGTTGGCCTGTATAAAGTGTTAGTTGGCCTGTATATAGGTTTAGTGTTAGTTGGGCTGTATAAAGGGTTAGCTGGTCTGTATAAAGGGTTAGTTGGCCTGTACAAAGGGTTAGGATTAGTTGGTCTGTATATTGGGTTAGTTGGCCTGTATAAAGGGTTATTTGGCCTGTATATAGGTTTAGGGTTCGTTGGCCTGTATAAGGGGTTAGTTGGCCTGTATAAAGTGTTAGTTGGCCTGTATAAAGGGTTAGTTGGCCTGTATAAAGGGTTAGTTGGCCTGTATAAAGGGTTAGTTGGCCTGTATAAAGAGTTAGTTGGTCTGTATAAGGGGTTAGTTGGCCTGTATAAAGTGTTAGTTGGCCTGTATAAAGTGTTAGTTGGCCTGTATAAAGGGTTAGTTGGCCTGTATATAGGGTTAGTTGGCCTGTATAAAGTGTTAGTTGGCCTGTATAAAGGGTTAGTTGGCATGTATAAAGGGTTTTTGGCCTGTATAAAGGATTAGTTGGCCTGTATAAAGGGTTAGTTGGCCTGTATAAAGGGTTAGTTGGCCTGTATAAAGGGTTAGTTGGCCTGTATAAAGGTTTAGGGTTAGTTGGCCTGTATAAATGGTTAGTTGGCCTGTATAAAGGGTTAGGGTTAGTTGGCCTGTATAAATGGTTAGTTGGCCTGTATAAATGGTTAGTTGGCCTGTATAAAGGGTTAGTTGGCCTGTATAAAGGGTTAGTTGGCCTGTATAAAGGGTTAGTTGGCCTGTATAAAGGGTTAGGGTTAGTTGGCCTGTATAAAGGGTTAGGGTTAGTTGGCCTGTATAAATGTTTAGTTGGCCTGTATAAAGGGTTAGTTGGCCTGTATAAAGGGTTAGTTGGCCTGTATAAAGGGTTAGTTGGCCTGTATAAAGGGTTAGTTGGCCTGTTTAAAGGGTTAGTTGGTCTGTATAAAGGGTTAGGGTTAGTTGGCCTGTATAAAGGGTTAGGGTTAGTTGGCCTGTATAAATGGTTAGTTGGCTTGTATAAAGGGTTAGGGTTAGTTGGCCTGTATAAATGGTTATTTGGCCTGTATAAAGGGTTAGTTGGCCTGTATAAAGGGTTAGGTGGCCTTTATAAAGGGTTGGTTGGCCTGTATAAAGGGTTAGTTGGCCTGTATAAAGGGTTAGGGTTAGTTGGCCTGTATAAAGGGTTAGTTGGCCTGTATAAAGGGTTAGGGTTAGTTGGCCTGTATAAAGGGTTAGTTGGCCTGTATAAAGGGTTATTTGGCCTGTATAAATGGTTAGTTGGCCTGTATAAAGGGTTAGTTGGCCTGTATAAATGGTTAGTTGACCTGTATAAAGGGTTAGTTGGCCTGTATAAAGGGTTAGTTGGCCTGTATAAAGGGTTAGGGTTAGTTGGCCTGTATAAAGGGTTAGTTGGCCTGTATAAAGGGTTAGGGTTAGTTGGCCTGGATAAAGGGTTAGGGTTAGTTGGCCTGTATAAAGGGTTAGTTGGCCTGTATAAAGGGTTAGTTTGCCTGTATAAATGGTTAGTTGGCCTGTATAAAGGGTTTGTTGGCCTGTATAAAGGGTTAGTTTGCCTGTATAAATGTTTAGTTGGCCTGTATAAAGGGTTAGTTGGCCTGTATAAATGTTTAGTTGGCCTGTATAATGGGTTAGTTGGCCTGTATAAAGGGTTAGTTGGTCTGTATAAAGGGTTAGTTGGCCTGTATAAAGGGTTAGTTGGCCTGTATAAAGGGTTAGTTGGCCTGTATAAAGGTTTAGGGTTAGTTGGCCTGTAAAAATGGTTAGGGTTAGTTGGCCTGTATAAATGATTAGTTGGCCTGTATAAAGGGTTAGTTGGCCTGTATAAAGGGTTAGTTGGCCTGTATAAAGGGTTAGGGTTAGTTGGTCTTGTATAAAGGGTTAGTTGGCCTGTATAAAGGGTTAGTTGGCCTGTATAAAGGGTTAGTTGGCCTGTATAAAGGGTTAGTTGGTCTGTATAAAGGGTTAGTTGGCCTGTATAAAGGGTTAGTTGGCCTGTATAAATGGTTAGTTGGCCTGTATAAGGGGTTAGTTGGGCTGTATAAAGGGTTAGTTGGCCTGTATAAAGGGTTAGTTGGAATGTATAAAGGGATAGGGTTAGTTGGTCTGTATAAAGGGTTAGTTGGTCTGTATAAAGGGTTAGGGTTAGTTGGCCTGTAAAAAGGGTTAGGATTAGTTGGTCTGTATAAAGGGTTAGTTGGCCTGTATAAAGGGTTAGGGTTAGTTGGCCTGTATAAAGGGTTAGTTGACCTGTATAAAGGGTTAGTTGGCCTGTATAAAGGGTTAGGGTTAGTTGGTCTGTATAAAGTGTTAGTTGGCCTGTATAAAGGGTTAGTTGGCCTGTATAAAGGGTTAGTTGGCCTGTATAAAGGGTTAGTTGGCCTGTATAAAGAGTTAGTTGGTCTGTATAAAGGGTTAGTTGGCCTGTATATAGTGTTAGTTGGCCTGTATAAAGGGCTAGTTGGCCTGTATAAAGGGTTTTTGGCCTGTATAAAGGATTAGTTGGCCTGTATAAAGGGTTAGTTGGCCTGTATAAAGGGTTAGGGTTAGTTGGCCTGTATGTAGGGTTAGTTGGCCTGTATAAAGTGTTAGTTGGCCTGTATAAAGGGTTAGTTGGCCTGTATAAAGGGTTTTTGGCCTGTATAAAGGATTAGTTGGCCTGTATAAAGGGTTAGTTGGCCTGTATAAAGGGTTAGTTGGCCTGTATATAGGGTTAGTTGGCCTGTATATAGGGTTAGTTGGCCTGTATAAAGTGTTAGTTGGCCTGTATAAAGGGTTAGTTGGCCTGTATAAAGGGTTAGTTGGCCTGTATAAAGGGTTAGTTGGCCTGTATAAAGGGTTAGTTGGCCAGTATATAGGGTTAGTTGGCCTGTATAAAGTGTTAGTTGGCCTGTATAAAGGGTTAGTTGGCCTGTATAAAGGGTTTTTGGCCTGTATAAAGGATTAGTTGGCCTGTATAAAGGGTTAGTTGGCCTGTATAAAGGGTTAGTTGGCCTGTATAAAGGTTTAGGGTTAGTTGGCCTGTATAAATGGTTAGTTGGCCTGTATAAAGGGTTAGGGTTAGTTGGCCTGTATAAATGGTTAGTTGGCCTGTATAAATGGTTAGTTGGCCTGTATAAAGGGTTAGTTGGCCTGTATAAAGGGTTAGTTGGCCTGTATAAAGGGTTAGTTGGCCTGTATAAAGGGTTAGTTGGTCTGTATAAAGGGTTAGGGTTAGTTGGCCTGTATAAAGGGTTAGGGTTAGTTGGCCTGTATAAATGGTTAGTTGGCCTGTATAAAGGGTTAGGGTTAGTTTGCCTGTATAAATGGTTATTTGGCCTGTATAAAGGGTTAGTTGGCCTGTATAAAGGGTTAGGTGGCCTTTATAAAGGGTTGGTTGGCCTGTATAAAGGGTTAGTTGGCCTGTATAAAGGGTTAGGGTTAGTTGGCCTGTATAAAGGGTTAGGGTTAGTTGGCCTGTATAAAGGGTTAGTTGGCCTGTATAAAGGGTTATTTGGCCTGTATAAATGGTTTGTTGGCCTGTATAAACGGTTAGTTGGCCTGTATAAATGGTTAGTTGACCTGTATAAAGGGTTAGTTGGCCTGTATAAAGGGTTAGTTGGCCTGTATAAAGGGTTAGGGTTAGTTGGCCTGTATAAAGGGTTAGTTGGCCTGTATAAAGGGTTAGGGTGAGTTGGCCTGTATAAAGGGTTAGGGTTAGTTGGCCTGTATAAAGGGTTAGGGTTAGTTGGCCTGTATAAAGGTTTAGTTGGCCTGTATAAAGGGTTAGTTTGCCTGTATAAATGGTTAGTTGGCCTGTATAAAGGGTTAGTTGGCCTGTATAAAGGGTTTGTTGGCCTGTATAAAGGGTCTGTTGGCCTGTATAAAGG
Organism: Oncorhynchus clarkii lewisi; assembly: GCF_045791955.1. Lineage (NCBI taxonomy): Eukaryota > Metazoa > Chordata > Actinopteri > Salmoniformes > Salmonidae > Oncorhynchus > Oncorhynchus clarkii. The sequence goes on from NC_092151.1 coordinate 8,742,677, forward strand.
GTTAGTTTGCCTGTATAAATGGTTAGTTGACCTGTATAAAGGGTTAGTTGGCCTGTATAAAGGGTTAGTTGGCCTGTATAAAGGGTTAGGGTTAGTTGGCCTGTATAAAGGGTTAGTTGGCCTGTATAAAGGGTTAGGGTTAGTTGGCCTGTATAAAGGGTTAGGGTTAGTTGGCCTGTATAAAGGGTTAGTTGGCCTGTATAAAGGGTTAGTTTGCCTGTATAAATGGTTAGTTGGCCTGTATAAAGGGTTTGTTGGCCTGTATAAAGGGTTAGTTTGCCTGTATAAATGTTTAGTTGGCCTGTATAAAGGGTTAGTTGGCCTGTATAAATGTTTAGTTGGCCTGTATAATGGGTTAGTTGGCCTGTATAAAGGGTTAGTTGGTCTGTATAAAGGGTTAGTTGGCCTGTATAAAGGGTTAGTTGGCCTGTATAAAGGGTTAGTTGGCCTGTATAAAGGTTTAGGGTTAGTTGGCCTGTAAAAATGGTTAGGGTTAGTTGGCCTGTATAAATGATTAGTTGGCCTGTATAAAGGGTTAGTTGGCCTGTATAAAGGGTTAGTTGGCCTGTATAAAGGGTTAGGGTTAGTTGGTCTTGTATAAAGGGTTAGTTGGCCTGTATAAAGGGTTAGTTGGCCTGTATAAAGGGTTAGTTGGCCTGTATAAAGGGTTAGTTGGTCTGTATAAAGGGTTAGTTGGCCTGTATAAAGGGTTAGTTGGCCTGTATAAATGGTTAGTTGGCCTGTATAAGGGGTTAGTTGGCCTGTATAAAGGGTTAGTTGGCCTGTATAAAGGGTTAGTTGGAATGTATAAAGGGATAGGGTTAGTTGGTCTGTATAAAGGGTTAGTTGGTCTGTATAAAGGGTTAGGGTTAGTTGGCCTGTAAAAAGGGTTAGGATTAGTTGGTCTGTATAAAGGGTTAGTTGGCCTGTATAAAGGGTTAGGGTTAGTTGGTCTTGTATAAAGGGTTAGTTGGCCTGTATAAAGGGTTAGTTGGCCTGTATAAAGGGTTAGGGTTAGTTGGTCTTGTATAAAGGGTTAGTTGGCCTGTATAAAGGGTTAGTTGGCCTGTATAAAGGGTTAGTTGGCCTGTATAAAGGGTTAGTTGGTCTGTATAAAGGGTTAGTTGGCCTGTATAAAGGGTTAGTTGGCCTGTATAAATGGTTAGTTGGCCTGTATAAGGGGTTAGTTGGCCTGTATAAAGGGTTAGTTGGCCTGTATAAAGGGTTAGTTGGAATGTATAAAGGGATAGGGTTAGTTGGTCTGTATAAAGGGTTAGTTGGTCTGTATAAAGGGTTAGGGTTAGTTGGCCTGTAAAAAGGGTTAGGATTAGTTGGTCTGTATAAAGGGTTAGTTGGCCTGTATAAAGGGTTAGGGTTAGTTGGCCTGTATAAAGGGTTAGTTGACCTGTATAAAGGGTTAGTTGGCCTGTATAAAGGGTTAGGGTTAGTTGGTCTGTATAAAGTGTTAGTTGGCCTGTATAAAGGGTTAGTTGGCCTGTATAAAGGGTTAGTTGGCCTGTATAAAGGGTTAGTTGGCCTGTATAAAGAGTTAGTTGGTCTGTATAAAGGGTTAGTTGGCCTGTATATAGTGTTAGTTGGCCTGTATAAAGGGCTAGTTGGCCTGTATAAAGGGTTTTTGGCCTGTATAAAGGATTAGTTGGCCTGTATAAAGGGTTAGTTGGCCTGTATAAAGGGTTAGGGTTAGTTGGCCTGTATGTAGGGTTAGTTGGCCTGTATAAAGTGTTAGTTGGCCTGTATAAAGGGTTAGTTGGCCTGTATAAAGGGTTTTTGGCCTTTATAAAGGATTAGTTGGCCTGTATAAAGGGTTAGTTGGCCTGTATAAAGGGTTAGTTGGCCTGTATATAGGGTTAGTTGGCCTGTATATAGGGTTAGTTGGCCTGTATAAAGTGTTAGTTGGCCTGTATAAAGGGTTAGTTGGCCTGTATAAAGGGTTAGTTGGCCTGTATAAAGGGTTAGTTGGCCTGTATAAAGGGTTAGTTGGCCAGTATATAGGGTTAGTTGGCCTGTATAAAGTGTTAGTTGGCCTGTATAAAGGGTTAGTTGGCCTGTATAAAGGGTTTTTGGCCTGTATAAAGGATTAGTTGGCCTGTATAAAGGGTTAGTTGGCCTGTATAAAGGGTTAGTTGGCCTGTATAAAGGGTTAGTTGGCCTGTATAAAGGCTTAGGGTTAGTTGGCCTGTATAAATGGTTAGTTGGCCTGTATAAAGGGTTAGGGTTAGTTGGCCTGTATAAATGGTTAGTTGGCCTGTATAAATGGTTAGTTGGCCTGTATAAAGGGTTAGTTGGCCTGTATAAAGGGTTAGTTGGCCTGTATAAAGGGTTAGTTGGCCTGTATAAAGGGTTAGTTGGTCTGTATAAAGGGTTAGGGTTAGTTGGCCTGTATAAAGGTTTAGGGTTAGTTGGCCTGTATAAATGGTTAGTTGGCCTGTATAAAGGGTTAGGGTTAGTTTGCCTGTATAAATGGTTATTTGGCCTGTATAAAGGGTTAGTTGGCCTGTATAAAGGGTTAGGTGGCCTTTATAAAGGGTTGGTTGGCCTGTATAAAGGGTTAGTTGGCCTGTATAAAGGGTTAGGGTTAGTTGGCCTGTATAAAGGGTTAGGGTTAGTTGGCCTGTATAAAGGGTTAGTTGGCCTGTATAAAGGGTTATTTGGCCTGTATAAATGGTTAGTTGGCCTGTATAAACGGTTAGTTGGCCTGTATAAATGGTTAGTTGACCTGTATAAAGGGTTAGTTGGCCTGTATAAAGGGTTAGTTGGCCTGTATAAAGGGTTAGGGTTAGTTGGCCTGTATAAAGGGTTAGTTGGCCTGTATAAAGGGTTAGGGTTAGTTGGCCTGTATAAAGGGTTAGGGTTAGTTGGCCTGTATAAAGGGTTAGGGTTAGTTGGCCTGTATAAAGGTTTAGTTGGCCTGTATAAAGGGTTAATTTGCCTGTATAAATGGTTAGTTGGCCTGTATAAAGGGTCAGTTGGCCTGTATAAAGGGTTTGTTGGCCTGTATAAAGGGTTAGTTTGCCTGTATAAATGTTTAGTTGGCCTGTATAAAGGGTTAGTTGGCCTGTATAAATGTTTAGTTGGCCTGTATAATGGGTTAGTTGGCCTGTATAAAGGGTTAGTTGGTCTGTATAAAGGGTTAGTTGGCCTGTATAAAGGGTTAGTTGGCCTGTATAAAGGGTTAGTTGGCCTGTATAAAGGTTTAGGGTTAGTTGGCCTGTAAAAATGGTTAGGGTTAGTTGGCCTGTATAAATGATTAGTTGGCCTGTATAAAGGGTTATTTGGCCTGTATAAAGGGTTAGTTGGCCTGTATAAAGGGTTAGGTTGCCTTTATAAAGGGTTGGTTGGCCTGTATAAAGGGTTAGTTGGCCTGTATAAAGGGTTAGGGTTAGTTGGCCTGTATAAAGGGTTAGTTGGCCTGTATAAAGGGTTAGGGTTAGTTGGCCTGTATAAAGGGTTAGTTGGCCTGTATAAAGGGTTATTTGGCCTGTATAAATGGTTAGTTGGCCTGTATAAAGGGTTAGTTGGCCTGTATAAAGGGTTAGTTGGCCTGTATAAAGGGTTAGTTGGCCTGTATAAAGGGTTAGTTGGTCTGTATAAAGGGTTAGGGTTAGTTGGCCTGTATAAAGGGTTAGGGTTAGTTGGCCTGTATAAATGGTTAGTTGGCCTGTATAAAGGGTTAGGGTTAGTTGGCCTGTATAAATGGTTATTTGGCCTGTATAAAGGGTTAGTTGGCCTGTATAAAGGGTTAGGTGGCCTTTATAAAGGGTTGGTTGGCCTGTATAAAGGGTTAGTTGGCCTGTATAAAGGGTTAGGGTTAGTTGGCCTGTATAAAGGGTTAGTTGGCCTGTATAAAGGGTTAGGGTTAGTTGGCCTGTATAAAGGGTTAGTTGGCCTGTATAAAGGGTTATTTGGCCTGTATAAATGGTTAGTTGGCCTGTATAAAGTGTTAGTTGGCCTGTATAAATGGTTAGTTGACCTGTATAAAGGGTTAGTTTGCCTGTATAAAGGGTTAGTTGGCCTGTATAAAGGGTTAGGGTTAGTTGGCCTGTATAAAGGGTTAGTTGGCCTGTATAAAGGGTTAGGGTTAGTTGGCCTGTATAAAGGGTTAGGGTTAGTTGGCCTGTATAAAGGGTTAGTTGGCCTGTATAAAGGGTTAGTTGGCCTGTATAATTGGTTAGTTGGCCTGTATAAAGGGTTAGTTGGCCTGTATAAAGGGTTTGTTGGCCTGTATAAAGGGTTAGTTTGACTGTATAAATGTTTAGTTGGCCTGTATAAAGGGTTAGTTGGCCTGTATAAATGTTTAGTTGGCCTGTATAATGGGTTAGTTGGCCTGTATAAAGGGTGAGTTGGTCTGTATAAAGGGTTAGTTGGCCTGTATAAAGGGTTAGTTGGCCTGTATAAAGGGTTAGTTGGCCTGTATAAAGGTTTAGGGTTAGTTGGCCTGTAAAAATGGTTAGGGTTAGTTGGCCTGTATAAATGATTAGTTGGCCTGTATAAAGGGTTAGTTGGCCTGTATAAAGGTTTAGTTGGCCTGTATAAAGGGTTAGGGTTAGTTGGTCTTGTATAAAGGGTTAGTTGGCCTGTATAAAGGGTTAGTTGGCCTGTATAAAGGGTTAGTTGGCCTGTATAAAGGGTTAGTTGGTCTGTATAAAGGGTTAGTTGGCCTGTATAAAGGGTTAGTTGGCCTGTATAAGGGGTTAGTTGGCCTGTATAAAGGGTTAGTTGGCCTGTATAAAGGGTTAGTTGGAATGTATATAGGTTTAGGGTTAGTTGGTCTGTATAAAGGGTTAGTTGGTCTGTATAAAGGGTTAGTTGGCCTGTATAAAGGGATAGGGTTAGTTGGTCTGTATAAAGGGTTAGTTGGTCTGTATAAAGGGTTAGGGTTAGTTGGCCTGTACAAAGGGTTAGGATTAGTTGGTCTTTATAAAGGGTTATTTGGCCTGTATAAAGGGTTAGGGTTAGTTGGCCTGTATAAAGGGTTAGTTGACCTGTATAAAGGGTTAGTTGGCCTGTATAAAGGGTTAGGGTTAATTGTTCTGTATAAAGTGTTAGTTGGCCTGTATAAAGGGTTAGTTGGCCTGTATAAAGGGTTAGTTGGCCTGTATAAAGGGTTAGTTGGCCTGTATAAAGAGTTAGTTGGTCTGTATAAAGGGTTAGTTGGCCTGTATAAAGTGTTAGTTGGCCTGTATAAAGGGCTAGTTGGACTGTATAAAGGGTTTTTGGCCTGTATAAAGGATTAGTTGGCCTGTATAAAGGGTTAGTTGGCCAGTATAAAGGGTTAGGGTTAGTTGGCCTGTATGTAGGGTTAGTTGGCCTGTATAAAGTGTTAGTTGGCCTGTATAAAGGGTTAGTTGGCCTGTATAAAGGGTTTTTGGCCTGTATAAAGGATTAGTTGGCCTGTATAAAGGGTTAGTTGGCCTGTATAAAGGGTTAGTTGGCCTGTATATAGGGTTAGTTGGCCTGTATAACGGGTTAGTTGGCCTGCATAAAGAGTTATGGTTAGTTGGCCTGTATAAAGGGTTAGTTGGCCTGTATAAAGGGTTAGGGTTAGTTGGCCTGTATAAAGGGTTAGTTGGCCTGTATAAAGGGTTAGTTTGTCTGTATACAGGGTTAGTTGGCCTGTATAAAGGGTTAGTTGGCCTGTATAAAGGGTTAGTTGGCCTGTATAAATGTTTAGTTGGCCTGTATAAAGGGTTAGTTGGTCTGTATAAAGGGTTAGGGTTAGGTGGCCTGTATAAAGGGTTAGATAGTCTGTATAAAGGGTTAGTTGGTCTGTATAAATGGTTAGTTGGCCTGTATAAAGGGTTAGTTGGCCTATATAAAAGGTTAGTTGGCCTGTATAAAGGGTTAGTTGGCCTGTATAAAGTGTTAGCTGGCCTGTATAAAGGGTTAGTTGGCCTGTATAAAGGTTTTTTTGGCCTGTATAAAGGGTTAGTTGGCCTGTATAAAGCGTTAGTTGGCCTGTATAAAGGGTTAGTTGGCCTGTATAAAGTGTTAGTTGGCCTGTATAAAGGGTTAGTTGGCCTGTATAAAAGGTTAGGGTTAATTGGCCTGTATAAAGGGTTAGGGTTAGTTGGCCTGTATAAAGGGTTAGGGTTAGTTGGCCTGTATAAAGGGTTAGGGTTAGTTGGCCTGTATAAAGGGTTAGGGTTAGTTGGCCTGTATAAAGGGTTAGTTGGCCTGTATAAAGGGTTAGGGTTAGTTGGCCTGTATAAAGGGTTAGTTGGCCTGTATAAAGGGTTAGTTGGCCTGTATAAAGGGTTAGTTGGCCTGTATAAAGGGTTAGTTGGCCTGTATAAAGGGTTAGTTGGCCTTTATAAAGGGTTAGTTGGCCTGTATAAAGGGTTAGTTGGCCTGTATAATGGGTTAGTTGGCCTGTATAAAGGGTTAGTTGGCCTGTATAAAGGGTTAGTTGGCCTGTATAAAGGGTTAGTTGGCCTGTATAAAGTGTTAGTTGGCCTGTATAAAGGGTTAGTTGGCCTGTATAAAGGGTTAGTTGGCCTATATAAAGGGTTAGTTGGCCTGTATAAAGGGTTAGTTGGCCTGTATAAAGGTTTAGGATTAGTTGGCCTGTATAAAGGGTTAGTTGGCCTGTATAAAGGGTTAGTTGGCCTGTATAAAGGGTTAGTTGGCCTGTATAAAGGGTTAGTTGGCCTGTATAAAGGGTTAGTTGGCCTGTATAAAGGGTTAGTTGGCCTGTATAAAGGGTTAGTTGGCCTGTATAAAGGGTTAGGGTTAGTTGGCCTGTTTAAAGGGTTAGGGTTAGTTGGCCTGTATAAAGGGTTAGGGTTAGTTGCCTGTATAAAGGTGTTAGGGTTAGTTGGCCTGTATAAAGGGTTAGTTGGCCTGTATACAGGGTTAGGGTTAGTTGGCCTGTATAATGGGTTAGTTGGCCTGTATAAAGGGTTAGTTGGCCTGTATAAAGGCTTAGTTGAGCTGTATAAAGGGTTAGTTTGCCTGTATAAAGTGTTAGTTGGCCTGTATAAAGGGTTAGTTGGCCTGTATAAAGGGTTAGTTGGCCTGTATAAAGGGTTAGTTGGCCTGTATACAGGGTTAGTTGGCCTGTATAAAGGGTTAGTTGGCCTGTATAAAGGGTTAGTTGGCCTGTATAAATGTTTAGTTGGCCTGTATAAAGGGTTAGTTGGTCTGTATAAAGGGTTAGGGTTAGGTGGCCTGTATAAAGGGTTAGATAGTCTGTATAAAGGGTTAGTTGGTCTGTATAAATGGTTAGTTGGCCTGTATAAAGGGTTAGTTGGCCTATATAAAAGGTTAGTTGGCCTGTATAAAGGGTTAGTTGGCCTGTATAAAGTGTTAGCTGGCCTGTATAAAGGGTTAGTTGGCCTGTATAAAGGTTTTTTTGGCCTGTATAAAGGGTTAGTTGGCCTGTATAAAGGGTTAGGGTTAGTTGCCTGTATAAAGGGTTAGGGTTAGTTGGCCTGTATAAAGGGTTAGTTGGCCTGTATACAGGGTTAGGGTTAGTTGGCCTGTATAATGGGTTAGTTGGCCTGTATAAAGGGTTAGTTGGCCTGTATAAAGGCTTAGTTGAGCTGTCTAAAGGGTTAGTTGGCCTGTATAAAGTGTTAGTTGGCCTGTATAAAGGGTTAGTTGGCCTGTATAAAGGGTTAGTTGGCCTGTATAAAGGGTTAGTTGGCCTGTATAAAGTGTTAGTTGGCCTGTATAAAGGGTTAGGGTTAGTTGGCCTGTATAAAGGGTTAGTTGGCCTGTATAAATGGTTAGTTGGCCTGTATAAAGGGTTAGTTGGCCTGTATAAAGGGTTAGTTGGCCTGTATAAAGTGTTCGTTGGCCTGTATAAAGGGTTAGGGTTAGTTGGCCTGTATAAAAGGTTAGTTGGCCTGTATAAAGTATTATTTGGCCTGTATAAATTGTTATTTGGCCTGTATAAAGGTTTAGGATTAGTTGGCCTGTATAAAGGGTTAGTTGGCCTGTATAAATGGTTAGTTTGCCTGTATAAATGGTTAGTTGGCATGTATAAAGGGTTAGTTGGCCTGTATAAAGGGTTAGTTGGCCTGTATAAAGGGTTAGTTGGCCTGTATAAAGGTTTAGGATTAGTTGGCCTGTATAAAGGGTTAGTTGGCCTGTATAAATGGTTAGTTGGCCTGTATAAATGGTTAGTTGGCCTGTATAAAGGGTTAGTTGGCCTGTATAAAGGGTTAGTTGGCCTGTATAAAGGGTTAGTTGGCCTGTATAAAGTGTTAGTTGGCCTGTATAAAGGGTTAGGGTTAGTTGGCCTGTATAAAGGGTTAGTTGGCCTGTATAAAGGGTTAGTTTGCCTGAATAAAGGGTTAGTTAGTCTGTATAAAGTGTTAGTTGGCCTGTATAAAGTGTTAGTTGGCCTGTATAAAGGGTTAGGGTTAGTTGGCCTGTATAAAGGGTTAGTTAGCCTGTATAAAGGGTTAGTTTGCCTGAATAAAGGGTTAGTTACTCTGTATAAAGCGTTAGTTGGCCTGTATAAAGTGTTAGTTGGCCTGTATAAAGGGTTAGGGTTAGTTGGCCTGTATAAAGGGTTAGTTGGCCTGTATAAAGGGTTAGTTTGCCTGAATAAAGGGTTAGTTAGTTTGTATAAAGCGTTAGTTGGCCTGTATAAAGGGTTAGTTAGTCTGTATAATGGGTTAGTTAATCTGTATAATGGGTTTGTTGTCCTGTATAAAGGGTTTGTTGGCCGGTGTAAAGGGTTTGTTGGCCGGTGTAAAGGGTTAGTTGGCCTGAATAAAGGGTTAGTTAGTTTGTATAAAGCGTTAGTTGGCCTGTATAAAGGGTTAGTTAGTCTGTATAATGGGTTAGTTAATCTGTATAATGGGTTAGTTGTCCTGTATAAAGGGTTAGTTGGCCTGTACAAAGGGTTAGGGTTGGTTGGCCTGTATAAAGGGTTAGTTGGCCTGTATAAAGGGTTAGTTTGCCTGAATTAAGGGTTAGTCAGTTTGTATAAAGCGTTAGTTGGCCTGTATAAAGGGTTAGTTAGTCTGTATAATGGGTTAGTTGGCCTGTATAAAGCGTTAGTTGGCCTGTATAAAGGGTTAGTTAGTCTGTATAATGGGTTAGTTAATCTGTATAATGGGTTAGTTGGCCTGTATAAAGGGTTAGTTAGTCTGTATAATGGGTTAGTTAATCTGTATAATGGGTTAGTTGGACTGTATAAAGGGTTAGTTGGCCTGTATAATGGGTTAGTTAGTCTGTATAATGGGTTAGTTAGTCTGGATAATGGGTTAGTTAATCTGTATAATGGGTTAGTTGGCCTGTATAAAGCGTTAGTTGACCTGTATAAAGGGTTAGTTAGTCTGTATAATGGGTTAGTTAATCTGTATAATGGGTTAGTTAGTCTGTATAAAGCGTTAGTTGGCCTGTATAAAGGGTTAGTTAGTCTGTATAATGGGTTAGTTAATCTGTATAATGGGTTAGTTGGCCTGTATAATGGGTTAGTTGGCCTGTATAAAGGGTTTGTTGGCCTGTATAAAGGGTTTGTTGGCCTGTATATAGGGTTAGTTGGCCTGTATAAAGGGTTTGTTGGCCTGTATAAAGGGTTTGTTGGCCTGTATATAGGGTTAGTTGGCCTGTATAAAGGGTTAGTTGGCCTGTATAAAGGTTTAGGGTTAGTTGGCCTGTATAAAGGGTTAGTTAGTCTGTATAATGGGTTAGTTAATCTGTATAATGGGTTAGTTAGTCTGTATAAAGCGTTAGTTGGCCTGTATAAAGGGTTAGTTAGTCTGTATAATGGGTTAGTTAATCTGTATAATGGGTTAGTTGGCCTGTATAATGGGTTAGTTGGCCTGTATAAAGGGTTTGTTGGCCTGTATAAAGGGTTAGTTGGCCTGTATAAAGGGTTTGTTGGCCTGTATATAGGGTTAGTTGGCCTGTATAAAGGGTTAGTTGGCCTGTATAAAGGTTTAGCGTTAGTTGGCCTGTATATAGGGTTAGTTGGCCTGTATAAAGGGTTTGTTGGCCTGTATATAGGGTTAGTTGGCCTGTATAAAGGGTTAGTTGGCCTGTATAAAGGTTTAGCGTTAGTTGGCCTGTATATAGGGTTAGTTGGCCTGTATAAAGGGTTTGTTGGCCTGTATATAGGGTTAGTTGGCCTGTATAAAGGGTTAGTTAGTCTGTATAATGGGTTAGTTAATCTGTATAATGGGTTAGTTGGCCTGTATAAAGGGTTCGTTGGCCTGTATAAAGGGTTAGTTGGCCTGTATATAGTGTTAGTTGGCCTGTATAAAGGGTTAGTTGGCCTGTATATAGCGTTAGTTGTCCTGTATAAAGGGTTTGTTGGCCTGTATATAGGGTTAGTTGGCCTGTATAAAGGGTAGTTAGTCTGTATAATGGGTTAGTTAATCTGTATAATGGGTTAGTTGTCCTGTATAAAGGGTTCGTTGGCCGGTATAAAGGGTTCGTTGGCCGGTGTAAAGGGTTAGTTGGCCTGTATAAAGGGTTAGTTGGCCTGTATAAAGGGTTAGTTAGTCTGTATAATGGGTTAGTTGGCCTTCCGGCGCCGACAGAGATGGCCGCCTCGCTTCGCGTTCCTAGGAAACTATGCAGTTTTTTGTTTTTTTACGTGTTATTTCTTACATTAGTACCCCAGGTCATCTTAGGTTTCATCACATACAGTCGAGAAGAACTACTGAATATAAGATCAGCGTCAACTCACCATCAGTACGACCAAGAATACGCTTTTCGCGACGCGGATCCTGTGCTCTGCCTTACAAACAGGACAACGGAGTGGATCCCATGCAGCGACCCAAAAAAACGACTCAGAAAAAGAGGGAAACGAGGCGGTCTTCTGGTCAGACTCCGGAGACGGGCACATCGTGCACCATTCCCTAGCATTCTTCTTGCCAATGTCCAGTCTCTTGACAACAAGGTTGATGAAATCCGAGCAAGGGTAGCATTCCAGAGGGACATCAGAGACTGTAACGTTCTTTGCTTCACGGAAACGTGGCTTACTGGAGAGACGCTATCCGAAGCGGTGCAGCCAACAGGTTTCTCCACGCATCGCGCAGACAGGAAAAAACATCTTTCTGGTAAAAAGAGGGGCGGGGGCGTATGCCTTATGACTAACGTGACATGGTGTGATGAAAGAAACATACAGGAACTCAAATCCTTCTGTTCACCTGATTTAGAATTCCTCACAATCAAATGTAGACCGCATTATCTACCAAGAGAATTCTCTTCGATTATTATCACAGCCGTATATATCCCCCCCCAAGCAGACACATCGTTGGCTCTGAATGAACTTTATTTGACTCTTTGCAAACTGGAAACCATTTATTCGGAGGCTGCATTCATTGTAGCTGGGGATTTTAACAAGGCTAATCTGAAAACAAGACTCCCCAAATTTTATCAGCATATCGATTGCGCAACCAGGGGTGGAAAGACCTTGGATCATTGTTACTCTAACTTCCGCGACGCATATAAGGCCCTGCCCCGCCCCCCTTTCGGAAAAGCTGACCACGACTCCATTTTGTTGATCCCTACCTACAGACAGAAACTAAAACAAGAGGCTCCTACGCTGAGGTCTGTCCAACGCTGGTCCGACCAAGCTGACTCCACACTCCAAGACTGCTTCCATCACGTGGACTGGGACATGTTTCGTATTGCGTCAGACAACAACATTGACGAATACGCTGATTCGGTGTGCGAGTTCATTAGAACGTGCGTTGAAGATGTCGTTCCCATAGCAACGATTAAAACATTCCCTAACCAGAAACCGTGGATTGATGGCAGCATTCGTGTGAAACTGAAAGCGCGAACCACTGCTTTTAATCAGGGCAAGGTGTCTGGTAACATGACCGAATACAAACAGTGCAGCTATTCCCTCCGCAAGGCTATCAAACAAGCTAAGCGTCAGTACAGAGACAAAGTAGAATCTCAATTCAACGGCTCAGACACAAGAGGCATGTGGCAGGGTCTACAGTCAATCACGGACTACAGGAAGAAATCCAGCCCAGTCACGGACCAGGATGTCCTGCTCCCAGGCAGACTAAATAACTTTTTTGCCCGCTTTGAGGACAATACAGTGCCACTGACACGGCCTGCAACGAAAACTTGTGGTCTCTCCTTCACTGCAGCCGAGGTGAGTAAGACATTTAAACGTGTTAACCCTCGCAAGGCTGCAGGCCCAGACGGCATCCCCAGCCGCGCCCTCAGAGCATGCGCAGACCAGCTGGCCGGTGTGTTTACGGACATATTCAATCAATCCCTATACCAGTCTGCTGTTCCCACATGCTTCAAGAGGGCCACCATTGTTCCTGTTCCCAAGAAAGCTAAGGTAACTGAGCTAAACGACTACCGCCCCGTAGCACTCACTTCCGTCATCATGAAGTGCTTTGAGAGACTAGTCAAGGACCATATCACCTCCACCCTACCTGACACCCTAGACCCACTCCAATTTGCTTACCGCCCAAATAGGTCCACAGACGATGCAATCTCAACCACACTGCACACTGCCCTAACCCATCTGGACAAGAGGAATACCTATGTGAGAATGCTGTTCATTGACTACAGCTCGGCATTCAACACCATAGTACCCTCCAAGCTCGTCATCAAGCTCGAGACCCTGGGTCTCGACCCCGCCCTGTGCAACTGGGTACTGGACTTCCTGACGGGCCGCCCCCAGGTGGTGAGGGTAGGCAACAACATCTCCTCCCCGCTGATCCTCAACACTGGGGCCCCACAAGGGTGCGTTCTGAGCCCTCTCCTGTACTCCCTGTTCACCCACGACTGCGTGGCCACGCACGCCTCCAACTCAATCATCAAGTTTGCGGACGACACAACAGTGGTAGGCTTGATTACCAACAACGACGAGACGGCCTACAGGGAGGAGGTGAGGGCCCTCGGAGTGTGGTGTCAGGAAAATAACCTCACACTCAACGTCAACAAAACTAAGGAGATGATTGTGGACTTCAGGAAACAGCAGAGGGAACACCCCCCTATCCACATCGATGGAACAGTAGTGGAGAGGGTAGCAAGTTTTAAGTTCCTCGGCATACACATCACAGACAAACTGAATTGGTCCACTCACACAGACAGCATTGTGAAGAAGGCGCAGCAGCGCCTCTTCAACCTCAGGAGGCTGAAGAAATTCGGCTTGTCACCAAAAGCACTCACAAACTTCTACAGATGCACAATCGAGAGCATCCTGGCGGGCTGTATCACCGCCTGGTACGGCAACTGCTCCGCCCTCAACCGTAAGGCTCTCCAGAGGGTAGTGAGGTCTGCACAACGCATCACCGGGGGCAAACTACCTGCCCTCCAGGACACCTACACCACCCGATGTCACAGGAAGGCCATAAAGATCATCAAGGACATCAACCACCCGAGCCACTGCCTGTTCACCCCGCTATCATCCAGAAGGCGAGGTCAGTACAGGTGCATCAAAGCTGGGACCGAGAGACTGAAAAACAGCTTCTATCTCAAGGCTATCAGACTGTTAAACAGCCACCACTAACATTGAGTGGCTGCTGCCAACACACTGACACTGACTCAACTCCAGCCACTTTAATAATGGGAATTGATGGGAAATGATGTAAATATATCACTAGCCACTTTAAACAATGCTACCTTATATAATGTTACTTACCCTACATTATTCATCTCATAGGCATACGTATATACTGTACTCTATATCATCGACTGTATCCTTATGTAATACATGTATCACTAGCCACTTTAACTATGCCACTTTGTTTACATACTCATCTCATATGTATATACTGTACTCGATACAATCTACTGTATCTGCCTATGCTGCTCTGTACCATCACTCATTCATATATCCTTATGTACATATTCTTTATCCCCTCACACTGTGTACAAGACAGTAGTTTTGGAATTGTTAGTTAGATTACTTGTTGGTTATTACTGCATTGTCGGAACTAGAAGCACAAGCATTTCGCTACACTCGCATTAACATCTGCTAACCATGTGTATGTGACAAATACATTTGATTTGATTTGATTTGATTTGTATAAAGGGTTCGTTGGCCGGTGTAAAGGGTTAGGGTTAGTTGGCCGGTATAAAGGGTTTGTTGGCCGGTGTAAAGGGTTTGTTGGCCGGTGTAAAGGGTTAGGGTTAGTTGGCCTGTATAAAGGGTTAGTTAGTCTGTATAATGGGTTAGTTGGCCTGTATAAAGGGTTCGTTGGCCGGTGTAAAGGGTTTGTTGGCCGGTGTAAAGGGTTAGTTGGTCTGTATAAAGGGTTCGTTGGCCGGTGTAAAGGGTTCGTTGGCCGGTGTAAAGGGTTTGTTGGCCGGTGTAAAGGGTTAGGGTTAGTTGGTCTGTATAAAGGGTTCGTTGGCCGGTGTAAAGGGTTCGTTGGCCGGTGTAAAGGGTTAGTTGGCCGGTGTAATGGGTTAGTTGGCCTGTATAATGGGTTAGTTGGCCTGTATAATGGGTTAGTTGGCCTGTATAATGGGTTAGTTGGCCTGTATAATGGGTTAGTTGGCCTGTATAAAGGGTTTGTTGGCCTGTATAAAGGGTTAGTTGGCCGGTGTAAAGGGTTAGTTGGCCGGTGTAAAGGGTTAGTTGGCCGGTGTAAAGGGTTAGTTGGCCGGTGTAAAGGGTTAGTTGGCCTGTATAAAGGGTTAGTTGGCCGGTGTAAAGGGTTAGTTGGCCGGTGTAAAGGGTTAGTTGGCCGGTGTAAAGGGTTAGTTGGCCGGTGTAAAGGGTTAGTTGGCCTGTATAATGGGTTAGTTGGCCTGTATAATGGGTTAGTTGGCCTGTATAAAGGGTTTGTTGGCCTGTATAAAGGGTTCGTTGGCCGGTGTAAAGGGTTAGTTGGCCGGTGTAAAGGGTTAGTTGGCCTGTATAAAGGGTTAGTTGGCCTGTATAAAGGGTTAGTTGGCCTGTATAAAGGGTTAGTTGGCCTGTATAAAGGGTTAGTTGGCCTGTATAAAGGGTTCGTTGGCCGGTGTAAAGGGTTCGTTGGCCGGTGTAAAGGGTTAGTTGGCCGGTGTAAAGGGTTAGTTGGCCGGTGTAAAGGGTTAGTTGGCCGGTGTAAAGGGTTAGTTGGCCTGTATAAAGGGTTTGTTGGCCGGTGTAAAGGGTTCGTTGGCCGGTGTAAAGGGTTAGTTGGCCGGTGTAAAGGGTTAGTTGGCCGGTGTAAAGGGTTAGTTGGCCGGTGTAAAGGGTTAGTTGGCCTGTATAAAGGGTTTGTTGGCCGGTGTAAAGGGTTAGTTGGCCTGTGTAAAGGTCTCATTATAAATGCAGCTTACATCTGCCACTATACTCTTCCACTTCCACATCATTTTGTGTTACAGTCTTATAGACTAAAACAAGTATTTTTACAACAGCTTATGTCATTGTTTTATAATGTTGTAAACAAAATAGGAACATAATCTGTCCTGACAGCTATTCAAAGGCAGTGCTCCATCAATTAGTGCTCCCTCTAGGGGTTTTAGATGGAGCATTACAAAGGGCTGGAGTTAGCCAACGTCTGTGGTCTTTGAGATATCTCCAGACCATAATCAACGGTTATGATCTCACATTATAGACGTTTGTATTGCATTCACAAGCATTTCACTACACCTGCATCAACATCTGCTAAACATGTGTGTGTGACCCATAAAATTTGATTTTATTTGCCTAAACATGGATGGACCAATCAGGGCTTAGAATGGCCTTCGACTTAGGTTTACTTTCCCTAAGGAGTTCCAGAACCAATCAAATCATTAGGATGAAGACGTACGGTAAGATGAGCCACCTCCACTAGTTTTATATTATTGTTATCTGATGTTTCCTGTGAGCTTTCCTCAGCATTATATCCTTGGAGCTTCCCTAGACACTAGATACTTCTACACAAACCCTGAAATACAACCTATGAGCACTGTAGTAGAGTGCAGTAAAGGCTCATAGTAAAGTGCTGATGTAAATTAAATCTTAAAATTGTGATGGTGTGCAGTGCCTTAGTTGAGTGAATAACACTCCTGGCACCAACACATAGCTCTGTGATTCCCCAACGGAAACTGGGTTTAAATCCCCGCGTCTGGCCTTCCTGCTGTCTCCTTCCACTCCTTTGTTTCAAGCTATAATAGAAAAACACATTAAAAAGGGAATGGTTCTCCACTCAGCTTAAAAATATATATATTGAGGTGATTAAAATGAAAGTTGACACGTTATAAAGTATTATTGGGCTGAATGGGAATTTGTTGGTATGGAGCATACAATAGGTAGCATTACTTCACAGTACACTACTGTACGTGCCTAGCAGACTGGCCATATGCCAGATGGACTGAACCATATTTCAGGTGGGTGGGCTCGTCGAAATTGAAAGAAAATATTGTATTTATTTTGATACTCAAGGTACCAATTATTGGCAAATTACAATAACTGCAAAACTACATCTACATAAAAATTTAAAATAAATTGAATTTGAATTGAATGGAGGCTACCATTTAATCTGTCTGGGTTACCTGAAGTATTCTCATTATCTGTTTGGTTTACTTGAAGTATTCTCGTAATCTATTTTGGTTATCTGAAGTAGTCTCATAATCTGTTTGGTTTACTTGAAGTATTCTCGTAATCTATTTTGGTTATCTGAAGTAGTCTCATAATCTGTTTGAGTTATCTGAAGTGGAAGATAGTCAAATAAAGTGGTGTTATTTTATACATGAGTCAGATGTAATTGCATCCTTAAATACATACTGGATCTTTCAGTGGGAGGCCTGTACACATTGCTTCCTCGTAGGCAATTTATAGCAGGGAGTTATCAATAAGACTGGCAAATGAGCCTGTTGACCTTTGTGATAGCATATTGATGGCAGAGCATGTGAATATAGCTTTATTCCACATCCCTGTCATAAACAATCACTCCACGTCAACTCTCCAGAAAGGTCAATGGCTGTACCTTGGATTCATGCGCCAGGCCAAAGAGTGAAAGAATGCAGAAGGTAGGTACTACTAGGTAGGTACAGAGCAAATTTACACATGAGATTTGTCTGTTGTCTTACCCCAAACTACATATAGACTCCACGGATATAATAACTAAAATAGTACCTTGGATTCATGCGCCAGGCCAAAGAGTGAAAGAATGCAGAAGGTAGGTACTACTAGGTAGGTACAGAGCAAATTTACACATGAGATTTGTCTGTTGTCTTACCCCAAACTACATATAGACTCCACGGATATAATAACTAAAATAGTTATATATTAACTGAATAGTTCACTGGTCGTTGTGTCTATTTTAAACAGGAACAAAACGGGTGTATCTCCATCAAAGGAAAGCCCAAATAGTTTCAAAAAAGGGCTTCTTTGTGATAGGCGCCTGGGTCCTCTCTCTCAATCGAGAGGCAGGAAGCTGATCAAAGATTAATGAACCGATCATGTGACTGACTTGCTGCCTCCTTACCCCGCTGAGAAACTGACACGGGCAGAGCCTTGCATACTAAACCAGAAGAACAAAGAGAATACTAAAGGACCTGCCATCTCCTCTCCAGCAGAAAGTACTCTCAAGGTCAGACAGAGAGCAGCACTTAGATTTAAGCTGCATGTTAAATCGAGCCATTATACAGACCCTTTCCTCTGTAGGCTGTCTTTTCCATTTTGACACTTCAGATGTGGGGAAAAGAAAAAAATCCCTGTTATTCATTATGTTATGAGAGAAGAGGGCCATATTATGTTGGTTCATTACCACTACAAAGCATTTCGCTAATACATTATCATGAATTAGCATTTCGCTATTACATGATCATGAATTAGCATTTCGCTATTACATTATCATGAATTAGCATTTCACTATTACATTATCATGAATTAGCATTTCGCTATTACATCGTTATGAATTAGCATTTCGCTATTACATTATTATGAATTATCATTTCGCTATTACATTATTATGAATTAGCATTTTGCTATTACATTATCATGAATTAGCATTTCGCTATTACATTATCATGAATTAGCATTTCGTGCTTGGCCGTTTAGTGTAAGGAGACCCACCAGACTAGAAGACATTATACGTGTGTGCCTTTAACCTCTATTAACGAGCTTCAACTGGTAACAACTGTTTATTAGCACTAATAGGACTAGTGCAGTGATGCATGTGAATTCACTGCAAGATATGTAAGTGATAATCAACAAGGGGTTGCATTATTGTCTGGAAAATAATGCACGACATGCAGTGAGTGGTGTGGCACAAACCGTCCGCAGAGAACACATTGTCGGCTTCTGTATCTTACTGTATAGCAATTATCATAAGTACTTAGCAATCCTCCTGACATGTATACCAATTGACATGGATATCTTGGTATGGCCATCATGTGCCGCTATCGTACTGTACAAATCATGCATCCGTCCACTTACTAAGTTTATGGGTCTCTGGACTGTCCCTTACAGATAAAATGTCATTTATAAAAGTAGGGCTGGGAATTTACCACGGACCTCACGATACGATATTACCATGATATTTAGGTGCTGATACGATATGTATTGCGATTCCACAGGTATCACAATTCTACATGAATGTGATTCGATACTGCAATTTTACTGCGATTCGATGTTTCAAAATGTTTTGCTTGCTCACTATATGTCTGCTGCAGAGGGAGAAAAGAGAGGATTTAAGTGTGCTCTCTCTAATTCTCTCTTGCTGTTTGGGGTTTTAGGCTGGGTTTCTGTACAACACTTTGAGATATCAGCTGATGTACAAAGCGCTATATAAATTGATTTGATGTGATTTGAGAGGAGCCATGGCAAAATCATGGAAATAAAAAGTGCTGAAAACATATTTTGCTCCCTATTTTAAAAGAAGATAGAGAACAAGCTATGAAGGAAAAATAGTGCAGGTACAACCAGCAAAAATAATATTGCGATATCATTAAAAAAATCCTGAAACGTAACTATAGATTTTTCTCCCATCACTATTTAAATAGATACAGGTTCTTATGTAATTAAGAGATGTAATATAAGGAGTTATTGATGTTGCAGAAAGCCCCAACAAGGATATTGAGATGAGGGGTTAAGAAATATAATTTGTATTGCTTAGTAATCTAAAAGCACTGAACCTGAAATGTGTCCAGTCAAGGTCAAATATACGTATTCAAGCTGATCTGTGTAAGCCAATATCGTAGCAACTTAAATATAATATATTATAATATATGCCACGTTTCGTGTTTACATCAAACATCAAGACTCGTGATGTAGTGTTTGGTGTTTACATCAAACATCAAGACTCGTGATGTAGAGTTTGGTGTTTACATCAAACATCAAGACTCGTGATGTAGTGTTTGGTGTTTCAGTTAGGCTTCGTCCCAGATGGCACCCTATTCCCTATATACTGTAGTGAACCCTATTCCCTATATACTGTCCTATATACTGTAGTGTACCCTATTCCCTATATACTGTCCTATATACTGTAGTGTACCCTATTCCCTACATACTGTCCTATATACTGTAGTGTACCCTATTCCCTATATACTGTCCTATATACTGTAGTGTACCCTATTCCCTATATACTGTCCTATATACTGTAGTGTACCCTATTCCCTATATACTGTAGTGCACCCTATTCCCTATATACTGTAGTGTACTACTCTTAACCAGATTCCAGATCTCATATTACTGTATGATTGTGTTTTATATATATATATATATATTTGTTGAAAAAAATATTAATGTTACAAATGAATAATTTGTACAGTTCTTTATCATTTTTTAAAATTATTTGTCATATTTGACTTTGTAAAGCCTAGCAGTGCTACTTTTTTGTGAGGCAGATATATCTTATTTTGCAACAAAATGTGATTATTTGTCTGTCTGAAATAAAATCATCAAGTGACAATTTTTAAACAAATACACGTCTGTCATTGAACAACCCCATGTCATGATTAGATAGTAAACAACCCCATGTCATGATTAGATAGTGAACAACCCCATTCCATGATTAGATAGTAAACAACCCCATGTCATGATTAGATAGTAAACAACCCCATGATTATATAGTAAACAACCCCATGATTAGATAGTGAACAACCCCATTCCATGATTAGATAGTGAACAACCCCATTCCATGATTAGATAGTGAACAACCACATTCCATGATTAGATAGTAAACAACCCCATTCCATGATTAGATAGTAAACAACCCCATGTCATGATTAGATAGTAAACAACCCCATTCCATGATTAGATAGTAAACAACCCCATGTCATGATTAGATAGTAAACAACCCCATGTCATGATTAGATAGTAAACAACCCCATGTCATGATTAGATAGTAAACAACCCCATTCCATGATTAGATAGTAAACAACCCCATGTCATGATTAGATAGTAAACAACCCCATGTCATGATTAGATAGTAAACAACCCCAAGTCATGATTAGATAGTGAACAACCCCATTCCATGATTAGATAGTAAACAACCCCATGTCATGATTAGATAGTAAACAACCCCATGATTAGATAGTAAACAACCCCATGATTAGATAGTGAACAACCCCATTCCATGATTAGATAGTGAACAACCCCATTCCATGATTAGATAGTAAACAACCACATTCCATGATTAGATAGTAAACAACCCCATGTCATGATTAGATAGTAAACAACCCCATTCCATGATTAGATAGTAAACAACCCCATCTCATGATTAGATAGTAAACAACCCCATGTCATGATTAGATAGTAAACAACCCCATTCCATGATTAGATAGTAAACAACCCCATTCCATGATTAGATAGTAAACAACCCCATGATTAGATAGTGAACAACCCCATTCCATGATTAGATAGTAAACAACCCCATTCCATGATTAGATAGTAAACAACCCCATGATTAGATAGTAAACAACCCCATTCCATGATTAGATAGTGAACAACCCCATTCCATGATTAGATAGTGAACAACCCCATTCCATGATTAGATAGTGAACAACCCCATTCCATGATTAGATAGTAAACAACCCCATTCCATGATTAGATAGTGTACAACCCCATTCCATGATTAGATAGTAAACAACCCCATGATTAGATAGTAAACAACCCCATTCCATGATTAGATAGTAAGCAACCCCATTCCATGATTAGATAGTGAACAACCCCATGATTAGATAGTGAACAACCCCATTCCATGATTAGATAGTGAACAACCCCATTCCATGATTAGATAGTAAACAACCCCATGATTAGATAGTGAACAACCCCATTCCATGATTAGATAGTAAACAACCCCATGATTAGATAGTGAACAACCCCATTCCATGATTAGATAGTGAACAACTCCATTCCATAATTAGATAGTGAACAACCCCATTCCATGATTAGATAGTGAACAACCCCATTCCATGATTAGATAGTGAACAACCCCATGATTAGATAGTAAACAACCCCATTCCATGATTAGATAGTAAACAACCCCATGATTATATAGTGAACAACCCCATGATTAGATAGTAAACAACCCCATGATTAGATAGAGAACAACCCCATTCCATGATTAGATAGTGAACAACCCCATGATTATATAGTGAACAACCCCATGATTATATAGTGAACAACCCCATTCCATGATTAGATAGTGAACAACCCCATTCCATGATTATATAGTAAACAACCCCCTTCCATGATTAGATAGTAAACAATCCCATGATTAGATAGTAAACAACCCCATGATTAGATAGTGAACAACCCCATTCCATGATTAGATAGTGAACAACCCCATTCCATGATTAGATAGTAAACAACCCCATGATTAGATAGTGAACAACCCCATTCCATGATTAGATAGTGAACAACCCCATTCCATGATTAGATAGTGAACAACCCCATTCCATGATTAGATAGTAAACAACCCCATGATTAGATAGTGAACAACCCCATTCCATGATTAGATAGTGAACAACCCCATTCCATGATTAGATAGTAAACAACCCCCTTCCATGATTAGATAGTAAACAACCCCATGATTAGATAGTGAACAACCCCATTCCATGATTAGATAGTAAACAACCCCATGTCATGATTAGATAGTAAACAACCCCATGTCATGATTAGATAGTAAACAACCCTATTCCATGATTAGATAGTAAACAACCCCATTCCATGATTAGATAGTAAA
The DNA here is from genome assembly GCF_045791955.1 of Oncorhynchus clarkii lewisi. Lineage (NCBI taxonomy): Eukaryota > Metazoa > Chordata > Actinopteri > Salmoniformes > Salmonidae > Oncorhynchus > Oncorhynchus clarkii. Next base: position 8,764,744 of record NC_092151.1, read on the forward strand.
CAACCCCATGATTAGATAGTGAACAACCCCATTCCATGATTAGATAGTAAACAACCCCATTCCATGATTAGATAGTAAACAACCCCATGATTAGATAGTGAACAACCCCATGATTAGATAGTGAACAACCCCATTCCATGATTAGATAGTAAACAACCCCATTCCATGATTAGATAGTAAACAACCCCATGATTAGATAGTGAACAACCCCATTCCATGATTAGATAGTAAACAACCCCATTCCATGATTAGATAGTAAACAACCCCATGTCATGATTAGATAGTAAACAACCCCATTCCATGATTAGATAGTAAACAACCCCATTCCATGATTAGATAGTAAACAACCCCATTTCATGATTAGATAGTAAACAACCCCATGATTAGATAGTGAACAACCCCATTCCATGATTAGATAGTAAACAACCCCATTCCATGATTAGATATTAAACAACCCCATGATTAGATAGTGAACAACCCCATGATTAGATAGTGAACAACCCCATTCCATGATTAGATAGTAAACAACCCCATTCCATGATTAGATAGTAAACAACCCCATGATTAGATAGTGAACAACCCCATTCCATGATTAGATAGTAAACAACCCCATTCCATGATTAGATAGTAAACAACCCCATGTCATGATTAGATAGTAAACAACCCCATGATTAGATAGTAAACAACCCCATTCCATGATTAGATAGTAAACAACCCCATGATTAGATAGTGAACAACCCCATTCCATGATTAGATAGTGAACAACCCCATTCCATGATTAGATAGTAAACAACCCCATGATTAGATAGTGAACAACCCCATTCCATGATTAGATAGTGAACAACCCCATTCCATGATTAGATAGTGAACAACCACATTCCATGATTAGATAGTAAACAACCCCCTTCCATGATTAGATAGTAAACAACCCCATGATTAGATAGTGAACAACCCCATTCCATGATTAGATAGTAAACAACCCCATGTCATGATTAGATAGTAAACAACCCCATGTCATGATTAGATAGTAAACAACCCCATTCCATGATTAGATAGTAAACAACCCCATTCCATGATTAGATAGTAAACAACCCCATGATTAGATAGTGAACAACCCCATTCCATGATTAGATAGTAAACAACCCCATGTCATGATTAGATAGTAAACAACCCCATGATTAGATAGTGAACAACCCCATTCCATGATTAGATAGTGAACAACCCCATTCCATGATTAGATAGTAAACAACCCCCTTCCATGATTAGATAGTAAACAACCCCATTCCATGATTATATAGTAAACAACCCCCTTCCATGATTAGATAGTGAACAACCCCATTCCATGATTAGATAGTGAACAACCCCATGTCATTATTAGATAGTAAACAACCCCATGATTAGATAGTGAACAACCCCATTCCATGATTAGATAGTAAACAACCCCATGATTAGATAGTGAACAACCCCATTCCATGATTAGATAGTGAACAACCCCATGATTAGATAGAGAACAACCCCATGCCATGATTAGATAGTGAAAAAACACAAATTTCTTTAAACAAATTGATCAACGTTTCTGAAAATGGAAATCAAGTGTTTTGGAATTAAACTCTTAATATACAAATATAGTAGCAGCTTAGGAGAATAGCAACGTAATGAGGGAGATTTGCTTTTGTTCACCAGAGCGACCTTAGGTTATTGAAATGGCCACTTCTCTGAGATCATTAATCAAATGAGACAGATCATTTTAAATCTTAAGGCAAGGATTGAGGACCATTTTTTATCTGAATAACATGTTGTCAAGTCAGTGAAGAGTTATGGCTACCTGCCGCACTAGCTGTTTACCAAGAGGCATGCACCCTCCATTTCAATTTGCAGTTACCAAGGCAGAGCTTGGATTGATGGACGTACTCTAGGACCTAGGTCATAGTGTGGAGAGTGTGTGTGTGTGTGTGTGTGTGTGTCTGTGTGTGTGTGTGTGTGTGTGTGTGTGTGTGTGTGTGTGTGTGTGTGTGCGTGCGTGCGTGCGTGCGTCCGTGTGTGTGGAGGGATGTTCTCAGGGTCTGCATTTCAATAGGACCTTTACTCTGGTTAACACATACAATACCATGACTAAAATAGCACTGTAATGTCAAGTAAAGAACACTGATTAATTTGTGCCTGTTAAGGGGAGACATACAACTCAAGCATTTAACATCAAATTTTCTGTTTACTTAACCGTAATGTGGCAATGTTCATTTTGGGCTTTTGATTGAAGCTTAACTTTCTTCACGGGAAACAGTTGCCATTAGTAATGTGTGTTTTGTGTGTGTGTGTCAATTCATTCCTATGTTTACATGATTAGGAATTACCATAATGTTCCTATAATTGCTACACATTAAAGCACATTATTTCTGTCGCTGTGAGATGACCTGATTGTATGTACCATTAAGCATATTAATACCAATGTGGTAAATATAACCACAGCTCCACAGCCTCACAGGAAAGAAACTAGAGAGCATTAAAATAATCAGCCCAACAAGATGACAGAAGGCCTCTTCACCATCTTGCTGTCCTTAGTTCTGCTAGCCTGAAGCTTGAACCATCTTGCTGTCCTTAGTTCTGCTAGCCTGAAGCTTGAGCCATCTTGCTGTCCTCAGTTCTGCTAGCCTGACGCTTGAACCATCTTGCTGTCCTCAGTTCTGTCAGCCTCAACTGTTATAATCTGTCATATTTACGGATGCTCTACGGTCATTAAAAATATATACACCCATTGATTCTTGAAATGCTTTATGGATGCAAAGTCTCATTCCATGTCTCAATTTTATACTTTAAAACATTGTGAAAAGCATCATGTTGATATCATGTAGATCATGTCCAGTGGGGTTTGTGTATGAGTGGAGTGCCCCTGTGGGTATTATCCATGAGGAGGATTGGAGTGCCCCTGTGGGTATTATCCATGAGGAGGATTGGAGTGCCCCTGTGGGTATTATTCATGAGGAGGATTGGAGTGCCCTGTGGGTATTATCCATGAGGAGGATTGGAGTGCCCTGTGGGTATTATCCATGAGGAGGATTGGAGTGCCCCTGTGGGTATTATCCATGAGGAGGATCGGAGTGCCCTGTGGGTATTATCCATGAGGAGGATTGGAGTGCCCCTGTGGGTATTATCCATGAGGAGGATTGGAGTGCCCCTGTGGGTATTATCCATGAGGAGGATTGGAGTGCCCCTGTGGGTATTATCCATGAGGAGGATTGGAGTGCCCCTGTGGGTATTATCCATGAGGAGGATTGGAGTGCCCTGTGGGTATTATCCATGAGCAGGATTGGAGTGCCCCTGTGGGTATTATCCATGAGGAGGATTGGAGTGCCCTGTGGGTATTATCCATGAGGAGGATTGGAGTGCCCCTGTGGGTATTATCCATGAGGAGGATTGGAGTGCCCTGTGGGTATTATCCATGAGGAGGATTGGAGTGCCCCTGTGGGTATTATCCATGAGGAGGATTGGAGTGCCCCTGTGGGTATTATCCATGAGGAGGATTGGAGTGCCCTGTGGGTATTATCCATGAGGAGGATTGGAGTGCCCTGTGGGTATTATCCATGAGGAGGATTGGAGTGCCCTGTGGGTATTATCCATGAGGAGGATTGGAGTGCCCTGTGGGTATTATCCATGAGGAGGATTGGAGTGCCCTGTGGGTATTATCCATGAGGAGGATTGGAGTGCCCCTGTGGGTATTATCCATGAGGAGGATTGGAGTGCCCCTGTGGGTATTATTCATGAGGAGGATTGGAGTGCCCCTGTGGGTATTATCCATGAGGAGGATTGGAGTGCCCCTGTGGGTATTATCCATGAGGAGGATTGGAGTGCCCTGTGGGTATTATCCATGAGGAGGATTGGAGTGCCCCTGTGGGTATTATCCATGAGGAGGATTGTGTCAAAGGAAAGAGAGGGACGTTAGGAAAATAAGTCTTTATTTCAGAGGTTGTATCAGTCTTCTATCTCATAATTACTGCATAAGTAATATCATATGCGACACAACGTTCACATCCCACAACTGTGGGTTGAGACAATGGTAAAGAAATGGAGGATAGAGGATTTACACACAGCCACTCAGCTCATCAGAGTGTTGCAGGAGCGATTGAGCGGGTGCCGAGAGGGCAGTGCCAGAGGTGGCAGATGAAAGCAGCGGCAGCTGGCCTTGACCGAGGAGGAAAACAGACAACAGCCGAGGGACCAGTTGGAGACGGAGATGAAGGACTTGCCATTGGGCACTAGTGTGGGAAGCTGCCTGGAGAGGCTGGATGGGACTGAAAAACATATCAGGGAATGTTGTTAATGAAGGGTCCGTGGATACTAATCAGCCATAGGCTGCACCTGAAATGGTATCCGTTTCCAGACACATACATATACACACAATAACATACACTAGCGTTCAAAAGTTTGGGGTCACTTAGAAATGTCCTTGTTTTTGAAAGAAAAGCAAACATTTTAGTCCATTAAAATAACATCAAATTGATCCGAAATACAGTGTAGACATTGTTAATGTTGTAAATGACTATTGTAGCTGGAAACGGCAGATTTGTAATGTAATATCTACGTAGGCGTACAGAGGCCCATTATCAGCAACCATCACTCCTGTGTTCCAATAGAAAGAGGAGTGGGAGGCCCCGGTGCACAACTGAGCAAGAGGACAAGTACTTTAGAGTGTCTAGTTTGAGAAACAGACTCCTCACAAGTCCTCAACTGGCAGCTTCATTAAATAGTACCCGCAAAACACCAGTCTCAAGGTCAACAGTGAAGAGGCAGTTCCGGGATGCTGGCCTTCTAGGCAGAGTTGCAAAGAAAAAGCCATATCTCAGACTGGCCCATAAAAAGAAAAGTTTAAGATGGGCGAAGAACACAGACAGGCCAGCATTCCCGAAGTCGCCTCTTCACTGTTGATGTTGAGACTGGTGTTTTGCGGGTACTATTTAATGAAGCTGCCAGTTGAGGACTTGTAAGGTGTCTGTTTCTCAAACTAGACACTCTAATGTACTTGTCCTCTTGCTGAGTTGTGCACCAGGGCCTCCCACTCCTCATTCTATTCCGGTTAACCAGTTTGCACTGTTCTGTGAAGGGAGTACTACACAGCATTGTACGAGATCTTCTGTTTCTTAGCAATTGCTCGCATGGCATAGCCTTCATTTCTCAGAACAAGAATAGACTGACGAGTTTCAGAAGAAAGGTCTTTGTTTCTGGCCATTTTGAGCCTGTAATCAAACCCACAAATGCTGATGCTCCAGATACTCAGCTAGTCTAAAGAAGGACAGTTTTATTGCTTCTTTAATCAGACCAACAGTTTTCAGCTGTGCTAATATAATTGCAAAAGGGTTTTCTAATGATCAATTAGCCTTTTAAAATGATAAACTTGGATAAGCTAACACAACGTGCCATTGGAACACAGGAGTGATGGTTGCTGATAATGGGCCTCTGTACGCCTATGTAGATATTCCATTCAAAATCTGCTGTTTCCAGCTACAATAGTCATTTACAACACGCAGACATATACACACGCAGACACGTGTATTTTGTGTTGTACATACGTGGTGGTAGAGTAGTGACCTGAGGGCACACACTTGTGTTGTGAAATCTGTTGTGAATGTATTGTAATGTTTTTACCATTTTTATAACCCCAGGAAGAGTAGCTGCTGCCCTGGCAGGAGCAAATGGGGATCCATAATACAATACAATACAATACAATACATATGGGTCCTGGTCGAAAGGAGTGCACTATGTAGGGTATAGAGTGCCATTTTGGATAATGACGTGTAACATTACTGACACAATCTGTACTTGTAGGTCCCCGGTATCTATGTCCTAATTTAGGATGTGCATAATTACGACTTTGACACAATTAATGCGTTGATGTCAATGGAAGATTTGTGTTAATCGTGAGTCAAGTTAAATAAATTCCATGATGTAATTGCTAATAGAAGCCAATGATCTATCTTACGTACATGCTGGTATTTCAGATGTGTTTCATCTGGTGCATTCTGGATAATATGTTTCATCTGGTGCATTCTGGATAATATGTTTCATCTGGTGCATTCTGGATAATATGTTTCATCTGGTGCATTCTGGATAATATGTTTCAGTGATACAGCGTTCATGTTAGTTTTTAGTTTTTGGTTTGTTTGTTCCCTCTTGCTTCCTCTCTTTTGACTTATCGCAGTTACAGAATACTGCAGTTTTAGTTTGGACATTTATTTGACTTTATTGCTGCATCTCTTTCATCTCTTTGGCTTTCGAATAGTGCTATTAAAAAAACATATGTTTTATCTTTAATCCCTGATATTAGTTTCAGATATGAATATCATCTTTGCAATTCATTACAATATTAAAATGTAGTGGTCGTAATTGAAATGTCCATTAAATATTCATGAATCTCATGAAGTCAAACAGTCAACCTGCCACACTCTATAATATAAAATGAATTTCACTTCCCCAGCATGACCCATATAGTTTGTCAGTAACTTTCCTAAAAGCGCCCTCCTTGGCCTCATCGGTGAAATGTTAATTTAATAAAGTTTTTTTTTTTTACAATGAAAAGCTGATGTTTCTATGTCAAACAGCTTTGTTATATTTCAGGCTGATGTGATGTATACAAAGTGTAATATTAGGATCCAAACTGAATACATGTCAACTCTCTCTCTATATATTTTTACATAAATCATCAAGTCAGTTAAGAACAAATTCTTATTTACAATGATGGCCTACCTTGGTCAAACACAGACAATGCTGGACCAATTTTCCACCACCCTACGGGACTCCCAATCACAGCCGGTTGTGATACAGCTGGGATTCGAACCAGGGTGTCTGTAGTGATACTACTATCACTGTGATGCAAGGCCTTAGACCGCTGTGCCACTCGGGAGCCATGAGTGACATGGCACAGGTGTCTTTGTATTTTCAGCCCATAACCATGTGTGTGAGGTGTATACTTTTGTTTCAAAATAGATTTGTTTAAGACTACTAAGAAGCACTCTGTGTGACCCTGATTTAGCCCAATGCAGTAAAAGGTTAAGTGAATAATTTCTATCAGTGTAATCAAGGTGTCTGTGTTTTATAATACCATAATAGGCCAGCACTATTAAAATAAATCATCATTTCATTTTAATCACAGAGGTTGTTCCTCTGCACATTATGAACAGATGATCTACTGATTATCAGTTTTATATTCATCATATATGACCAGACTACATGTGCGTCTGAAATGGCCCTCTATTCCCTATTATAGTGCACTACTTTTGACCAAGGCTCATAGGACTCTGGTCAAAGGTAGGGTGCACCCTATCAGGAATAGGGTTCCATTTGGGACGCAACATTAGTGCACTACATAGGGAACAGAGTGCCATTTGGAATGCAATCATGGTCGTCAGGTAATACACTCAGCAAATCGCCCAGCTTACTAAATTAAAAATTCCCATCTCTCGTTTTGAATAGTCCATCCATAACCATAGCTGAGAGATAACAGCCTACTATTATAGACGTGGAGACTTGGGAGATATTTTAATTAGAGGGAACTGCTATATGTATTACGGACAAAGAGTGGAATGTTTCTTTATCTACACTGACTTAATTTGGAAGTTTGGTAATAAAGTAACTTTTTTTTCTACTTAAGTCAATGTACAGTACTGGGAAGTTGTAACTGATTTGAATTGTATTGAGCATTGGTCCCTTCATTTTTCTCAACATAATACTGCTTGTCCATTTAAAAATGGTACAAAACTTTTCAATGGATTCTATTATGTCTATCAACTCCAGGAAATGTTGGATTCTATTAACTCAATGGATTCTATTAACTCAATGTATTCTACTAACTCAATGGATTCTATAGATTCTACTAACTCAATGTATTCTACTAACTCAATGTATTCTACTAACTCAATGGATTCTATAGATTCTATTAACTCAATGTATTCTATTAACTCAATGGATTCTATTAACTCAATGGATTCTACTAACTCAATGGATTCTATTAACTCAATGTATTCTACTAACTCAATGGATTCTATAGATTCTACTAACTCAATGTATTCTACTAACTCAATGGATTCTATAGATTCTATTAACTCAATGGATTCTATTAACTCAATGGATTCTATTAACTCAATGTATTCTATACATTCTACTAACTCAATGGATTCTATTATATCTATTAACTCCAGGAAATGTTGGATTCTATTAACTCAATGGATTCTATACATTCTACTAACTCAATGGATTCTATTATATCTATTAACTCCAGGAAATGTTGGATTCTATTAACTCAATGGATTCTATAGATTCTACTAACTCAATGGATTCTATTAACTGAATGGATTCTATTAACTCAATGTATTCTACTAACTCAATGGATTCTATAGATTCTACTAACTCAATGGATTCTATTATATCTATTAACTCCAGGAAATGTTGGATTCTATTAACTCAATGGATTCTATAGATTCTACTAACTCAATGGATTCTATTATATCTATTAACTACAGGAAATGTTGGATTCTATTAACTCAATGGATTCTATAGATTCTATTAACTCAATGGATTCTACTAACTCAATGGATTCTATTAACTCAATGGATTCTATAGATTTTATTAACTCAATGGATTCTATAGATTCTACTAACTCAATGGATTCTATTATATCTGTTAACTCCGGGAATTGTTGGATTCTACTAACTCAATGGATTCTATAGATTTTATTAACTCAATGGATTCTACTAACTCAATGGATTCTATGGATTCTATTAACTCAATTGATTCTATTAACTCGGTTGATTCTCAAATGGATTCTACTAACTCAATGGATTCTATAGATTCTACTAACTCAATGGATTCTATGGATTTTAGTGACTCAATGGATTCTACTAACTCAATGGATTGTCAAATGGATTCTACTAACTCCAAGACAGGATAAGATGTGAAGAAAGAGAGACACCATTCCATAATGCACTTAAAGTCAGTAGAGGGAATGGCTCTCTCTCTCTCTCTCTCTCTCTCTCTCTCTCTCTCTCTCTCTCTCTCTCTCTCTCTCTCTCTCTCTCTCTCTCTCTCTCTCTCTCTCTCTCTCTCTCTCTCTCTCTCTCTCTCTCTCTCTCTCTCTCTCTCTCTCTCTCTCTGTCTCTCTCTCTGTTTCTGTCTCTCTCTGTCTCTCTCTGTCACTCTCTCTTTCTCTCTCTCTCTCTCTCTCTCTCTCTCTCTCTCTCTCTCTCTCTCTCTCTCTCTCTCTCTCTCTCTCTCTCTCTCTCTCTCTCTCTCTCTCTCTGTCTCTCTCTCTGTTTCTGTCTCTCTCTGTCTCTCTCTGTCACTCTCTTTCTTTCTCTCTCTCTCTCTCTCTCTCTCTCTCTCTCTCTCTCTCTCTCTCTCTCTCTGAATCCTCTGCCAACACCCGCTCAAGGTGATTTATCTGCTGGCTCCACACTACAACCAGCCCCTCCAGAGGAAGGCAACGCCAGGCCTGTGTGTTATTGAGCCAGTGGCATTCCGCCCAATCGTTATCGCTTGGCACCCAAGACTTCACAACACAGCAGAGCTCCAGAGGCTTAAGCTTCAAAATGGTGGCCGCTTTCCGTGTTCCACCCATGAGCTGCAGTATAAATTGTATTTACATTTATTTATTTCAATTGACTGACTTCCTTCTATGAATTGTAACTCTATGAACTGTAAAAATCTTTGAAATTGTTGCATGTTGCGTTTATACACTGCTCAAAAAAATAAAGCGAACACTTAAACAACACGATGTAACTCCAAGTCAATCACACTTCTGTGAAATCAAACTGTCCACTTAGGAAGCAAGACTGATTGACAATGAATTTCACATGCTGTTTTGCAAATGGAATAGACAACAGGTGGAAATTATAGGCAATTAGCTAGACACCCCCAATAAAGGAGTGGTTCTGCAGGTGGTGACCACAGACCACTTCTCAGTTCCTATGCTTCCTGGCTGATGTTTTGGTCACTTTTGAATGCTGGCGGTGCTTTCACTCTAGTGGTAGCATGAGACGGAGTCTACAACCCACACACGTGGCTCAGGTAGTGCAGCTCATCCAGGATGGCACATCAATGCGAGCTGTGGCAAAAAAGTTTGCTGTGTCTGTCAGCGTAGTGTCCAGAGGATGGAGGCGCTACCAGGAGACAGGCCAGTACATCAGGAGACCTGGAGGAGGCCGTAGGAGGGCAACAACCCAGCAGCAGGACCGCTACCTCCGCCTTTGTGCAAGGAGGAGCAGGAGGAGCACTGCCAGAGCCCTGCAAAATGACCTCCAGCAGGCCACAAATGTGCATGTGTCTGCTCAAACGGTCAGAAACAGACTCCATGAGGGTGGTATGAGGGCCCGACGTCCACAGGTGGGGGTTGTGCTTACAGCCCAACACCGTGCAGTACGTTTGGCATTTGCCAGAGAACACAAAGATTGGCAAATTCGCCACTGGCGCCCTGTGCTCTTCACAGATGAAAGCAGGTTCACACTGAGCACATGTGACAGACGTGACAGAGTCTGGAGACGCCGTGGAAAACGTTCTGCTGCCTGCAACATCCTCCAGCATGACCGGTTTGGCGGTGGGTCAGTCATGGTGTGGGGTGGCATTTCTTTGGGGGGCCGCACAGCCCTCCATGTGTACGCCAGAGGTAGCCTGACTGCCATTAGGTACCGAGATGAGATCCTCAGACCCCTTGTGAGACCATATGCTGGTGCGGTTGGCCCTGGGTTCCTCCTAATGCAAGACAATGCTAGACCTCATGTGGCTGGAGTGTGTCAGCAGTTCCTGCAAGAGGAAGGCATTGATGCTATGGACTGGCCCGACCGTTCCCCAGACCTGAATCCAATTGAGCACATCTGGGACATCATGTCTCGCTCCATCCACCAACGCCACGTTGCACCACAGACTGTCCAGGAGTTGGCGGATGCTTTAGTCCAGGTCTGGGAGGAGATCCCTCAGGAGACCATCCGCCACCTCATCAGGAGCTTGCCCAGGCGTTATAGGGAGGTCATACAGGCACGTGGAGGCCACACACACTATTGAGCCTCATTTTGACTTGTTTTAAGGACATTGCATCAAAGTTGGATCAGCCTGTAGTGTGGTTTTCCACTTTAATTTTGAGTGTGACTCCAAATCCGTACCTCCATGGGTTGATAAATTTGATTTCCATTGATCATTTTTGTGTGATTTTGTTGTCAGCACATTCAACTATGTAAAGATAAAAGTATTTAATAAGAATATTTCATTCATCCAGATCTAGGATGTGTTATTTTAGTGTTCCCTTTATTTTTTTGAGCAGTGTATTTTGGTTCAGTATAATCTTAAACTTTCACTGAAAGACTATTTCACTATCCATGCATGGTTCGTTAAGAACATTAGCTAGCTCCACCATTTTCGATTATGTGGCTGGAAAGTAACGAAGCTTTGTAGATGTGAGGTGAGTGGTTGTTATCTAGTCGGATACCCACATTATAGCCAACTAAAGACTTATTTTTCTGGTTGCTAAAAATACATTACAAAACGCCCTTATACAATCAGTGTACATCCTGGACATGGTTAAATATCCATACTACCCCAGGTTTAAATAAGAGCACGGGAAGCTTGGCCTAACACCCTTACACAGGTTATTAAAGTTTGGGTTGCGTGGCAAAATAAAGGTTTTTGCCCATTTGACCTACGTGGAGGAATGTTTGGTCATGGCTTGATTTGTAGTTGTGGTGTTGGGTCACTACCAAGTTTACCCTAAATGTAGCTACATGGTTTGCACACCATACCCACCATTGTAAGTTTGAGAAGAAAGATTCTCGATGATCTACACTGTTACAGGTGTAGGTCCTGGGGAGCCTCAGTCAGACACATTATGTTTGTGTCTGTCTCCGCAAAACGTCTGTAGCATTGAAATGAAGCCACTGATTACATTCACCAGGCAATTAAAACTCAATTAGGAGTAAAATCCTGATATATACAGTACCAGTCAAAAGTTTGGGCACACCTACTCATTCAAGGGTTTTTCTTTGTTTTGACTATTTTCTACATTGTAGAATAATAGTGAAGACATCATTTGCACACTCTTGGCATTTTCTCAACCTGCTTCCTGAGGAATACTTTTCCAACAGTCTTGAAGGAGTTCCCACAAACAGTGCCTTCGGAAAGTATTCAGACCCCTTGACTTTTTCCACATTTTGATACATAACAGCTTTATTCTAAAATGGATTACGTTTACAAAAATAACTCAGCAATGTACACACAATACCCCATAATGACAAAGCAAAAACAATGTAATGCAAATGTATATATAAAAAAAGCCTTATTTACAATGCAAATGCAAATGTATATATAATGCAAATGTATATAAAAAAAAGCCTTATTTACATAAGTATTCAGACCCTTTGCTATGAGACATGGAATTGAGGTCAGGTGCATCCTGTTTCCATTGATCATCCTTGAAATGTTTCTACAACTTGATTGGAGTCCACCTGGGGTAAATCGAATTGATTGGAATTGATTTGGAAAGGCACACACCCGTCTATAAGGTCCCACAGTTGACAGTGCATGTCAGAGCAAAAACCAAGCCATGAGGTCGAAGGAATTGTCCATAGAGCTCCAAGACAGGATTGTGTCGAGGCACAGATCTAGGGAAGGGCACCAAAAAAGTCAGCAGCATTGAAGGTCCCCAAAAACACAGTGGCCTCCATCATTCTTAAATGGAAGAAGTTTGGAACCACCAAGACTCTTCCTAGAGCTGGCTGCCTGGCCAAACTGAGCAATCAGGGGAGAAGGGCCTTAGTCAGGAAGGTGACCAAGTAGTTGATGGTCACTCTGACAGAGCTCCAGAGTTCATCTGTGGAGATGGGAGAACCTTGCAGAAGGACAACCATCTCTGCAGCACTCCACCAATCAGGCTTTTATGGTAGAATGGCCAGACGGAAGCCACTCCTCAGGAAAAGGCACATAACAGCCCGCTTGGAGTTTGCCAAAAGGCACCTAAAGACTCCCTGACCATGAGAAACAAGATTATCTGGTCTGATGGAAACAAGATTGAACTCTTTGGCCTGAATGCCAAGTGTCACGTCTGGAGTAAACCTGGCACCATCCCTACAGTCAAGCAGCATACCACCCTGCATCCCTGGCTTACTTCTGAAGTTCTGGATGGGAGACCAGATGCTGCTGGAAGTGGTGTTGGAGGGCCAATAGGAGGCACACTTTCCTCTGGCCTAAGAGGCAATGATTGCTCTCTGTAGGGTGCTGTCTTTTGGATGGGACGTTAAATGGTTGTCCTGACACTCTGTAGTTGCTAAAGATCCCATGGTACTTATTGTAACGGTAGGGGTGTTAACCCCAGCGTCCTGGCTAAGTTCCCAATCTGGCCCTCATACCATCACAGTCATCTACTCATTGCCAGCTTACAATTGGCTCATTCATCCTTGTTGCTGTAACTGAGAATGTGTTCTCAGTCAACTTACCTGGTAAAATAAGGGATAAATAAAAAATACAGTGAAGGGTGGTGGCAGCATCATGCTTTGGGGATATTTTCCAGTGGCAAAGATCAACATAGCAAAGTACAAAGAGATCCTTGATGAAAACCTACTCCAGAGTGCTCAGGACCCCAGAATGGGGTGAAGGTTCATCTTCCAACAGGAAACGACCCTAAGCAACCAGCCAAGACAACACAGGAGTGGCTTCGGGACAAGTCTCTGAATGTCCTTGAGAGACCCATCTCTGAAGAGACCTGAAAATAGCTGTGCAGCGCCACTCCCCATCCAAAGTGACAGAGCTTGAGAGGATCTGCAGAGAATAATGGGAGAAACTCCCCAAATAGAGGAGGCTGTAATCGCTAACAAAGTACTGAGTAAAGGTTCTGAATACTCATGCAAATGTGATATTTCATTTTGAAAATATATATACTGTATATATATAAATTTGTAAACTTATCTAAAAACCTGTTTTTGCTTTATCATTATGGGGTATTGTGTGTAGATTGATGAGGGGAAAAATAATTTTATACATTTTAGAATAAGGCTGTAACATAACAAAATGTGGAAAAAGTCAAGGGGTCTGAATACTTTCCGAAGGCACTGTATGTTGAGTGCCTCTCAGCTGCTTTTCCTTCACTCTGCGGTCCAACTCATCCCAAACCATCTCAATTGGGTTGAAGTTGGGTGTTTGTGGAGGCCAGGTCATCTGATGCAGCACTCCATCACTCTCCTTTGTCAAATAGCCCTTACACAGCCTGGAGGTGTGTTTTGGGTCAATGTCCTGTTGGAAAACAAATGATAGTCCCATTAAGCACATACCAGATGGGATGGCGTGTCACCAGCAAAGCAACCCCAAACCATCACACCTCCTCCTCCATACTTCACGTTGCGAACCAAACATGTGGAGATCATCGGTTCACCTACTCTGCTTCTCACAAAGACACGGCAGTTGGAACCAAAAATCTCAAATTTGGACTCATCGGACCAAAGGACAGATTTCCACTCGTGTTTCTTGGCCCAAGCAAGTCTCTTATTATTATTTGTGTCCTTCAGTAGAGTTTTCTTGTCAGAAATTTGACCAGAACAGCTGATGTTGAGATGTGTCTGTTATTTGAACTTATTTGGGCTGCAATTTCTGAGACTTGTAACTCTAATGAACTTATCCTCTGCAGCAGAGGTAATTCTGGGTCTTCCTTTCCTGTGATGTTCCTCATGAGAGCCAGTTTCATCATAGCGCTAGATGGATTTTGCGACTGCACTTCAAGAAACTTTGAAAGTTCATGAACTTTCCGGATTGACTGACCTTCATGCGTTAAAGTAATGATGGACTGTCACTTCTCTTTGCTCATTTGAGCTGTTCTTACCATAATATGGACTTGGTCTTTTATCAAATAAGACTATCATCTGTATACCACCCCTACCTTGTCACAACACAACTGATCGGCTCAAACGTATTAAGAAGTAAAATCCACAAATGTACTTTTAACAAGGCACACCTTTTAATTGAAATTAATTCCAGGTGACTACCTCAGGAAGCAGGTTGAGAAAATGCCAAGAGTGTGCAAAGCTGTCAAGGAAAATGGTGGCTACTTTGAAGAATCTCAAATAAAAAATATATTTAGATTTGTTTAACACTTTTTTGGTTACTACATGATTCCATATGTGTTATTTCATAGTTCTGATGTCTTCACTATTATTCTACAATGTATAAAATAGTAGAAATTAGTAGGTGTGTCCAAACTTTTGACTTGTACGGTATGTCTGCTCTCCAAGACCTGCAATGAAAATCACTGGTGTCAAACTTTGTCGGTTCATTGCCCAAGTAGCCAGTTTTCAAACATGCTGAGGTAGTAAGGGACTCTATGGCTGCGTTTACACAAGAAGCCCAATTCTGATCTTTTAATTCGGCAAAAGATCAAACTTGGGCTGCCTGTGTAAACGCAGCCTAAGTGGCCAGTGCAATGTACCTTTAAATCACCCTGTATCTTAACTATAGTGCACAACTCAAATGCCCATACTGGCCCCTAATGTAATTAGGAGTCAAGGCAATTTCCCTGTGGAAAACTTGGCTCTGATTTAATTGACTAATTTCCCTCAATGTTCTGATATGCAGGCTTTAGTCGGCATGGTTGGGTACACCGAACGGACCTTAACTTCACTCCAGCATAATCAGGGGCAGTTTAATTCAATTGTTGGCCAGTGCTCTATGAGGTGATGTATTTAGCATTGTTAAAGAGTGTGCTGCATTGTGTGAACTAGTAAATCATGGTGTCCTTTAGTTTCAGGCGATGTTCAGGGACTTGTGTTAAATCAACAGAAATGTAAAGAATTACTTGCAGCCTCAATCTAAGGACCTTTCTGCAAATGTACACCCTTTGTGGCCTGATACTCTTATACCAAACATTAGGAACACCTTCCTAACATTGAGTTGCACCCCCCCCCCCACGTTTTCAGACTCTTTACTCAGTACTGTGTTGAAGCACCTTTGGCAGCAATTACAGCCTTGAGTCTTCTTGGATATGATGCTACAAGCTTCACACACCTGTATTTGGGGAGTTTCTCCCATTCTTCTCCGCAGATCCTCTCAAGCTCTGTCAGGTTGGATGGGGAGTGTTGCTGCACAGCTATTTTCAGGCATCTCCAGGGATGTTAGATTGGGTTCAAGTCCGGGCTCTGGCTGGGCCACTCAAGGAAATTCAAAGACTTGTATCAGATGCTTGACATGCTCTGCTCACACCTACTGTAATTGTCCGAGCCTAAACCACATGAAAACAACATTAGACACTATGAAACACAACGCTTTTACTATCTGATCATCTGCCTTTGGCGTAAAGAGCAGGAACCCAACCTTCATCAAAGAAATTAGAAATACAGACATTGCCATCCTGCAAGAAACATGGTGTAGAGGAGACGGATCCACTGGTTGCCCTCTAGGATACAGAGAGCTGGTAGTCCCATCCACCAAACTACCAGGTGTGAAACATGTACTAGTCTGTGGCGACCTAAATGCCAGAACTGGACAAGAACCTGACACTCTCAGCACACAGGGGGACAAACACCCACCTGGGGGTGACAGTATTCCCTCCCAAATATGCCCCGCTAGACACAACTATGACAAAACAGCCAACAAAAATGGTTCACTACTCCTGAAGCTCTGTCGCATGCTGGGTCTGTACATAGTAAATGGTTGGCTTCGAGGAGACTCCTATGGTAGGTACAAATACAGCTCATCCCTTGGCAGTAGCACTGTCTATTACTTTATCACTGACCTCAACACAGAGTCTCTCAGAGTGATCAGATTCTGCCACTAACACCCCTATCACAGTCTACTTGAACAGAGCAATACTTAATTATGAGGCATCAACGCCAAAGGAACTGCACAATATTAAGAAATGCTATAGATGGAATGAAAGTAGAGTAGAAACCTACTAACAAATAATTAGGCAACAACAAATTCAATCCATTTTATAAAACTTCCTGGACAAAACATTTCACTGTAATAGTGAAGGTGTTAACTAGGCAGCAGAAAGCCTAAAAAGTGTATTTTAACTTTCGGATTCCCTATCAAATCTAAAAAATCTAAGGAGACAACCTAAGAAAATGAAAAACAATGACAAATGCTTTGATGAAGAATGCAAAAACCTAAGAAAGAAATTGAGAAGCCTATCCAACCAAAAACATAGAGACCCAGAAAACCTGAGCCTACACCTTCACTATGGTGAATCACTAAAACAATACAGAAATACACTACAGAAAAAGGAACAGCACGTCAGAAATCAGCTCAATGTAATTGATGAATCCATAGAATCTACCCACTTCTGAGAAAATTGGAACACACTAAACAAACAACAACACAAAGAGTTATCTATCCAAAATGGAGATTTGTGGATTAACCACTTGTCTCTATAACAAAGAACAAACAAAAAGCAAAAACATATACATGGTAAATGACAATTCTTAGATTATTAAAGACTACCAGAACCCACTGGATTAACTACAGGACAAAATACAAATCCTCCAACCCAAAAAGTGGTGTTGATGGTATCCTCAATGAAATGATTAATAAACAGACCACAAATTCCAATTGGCTGTAATTAAACTCTTTAACATCATCCTCAGCTCTGGCATCTTCCCCAATATTTGGAACCAAGGACTGATAACCCCAATCCACAAAAGTGGAGGCAAATTTGACCCCCAATAACTACCGTGGGATATGCGTCAACAGCGACCTTGTGAAAATCCTCTGCATCATCATTAACAGTAAACTTGTACATGTCCTCAATGAAAACAATGTACTGAGCAAATGTCAATTTGGCTTTTTATCAAATTACTGTACGACAAACACATCCTAATTGACAAACATACTAAAACAAAGGCAAAGTCTTCACATGCTTTGTTGATTTCAAACGCTTTTGACTCAATTTGGCATAAGGGTCTGCTATACAAATTTAAGGAAAGTGGTGTTGGGGGAAAAACACATGACATTATAAAATGATTGTACACAAACAACAAGTGTGCGGTTAAAATTGGCTTAAGCCCCACCCTCTTCAACACATATATCAAGGAATTGGAGAGGACACTAGAACAGCCTGCAGCACCCGGCCTCACCCTACTAGAATCTGAAGTCAAATGTCTACTGTTTGCTGGTGATCTGGTGTTTCTGTCCCCAATCAAGGAGGGCCTACAGCGACACCTAGATCTTCTGCATGGATTCTGTCAGACCTGGGCCCTGACAGACCTGGGCCCTGTCAGACCTGGGCCCTGACAGACCTGGGCCCTGTCAGACCTGGGCCCTGACAGACCTGGGCCCTGACAGACCTGGGCCCTGACAGACCTGGGCCCTGTCAGACCTGGGCCCTGACAGACCTGGGCCCTGACAGACCTGGGCCCTGACAGACCTGGGCCCTGTCAGACCTGGGCCCTGACAGACCTGGGCCCTGACAGACCTGGGCCCTGACAGACCTGGGCCCTGTCAGACCTGGGCCCTGACAGACCTGGGCCCTGACAGACCTGGGCCCTGACAGACCTGGCCCCTGTCAGACCTGGGCCCTGACAGACCTGGGCCCTGACAGACCTGGGCCCTGACAGACCTGGGCCCTGTCAGACCTGGGCCCTGACAGACCTGGGCCCTGACAGACCTGGGCCCTGAAAGTTCATCTCAGTAAGACAAAAATAATAACGTTCATAAAAAGGTCCAGTTGCCATGACCACAAAAACAAATTCCATCTAGACACTGTTGCCCTAGAGCACACAAAAAACTATACATACCTCGGCCTAAACATCAGTGCCACAGGTAACTTCCACAAAGCTGTGAATGATCTGAGAGTCAAGGCAAGAAGGGCATTCTACGCCATCAAAAGGAACATAAACCTCAACATACCAATTAGGATCTGGTTAAAAATACTTGAATCAGTTATAGAACGCATTTCCCTTTATGGTTGTAAAGTTTGGGGTCCGCTCACCAACCAAGAATTCACAAAAATATTATCTGTGTTCCATGTAAAACACCAAATAATGCATGCAGAGCAGAATTAGGCCAATACCCGCAAATTATCAAAACCCAGAAAATAGATATTCAATTCTACAACCACCTAAAAGGAAGCGATTCCCAAACCTTCCATAACAAAGCCAACACCTCCAGAGAGACAAACCTGGAGAAGAGTCCCCTAAGCAAGCTGGTCCTGGGGCTCTGTTCACAAACATGAACAGACCCCACAGAGCCCCAGGACAGCAACACAATTAGACCCAACCAAATCATGAGAAAACAACAAGATAATTATTTGACACATTGGAAAGCATTGACAAAAAAACAGAGCAAACTAGAATGGTATTTGGCCTAAACAGAGAGCAGAATACCAGAATAAGGACAGCTTTGACTGTGTACTATGTTGCTATTGAGAAAAGCCGCCGTAGGCAGACCTGGCTCTCAAGAGAAGACAGGCTATGTGCACACTGCCCACAAAACGAGGTGGAAACTGAGCTGCATTTCCTAACCTCCTGCCAAATGTATGACCATACTAGAGACACATATTTCCCTCATATTACACAGATCCACAAACAATTTGTAAAACAAATCCAATTTTGACAAACTCCCATATCTACTGGGTGAAATACCACAGTGTGCCATCACAGCAGCAAGATTTGTGACCTGTTGCCACAAGAAAAGGTCAACCAGTGAAAAGGGTAACCAACAACACTTTTGTAAATACAACCCATATTTATTTATTTGACATTTTGTAGTTGAACTATTTGCACATGGTTACAAAATTGTATATAGACATAATATGTTTCCCATGCTAATAAAGACCCTTGAATTTAATTTAATTAACTTGTCCCAAAGCCACTCCTGCATTGTTAGGGTCGTTGTCCTGTCGTTGTCCTTCGCCCCAGTCCTCGATCCTGACTAGTCTCCCAGTCCCTGCCACTGAAAAACATCCCCACAGCATGATGCTGTCACCACCATTCTTCACTGTAGGGATGGTGCCAGATTTCCTCCAGATGTGACGCTTGGCATTCAGGCCAAAGAGTTGGTTTCATCAGACCAGTGAATCGTGTTTCTCATGGTCTGAGTCTTTAGGTGCCTTTTGGAAAACTCTAAGTGGGCTGTCATGTGCCTTTTACTGAGGAGTGGCTTCCCTCTGGCCACTCAACATAAAGGCCTGATTGGTGGAGTGCTGAAGAGAGTGCTGCTCAATTGCGAGTCTCATAGCAAAGGGTCTGAATACTGAATAAATGAGATATTTCTGTTTTTATTTTTAATACATTTGCAAACAAATTCAAAAACCTGTTTTCACTTTGTAATTATGGGGTATTATGTGTATGTTGAGGAGGAAAACATGTAATTTAATCAATTTTAGATTAAGGCTGTAACGTAACAAATTGTGGAAAAAGTCAAGGGGTCTGAATACTTTCCGAATGCACTATATGTCTCAATTCTGTCTCAAGGCTTAAAAATCCTTCTTTAACCTGTCTTCTCCCGTTCATCTACACTGATTGAAGTGGATTTAACAAATTACATCAATAAGGGATCATCGCTTTCACCTGGATTCCCTTGGTCCATCTATGTACATTTCAGCAATACACTATTTAAAAAAAAATGTTTGAAAAAAACATTTGAAGGATACAGTGTCCGTAAATAGAGGCTTCTGGTTTAAATTACAGATCTTTGAATTGTTTATTTCTCTACTGGTTCTGGAAAAAACTAGATTGAATATTAAGTAGTAGGAAAGAGGAGAAGAAGAGAGAGAGAGAGGCCAAAGGAAGAGAGGGTACATCAACAGAATGAAGTGAAAGGAATAGGAAAGAGGGGGAAGAGGAGAACAACAGAGGGGAGGAAGAGGAGAGAGAGGAACCGGTGAATACAAAGAACAATAAAGATAAGGTGGTAAAGAAAGAGAGTAGAGGACAGAGAATGAGATAGAGAGATAAGAGAATGAGATAGAGAGACAAGGGAATGAGATTGAGAGATAAGAGAATGAGATAGAGAGTTAAGGGAATGAGATTGAGAGATAAGGGAATTAGATAGAGAGATAATGGAATGAGATAGAGAGATAAGGGAATGAGATTCAGAGATAAGGGAATGAGATAGAGAGATAAGGGAATGAGATAGAGAGACAAGGGAATGAGATTGAGAGATAAGAGAATGAGATAGAGAGATAAGGAAATGAGATTGAGAGATAAGGGAATGAGATAGAGAGATAAGGGAATGCATGAAGAGGGTGAGATTGAGAGATAAGGGAATGAGATAGAGAGATAAGGGTATGAGATAGAGAGATAAGGGAATGCTTCAAGAGGGTGAGATAGAGAGATAAGGGAATGCTTCAAGAGGGTGGGACGAGAGATAAGAGAATGCATGAAGAGGGTGAGAGGGGGATAAGGGAAGGCATGAAGAGGGTGAAATAGAGAGATAAGGGAAGGCATGAAGAGGGTGAGATAGAGAGATAAGGGAAGGCATCAAGAGAATGAGATAGAGAGATAAGGGAATGCTTCAAGAGGGTGAGACGAGAGATAAGAGAATGCATGAAGAGGGTGAGATAGAGAGATAAGGGAAGGCATCAAGAGAATGAGATAGAGAGATAATAATAATCATAGGTCCTATGACTGAGTGTAGTCTGGCCCAGGGGTGCGAAGGTGAACGGCAAGGCATTGGAGTGACAAACCACCCTTGCTGTCTCTGCCTGGCCGGCTCCCCTCTCTCCACTGGGATTCTTTGCCTCTAACCCTATTATGGGGGCTGAGTCACTGACTTACTACTGCTCTCCTGTCCCTAGGCACTTCTTGCCAGACTTTCTTTGCTATAATCGACTTGAGTGGGTTGAGTCACTGACGTGATCTTGCACCCCTTTGGGCTTGTGCAGTTGGGGAGATCTTTTTGGGGTAGTCTCAGGGTAGTAAGTTGGTGGTATGTTGATGTCCCTCTGGCGGTGTGAAGGCTGTGCTTTGGCAAAGTGGGTGGGGTTATAGCCTCCCTGGTTGGACCTGTCCGTGGGTATCGTCAGTC
The DNA here is from genome assembly GCF_045791955.1 of Oncorhynchus clarkii lewisi. Classification (NCBI taxonomy): domain Eukaryota; kingdom Metazoa; phylum Chordata; class Actinopteri; order Salmoniformes; family Salmonidae; genus Oncorhynchus; species Oncorhynchus clarkii. Next base: position 8,786,716 of record NC_092151.1, read on the forward strand.
GGGGCCACAGTGTGTGTGTGTGTGTGTGTGTGTGTCCCGTCTCAGCCTCCAGTATCTATGCTGCAATTGTATACTGGTGTAATCCTCCTGTCTTATCTGATGTATTGTGTATGCTCCCTCTAATTCTGTCTTCTCTGTCTCTCCTTTCCAGGACGGCCTAGCCTCACGACTCCTGTCTGTCCCCGTTCCCAGTCCACGTGGTCATGCTGCTGCTGCTCAACTTTTTGCTGTTCTGCCTGTGGCTATGGAACCTTGACCAGTTCCCCAGACGTGCTACCTTGTCCCGGACCTGCTGTTTTGACCCCCTCTCTCTCTCTCTCTGCATGCTGGGAGTGTTTGGTGCATGCTGGGAATTGTATGAGTGAATGCGAGTGTTGTGGGGAAGATGCTGAGTTAGATATCCTGGTTTTTCTTTTACGTTTCCTTTTCTTGGTGGTATCTTTTTTTTCTTCCTCTGCATGATTAAGGTCATCATTATTTTGATTTAGTTGTTGTGGTAGAATTAAGTATATTGTTTTTCGTGTCGAAATTACCCTGGCTTTGGCGGGGACGCTGTCCCTGTCACTTCGGCACGGCTTTAGGTGGGTTACTGAAGCTACTGTCACTGTGGGTCGTATTGTTGAGCATGGCGTACTTCCTAAAGAAGAGTGTCTTGTTGATCGTATGGTTGAGCATGGCGTACTTCTTAAAGGTATGTTTATTCAAGTTACGCCGATTTTTCTCGGTCAACAAGGGTAACGATTTCAAATGTACCGCCGTTTATTCCCAATGAGCTATTGGAGCGCGAGTTGGGAAGTTTGCCAGTTCAATTAAGGTTGTTCCGTTGGGTTGCAAACACCCGGCATTGAAACAGGTTATGTCGTTTCGGCGACAGGTGTTTATGTTTTTGGACTCACCGGAGCAGACTTTGGAGTTATCGTTTAAAGTCAAGTATGACAATAGACTGTATATGGCTTATGCTAGTACGGGTAGTCAACAGAGTTTTGAGTGTGGGGATGTTGGTCATAAGCAACATGCTTGCCCGAAAAGGGACAAGGCAAAGGGAGGGGCGCAGGTAGTCCTTGTAACGCCTGGGCCCACTGATGTAGGGAGAGGTGGGCCGACAGCGGTAGAGCAGCCACAAGCACCTGTTGCTGAGGAACAAGTTATCCGTGTTGAGGGCACTGAGTTGCAACTTCTACCTGAGGGAAATGTTATGCAGCAGAAAAATATTGTTGTAGAAGGTAAGGATGGATCTGAAGAGCCAGTTCGTCAGACTGGTGAGGAGTTGCACAGTAAGAGTGCTGGGGTACAGGAGGGGGTTCCTGTGGAGCTAGGCTCTAAGGTAGTGGAGGAGATGCCTACTACGAGTAATGGGGTACAGGAGGGGGTTCATGTGGAGCTAGGCTCCCAGGTAGTGGAGGAGATGCCTGGTACGAGTGATGGGGTGCAAGTGGGCTGTTGAGAGGGATGTGGTAGAGGGGAGTCAGGGGTCTGTGGCCTCAGCTGAGGAGGATCAGGAGAAGGACATGGATGTTTAATTTTTATTTTTTATGTTTATGCTCCTAATGAGGGTACAGAGCGTATTGCTGTATTTGATCAAATAAAGGAAACCTTTAGACAGTGTGAAAAATAGGGGTGTATGGTTTTAGGGGGTGACTGGGACAGTGGATTTGACTGTTGACCGCACTGCTGAAGAACCTCACCTGCGTCTGGTTTATTAACTGAGCTTTCTGATGTGTGGAGAGTAAGGAATGAAAAAGTGAGGCAGTACACATGGCTAAAAGTTAATGAAGGTCGTGTCAGTGCAGCAAGGTTAGACAGGTTGTATGTATCTGATCACTACTGTAGTAGGGTTGGAAGGTTAGACAGGTTGTATGTATCTGATCACTACTGTAGTAGGGTTGGAAGGTTAGACAGGTTGTATGTATCTGATCACTACTGTAGTAGGGTTGGAAGGTTAGACAGGTTGTATGAATCTGATCACTACTGTAGTAGGGTTGGAAGGTTAGACAGGTTGTATGTATCTGATCATTACTGTAGTAGGGTTGGAAGGTTAGACAGATTGTATGTATCTGCTCACTACTGTAGTAGGGTTGGAAGGTTAGACAGGTTGTATGTATCTGATCACTACTGTAGTAGGGTTGGAAGGTTAGACAGGTTGTATGTATCTGATCACTACTGTAGTAGGGTTGGAAGGTTAGACAGGTTGTATGTATCTGATCACTACTGTAGTAGGGTTGGAAGGTTAGACAGGTTGTATGTATCTGATCACTACTGTAGTAGGGTTGGAAGGTGTGATATTACTCCTGTGGGTTTCTCTGCTCACCATATTGTTACTGTTGATTATCACTTGTCATCACCTTACTGGTATTTTAATGTTAAGTTGTTACATGATGTCATGTTTTGTGAAATGTTTTTGTTGTTTTGGGAGAAATGGAGGGTTACAAAAGGGAATTTTGAGTCCTTGAGACAATGGTGGGAGGTTGCGAAGGCCCAAATATGATTGTTTTGTCAACAGTATACTGCCCTGTCTCGTATTGAAGTTAAAGAGACTCTCAGGGCCCTTGAACAGGACTTCAAATTGATTGAATTGAAGTTGCTCACTCAGAATGATCTTGGACTAGTCATGAACTTACAGGACAAGAGACATGAACTGAGGTAGTTTTTACTTGAAAGAGTGAAGGGTGCCTTGATTAGGTCTCGTTTTGCTACCCTCAAGGATATGGATGCTCCTGTAGCTTTTTTTAAAACCTAGGACAGTCGACATTGCAACGTAAACAGATGGTCTGCCTTCCTCTCCCTGATGGGAAGGTGACCACGGATGACAGCGAAATGCGTCAACATGCCGTGGATTTTTACTCTGCCCTCGATAAGGATTGTGAGGATTGTGACTCTGTGTACTGAACAGTTGTTACACGGTCTTCCTCAATTGGGACCTGAGCAGAGAGTCGCATTGGACTCTGACATTACACTGCAAGAGCTGTCCACAGCAGTTATGCAGCTCTCAACAGGCCGAGCCCCTGGCATCGATGGTTTACCATCTGAGTTTTACAAGCACTTTTGGGGGTCTATTGGGGAGGATTTTTAAGAAGTGGTGTGTGAATCTTTTCATGAGGGTTCTCTTCCTGTATCCTGTCAACGTGCGGTGCTTTCATTGTTGCCAAAAAAGGGGGATTTGGCTCTCATAAAAAATTGGCGACCTGTTGCATTGCTGTGCACAAAATATAAAATTGAATCTAAATGTCTCTCAAACAGGTTGAAATAGTATCTGGGGCTGTTGGTCCACAAGGACCAGTCTGACTGTGGACCTGAGCGCTCTATTGTTGATGAGATGTTTTAGACATTTGTAAACTGTCTGATGTGAATGTGGGTTTACTTTCTTTGGATCAGGAGAAGCCTTTGATTTGATTGGACCATCAGTACTTGTTCAAGACAATAAAGCCTTTGGGTTTGTTTTTTTGTTTTTTGTCTTGGATGAGTTTACTGTATGCTGGGGCCTCGTGTATGGTGAAAGTGGGGGGTGGTTTGAGTTGCACCATCCCTGTACAAAGGGGCATCAGGCAGGGATGCCCAATTTCAGGACAGTTATATAGTCTGGCGATTGAACCAATGCTTTGTTTTTTAAGAGTGACGCTTACTGGTTTCTCTGCGCCAGGTGTAATGAAGGGTCCCACGATAGCACTGTCTGCGAATGCAGATGACGTGACAGTTTTTATTACAGGGGGTGAGGATGTTAAGGTTCTCTCAAACGCTTTAAAGGTGTATGAGGGGGCCTCCTCAGCTAGAGTCAATTGGGAAAAGAGTGAATCGCTGTGGGCAGGTCAGCTTCAGACTGGGTCCGCTCCACAGTTACCAGGGGGGCTTCAAACGGGGTCCGCTCCACGGTTACCAGGGGGGCTTCAGATGGGGTCCGCTCCACAGTTACCAGGGGGGCTTCAGTGGGGCAGAGATGGGATGAAGACTTTGCGGGTTATTCTAGGCTCTGATGTATTTCAGAAAAATTACTGGGACGGTGTAGTGGAGAAAGTGTGTGCCAGACTGTCAAGGTGGAAATGGGTGCTACCCCAGCTGTCTTATAGGGGAAGGGTACTGGTAGCTATTAATCTTGCTGCCTCTACCCTGTGGCACAGACTAAGGATTTTACAGTCACCGAGGGGTCTGATACAAGAGCTTCAGAGGACCCTTGTCAATTTCTTCTGGTTTGGACAACACTGGATTAAATCTGCAGCCCTGTACCTGCCACTGCACGAGGGTGGGCAAGGCCTGGTGGACATTTCCTCTAGGATCATGGCTTTCCGGCTTCAAGCAGCCCAGAGACTGTTGTACAATGATGGTTCTAGCAGCCCAGAGACTGTTGTACAGTGACGGTTCTAGCTGGGTCGACACAGCCTATACACTGATGAGGAGAGCGGGCTGTTTGGGCTTAGACAAGCACCTTTTCCTCTTAAAGCTGGTGATTTGTCTGGCCTGACTCCATTTTATGAGTCTGCTATGCAGGCTTGGAGAGTTTTTGTCATGTCCCGTAAGGCCGGCACGCCACCAGGGATGTGGCTTTTTGAAGAGACTATTTTTTACAACACTGTCATCCAGTCTCGTACTCTGGGTTCAGCCATCCTACGTTCATGCCTGTTAGGTGTGGGGTGTACCAAGCTGGGTCATCTGATGCGGAGCAGGAGCAGATCGTTGGAGGAGCTGGGAGAAAGAGCAGGGAGCCGATCATCTCGTCTACTGAGGAAGGTTGTCGCTGAGGTCTGTGATTCCTTGCCAGTACTTCACCTGCAGTATGTGACGGACACTTCCAAATCTGATCGGTGGAAGGAGGGTCTGGATTATATGTTCCCTGCACTGATTGTTAGTGCTGCGATGGGGGCATTCGAGGAGGACGTGGGGATGCTGCTTTCCTTCCATACCCCGGAGCTGGAGGAGTTCAAGGAGGTGGGAAAGAAGGCCATGTACAAAATCTGTGTAAAAGTGTCCCATGCCTCTTCCCTGGAAAGGGGTCAAATTGATGAGTTGGGCAGGTGTGTTTGGTCCAGGTGCCTACCCAAAAGTCTGTTGGTAGTCTTTATACAAAATGCCTGTTGAAAAGAGGACAGCTGTTCTCCAATGGAGGATCATACATGGAGCCATAGTCACCAACATGCATCTGGTACACCTGGATCCTCCTGTTGGGGAGGGATGTCCATTCTGTGCTGAGTCTGAAACTCTGGCACATCTGTTTTTACAGTGTCCCAGGTTGGTCGGGATGATTGACCTGATCACTTCTTGGTTCTCAGCTTTGGAAGAGGAATTCTCTTCCCAACTATTTATATTTGGTCTAAAGTACAGGTTTAGTCGAAGGGGTCTAGTTATTTTACTTAATTTTGTTAGAGGCAGCTAAATTAGCAATATGGAAGACCTGAAAGAACAGTATTTGGGGACCGGGGTCTGTGGATGTGGTGGGAATGCTGGAGGGAATGTTGGCAGCGAGACTGAGGGTTGAGTTTGCCTATTACAAACTGGTTAACAATATTGATCTGTTTATGAGTATATGGGGTATTCAGAGGCTGTTGTGTTTAGTTACTGTGGAGGATTTAGTGTTGTGTTTTTAATTGATGTGTAACTATGGGTTAGTATGCGTGTTTATTGTGTTGTGGGTTCCCAGACCCAATAAAGATTATTTAAAAGTCAATCTCTCTCTCTCTCTTTCTCTTTCTCTGGGTTTCTGTATATCTGCTGATATAACGGCTTCATAAAGACATTTGATTGATTGTTCTTGGTCAAGAAAGAAAGACAAGAAAGATAAGTCTCTGAGGATTTCAAGTGTAGAATCAGAAAACTCTTGTTAAGATGAAGAGAAAAGAATGAGGCTCCTGCCCCTGAAACAATTCTGCGCTATACCAGTAATTAGAATGTAATCAAATCACAATCGGAAAGTGAGAGGGAGAAAAAACTATTCTGTAGATCGGGGAAATAATTGGTAGTTTTAAAAGAGAGACAAGAGAATAATGAAAAAGAAACATAACTTCACAAACAGTAGGAGGTGAGCCAATCAGTTGCAAAGATTTAAATGTTTCCCTTTGAGATAGCAATCTAACAATCACCATCTTTTCTAACATGTAATGTTTTTTTGATTGACGTCAATGACCAAAAGTGGAATGTATATGACAACTGAAAACCATAAACATGATTGTGATTGCAGAAGATATCTTCTCAAGTAATGCAACCCCTATTCTGAAACGCTGTAGGCTACAGAACACATCAATCACACTTTTGGAGCCGTTTGTGAGAGGGAAAAAGAAAAGATCCAGGGTTGAGGTCAATTCCATTTCAGTTTATTTTCTAAATTGGACATTGGACCATTCTCTCTCCTCCAAAAACATTGGGTAATCTAAATCCTTTTTCCAGTTGAGCACTTTACATCGCCAGAATCCATTAACTCCCTCAAATCAACTCTGGACCTCGAAGCCAGCTCCACTGCGTTTTTTCACTGTTCCCCTCTAATCAGGGACTGATTTAGACCTGAGACTCCAAGTGGGTGCAATATATTATCAGGTAGAATGGAAGAGTATTTGATCTAACAAGGCTAATCCATTAGCATTGGAGATAAACTTGGAGAGAACCTCAGTAGTGTGAGGTAAATTGGGTCTATTGAGTCGGCTATGAGATGTGTGTGTGTTTTAAACATCAGAAAGAAGCCATTAATCACCTGAAAATGGAGCTGCGCACATTCATCTTCACTCACACTCCATAAGCCAATGAGTAAAAGAGTTGGTAACCTAGGTGCCCACAGACATTATCATACGAAGACCAAATAAGAGCAGAGAGTGATTGCCGCCAAAATCGACTTGATTTAATATATTAAAGCTGATCAAAAAATGTATAATAATATTATTATTATTTAAAAAATAAAAGATTGACTTGGTCAGCTATACCTTATGGCCCTGTTCATTCAGTGAAATGTGATCTCCACAAGGACAATCAATATGTCAACTGAAGGAAACTGTAATGCACTGTCGGCCTGTGCAATCAATATTTATTAATAATTCATATATGTTTTACATTCATAGATTATATTTGATCAAAACTAAAAAAGGTTATTAATCAGTACCTCAGAATTTCTTTCAGCTCTATACCGTTAAGTCTAATATCATTAAGTGATTCCTTTTTAGGCTTAAATAGACTGGAGTACTAATGTCTACTCACTGGGCACAGCACAATATTTGAATGTGGATAATTAGGTAATATTGTCGTAGTACCACCTGTCACCAGAGGGCGCCAGAGACCGTCCTAGAGACATTAATGACACTCAGGTGTGTCCTACTACTCATTATGATTTCCCTGTTAAAAGACGTGTGTTTCCTGGTGTCCTTGGCAGAAGCTTGAATTGTTTATCGTGTACGGTTGTTTCCAGAGTGAGTTTTACGAGACTTTGTGTTTGTTGTTTTTCAAGTGTACTGTTCCTGTGGCTACTGTTTCTCAGTAAAATATTATGTTTATCCTTAACCAATGATTCCTCGTCTGGTCTCTTCTCTGCACCTGGGTCCAACCTCAGCACGTCACAAATATTTGGTTGAGAACAATGTTCCCTCAAAAAAATGTAATCACTGAGCAAATTTGAGCTTTGTGAAAATTCAGTGCAACTTTCAGTGCGCTGTGAATTACTGTGAACACGGAGGCTGTACCTGCTTTAAGATAGTTTTAACAGTAGTCAAGTAGGCTACTGTGGTTATTTGATCATAATTTAGGCCTACCATCAAAAATAATGGAGAAAATGCATCCCATAACATTTTAACATGGCAGTAGCTTGACACTAACCTGTGTATCCACTTGAAAGTCAGACAAGGAGGTGATTAAATGTTGTTGTGGTGTTTGATGCAAGAAACCACTTTACAAAATAAAATGCATAATTATTCCCATACCATTATTACAGAGGAGCAGACAAATTATGCTACACTCTGCCTATTGGCTATTTATTTTATTCAAGCCTGTATCAAAATACAACACCGCCCATTTAAGACAGATAAAAAGCTCTTTACCTGACTCGCTTTTCAAAGATGTCTAGAAATGTACACATTTTGTGCTCTTGTAGGAAGCAAACACTCCCCCATTGCAGACCACAAATGATCTATAACTGGGCTGTTTACTCACTAACTAGCATAGGATATGAACAAATGTACAAATGAGAACACGTCATAGCTCTCGCTTTGATCTCAAAACAAGCGCATCAACTCACGACCACTCATACTGTAAACACAGTCCAGTTCAAAGTGAATAGCACAGATCCATACATGGCAATGGTCTATTTGCATATAGGCCTACTGCGGCTCTGATTGGTTATGGTGCACCGGTCTGTGTAGAGTACGGGCCTGAGTCGAGCCTGTCAACACAATAGAATCCTACTCCAATGCATTCTGCCTACAAAAAAGGTATTTGCATAGGTAGTTTTGCATACTAAGTTTTGCATGGTGCATTTTGGTTCAGTATGTCGCATTGAAAGTTGCTAATATTGCATTGATTCGATTACAGTTCCCACTTTAAAGGGAAACGTTGATAGTGTTAACTAATGGGGAAAACTCTATAAAGTTGAGTGAAGTTCAATCTCGTGCTTCTCTGTGTACTGATATTTCTTCTACACAGCAGTCCTGCGGGAGATACGAACCCGCACCCAGTTTAGAGGAAACATTAGTTGAGAAGTTGATCAGTGAGATTGTAACCTGTAGTTGAATTTCCAATGTGTTATCACTATGCTTTCAACCATCTAAAAGCAAAACCAAATTCCAATGGAAAAACAATATCTGTTTGAGTTAGTTATAAATATCTAGCACTTTACTTAAAAATCATGCAATGTTATTTTCTGGATTTTTGTTTTAGATTCTGTCTCTCACAGTTGAAGTGTACCTATGATAAAAATTACAGACCTCTACATGCTTTGTAAGTAGAAAAACCTGCAAAATCGGCAGTGTATCAAATACTTGTTCTCCCCACTGTATACAGTATGTGAATCCAATATATAATTTAACTTGTCAACAAGTTAATAGGCTATTTATTGTATTTCAAAAGTGATATTGAATTGTGTTTGGTTTTCAACAGAACAAAATATCAACATTTGAAGGAGATTTATCTTCTGTTTGGATAGTTCCATCTGTACCACTGACTTAGTCTGACTTACACAGAACCCAAACCGGCTGCGTGCGTGCGCCATCGTGCATAAATATATTTTGTCCCCCTACACCAAACGTGATCACGACACGCAGGTTAAAATATCAAAACAGACTCTGAACCAATTACATTCATTTGGGGACAGGTCGAAAAGCATTAAATACAGTGCCTTGCGAAAGTATTCGGCCCCCTTGAACTTTGCGACCTTTTGCAACATTTCAGGCTTCAAACATAAAGATATAAAACTGTATTTTTTTGTGAAGAATCAACAACAAGTGGGACACAATCATGAAGTGGAACGACATTTATTGGATATTTCAAACTTTTTTAACAAATCAAAAACTGAAAAATTGGGCGTGCAAAATTATTCAGCCCCTTTACTTTCAGTGCAGCAAACTCTCTCCAGAAGTTCAGTGAGGATCTCTGAATGATCCAATGTTGACCTAAATGACTAATGGTGATAAATACAATCCACCTGTGTGTAATCAAGTCTCCGTATAAATGCACCTGCACTGTGATAGTCTCAGAGGTCCATTAAAAGCGCAGAGAGCATCATGAAGAACAAGGAACACACCAGGCAGGTCCGAGATACTGTTGTGAAGAAGTTTAAAGCCGGATTTGGATACAAAAAGATTTCCCAAGCTTTAAACATCCCAAGGAGCACTGTGCAAGCGATAATATTGAAATGGAAGGAGTATCAGACCACTGCAAATCTACCAAGACCTGGCCGTCCCTCTATACTTTCAGCTCATACAAGGAGAAGACTGATCAGAGATGCAGCCAAGAGGCCCATGATCACTCTGGATGAACTGCAGAGATCTACAGCTGAGGTGGGAGACTCTGTCCATAGGACAACAATCAGTCGTATATTGCACAAATCTGGCCTTTATGGAAGAGTGGCAAGAAGAAAGACATTTCTTAAAGATATCCATAAAAAGTGTTGTTTAAAGTTTGCCACAAGCCACCTGGGAGACACACCAAACATGTGGAAGAAGGTGCTCTGGTCAGATGAAACCAAAATTGAACTTTTTGGCAACAATGCAAAACGTTATGTTTGGCGTAAAAGCAACACAGCTGAACACACCATCCCCACTGTCAAACATGGTGGTGGCAGCATCATGGTTTGGGCCTGCTTTTCTTCAGCAGGGACAGGGAAGATGGTTAAAATTGATGGGAAGATGGATGGAGCCAAATACAGGACCATTCTGGAAGAAAACCTGATGGAGTCTGCAAAAGACCTGAGACTGGGACGGAGATTTGTCTTCCAACAAGACAATGATCCAAAACATAAAGCAAAATCTACAATGGAATGGTTCAAAAATAAACATATCCAGGTGTTAGAATGGCCAAGTCAAAGTCCAGACCTGAATCCAATCGAGAATCTGTGGAAAGAACTGAAAACTGCTGTTCACAAATGCTCTCCATCCAACCTCACTGAGCTCGAGCTGTTTTGCAAGGAGGAATGGGAAAAAATGTCAGTCTCTCGATGTGCAAAACAGATAGAGACATACCCCAAGCGACTTACAGCTGTAATCGCAGCAAAAGGTGGCGCTACAAAGTATTAACTTAAGGGGGCTGAATAATTTTGCACGCCCAATTTTTCAGTTTTTGATTTGTTAAAAAAGTTTGAAATATCCAATAAATGTCGTTCCACTTCATGATTGTGTCCCACTTGTTGTTGATTCTTCACAAAAAAATACAGTTTTATATCTTTATGTTTGAAGCCTGAAATGTGGCAAAAGGTCGCAAAGTTCAAGGGGGCCGAATACTTTCGCAAGGCACTGTATTTATGGCAATTTAGCTAATTAGCTTGCACTTGGTAGCTAATTTGTCCTATTTAACATTGAGTTGTTATTTTACCTGAAATGCACAAGGTCCTCTACTCCGACAATTAATCCACACATAAAACAGTCAACCGAATCGTTTCTAGTCATCTCTCCTCCTTCCAGGCTTTTTCATCCTTTAATTTATATGGTGATTGGCATTTAAACTGTCATAGTATTACCACGACGACCGGCAAAACAGTTCAATCACCCACTTGGGTATAACCAATGAGGAGATGGCACTGGGTATCCGCTTCTATAAACCAATGAGGAGATGGGAGAGGCAGGACTTGCAGCTGATCTGCGTCAGAAATAGAACTGATTTCTATTTTAGCCCTTGGCAACGCAGACGCTCGTTGGCGCAATAATTGAATAACATGGATATCTAAATTTATTTTGCAACACTCGAGCACGAGACGCGGGCGGTGTGGTCAGCCTATTAGTCTGTTGGATTCACGTCTCCATCTCAACCAAAACGCCAAGTTAAAGAATAGAACTAAATGAAATCAAAATGTAACATTTTTTTGACTTTTTTCAAATCCAATGTATTTTCCACGTCAATAAATTAAGTTGGAACAACGTTGATTCAGCCAGTTTGTGTCCAGTGGGGTAGTCTAGTATAAATTCCATAATATATGTCCTCAATAATCAATAGGTCTGAGGTTAGCATGCTGGTATTTATTATAAACTTGCCCGCTGAATAAACATTTTAATGTGTGATGTCAGAGGGTTAAGGCAGGTTCCACAGTTATTATAACATGATCTTAGGGATTATGAAGCCTTTATGAAGCCTGTATGTGATTTATGTGCTTGTTTTGATTATATAAATGCTTCAAAATTCACTAAATTGTGACGTTAGCTGATGGAGATTATATCATAGAACAAAATATATAAAACCACCTAAGCCTGTGTTTACCACAGACCTTATTTTCAGAGTATATCCAAAACCCCTCCAAGAAACCCATTCATTTGCCCATAGGCTTTTGGCAACGAATCATGGTGGAGTTCGCCTCTGTTCGTTCCTAAAGAAAAAGACGCCATTACTATTTCTATCTATAGGCCAATAATATAACAATGCCCACATGTTTAGCTTGGTCCATAATCTAAGTAGTGAGCTGTCCCCAAAACAAATCATTCTGGAAGCCTCTGATGGGGCAAACAAAAATGTTGTCGAGGGCCAAGCTTGGCCCATGGGCCACAATTTGGGCAGCCCCATACCCACTTTAATCCATCAGTAGTGTGACTCAAATTACGTCTATGCAATACCAACAGCAAATGTGATTAGGGTATAGGGACAAGCAAGCTGCGGCAGGAAGTAAAAGAAGGCATGAGTTACGAGCATCGCATCCCAATCTGGAAACCGCTGCAAATTTATCAACCCATAAATGTCTGTGTCCTCCAGACCCAGAGAATGACAGTCGCTCTATCAGATCCTCCTGTTGGTTATTCACGTTCCAAGAGACATTATTAAATGCATTATTTTGACAGCCTATTCATACATAAAGACGTATGATCTTAATTTGAGCCAGTTTGCTACAGCAGGAAAATAATCCTGCAGCAACAGGAAATGTTAATTATTATGTGGATTATAATTAAAGCACATTTTTGTAGGGGTTGATACATTTTTCATTAGGGCAAATCAAGTCTGAAATATCAAAGTGGAAATTACAAACGTTAGTAGCTTTTTTAAACCTCAAATATACTACAAGTTTGCATTTCCTGTTGTGCAGGAAATTTCTCAGCAACAAACGAGTGATGAAGTTAAGATCCTACAACTGTACCGTACCATCTTAATTACACCTTTTCTAATGTACCTTTTAATTCGGAGCTGGTAAATATTATGGGTCTGAGATGTTAGTGCTTTTCCCCCCTCATATTTCCCCTGTAAAATGGCTATAGGTTTATGATGGATAATAAATAATCTGTTCATTGAAGTCAATCTGTTTAACGAACGTCAACTTTCTTTCTGAGATGGTGTTCTGAAAAGGCAATTCCACCAATTTTCAACCTCATATTCGTTATCATCAGCACCATACCAGTGTCTACATATCACGGCTGTGTCCCAAATCTGTCTTACCTACTACTTACTAAAACTACATACTACGTACTAATCGTACTACATAGGGAAGAGTGGGGTAACTTGAGCCAAAGGGTTTAGTTGAGCCACCAATTGTTTCTACATAGGAAACCATACATAACATTTATAATGTGACCAAATATTTAGGAAGAGATCATCATTTCAATGGAGTCTGTGAAGGAAGAAACCACATTGGAAAAAGTTTTAAGCAAGTTTGGTAAGAAAAACGGATATTCACAAAGTCAAATGATTTATTGTGTTTCATGATGCATGTATCTAGATGATTTTCTACATCAGTTGGGGTCTCTATAAGCTACAATATGAGGTCCTGAACCTAGCATGAAAGTGCATCCTTGTCCTGGTTCGGGTAATTTGAGCCAATGGCCATGGGATTAGTTGAGCCAATGGCTATGGGATTAGTTGAGCCAATGGCCATGGGATTAGTTGAGCCAATGGCCATGGGATTAGTTGAGCCAATGGCCATGGGATTAGTTGAGCCAATGGCCATGGGATTAGTTGAGCCAATGGCCATGGGATTAGTTGAGCCAATGGCTATGGGATTAGTTGAGCCAATGGCCATGGGATTAGTTGAGCCAATGGCCATGGGATTAGTTGAGCCAATGGCCATGGGATTAGTTGAGCCAATGGCCATGGGATTAGTTGAGCCAATGGCTATGGGATTAGTTGAGCCAATGGCCATGGGATTAGTTGAACCAATGGCCATGGGATTAGTTGAGCCAATGGCCATGGGATTAGTTGAGCCAATGGCCATGGGATTAGTTGAGCCAATGGCAATGGGATTAGTTGAGCCAATGGCCATGGGATTAGTTGAGCCAATGGCCACCTTTCCCCATAATATGTATAGCATTTTTGCAATGAGTCATGCATATGAACTCAAAATGTTTATTGTTACAGAGCAGACATCATCATGCCCGATGTATACAAATGCAAAACAAGCATGGGTCTACCCAGCTATCAACAAACGTTCACACAACTTTAGAGAACGTCATTAGGTCATTAAATAACGTCTTCATAGGATTGTTCCTGTGATGTGCAAGGAATGTTTCCAAGAGATCATCCCCTTAATGTCAAACATACAGTTGAAGTCGGAAGTTTACATACACCTTAGCCAAATATATTTAACCTCAGTTGTTCACAATTCCTGATATTTAATCCTAGTAAAAAATCCCTGTTTTAGGTCAGTTAGGATCATCACTTCATTTTAGGAATGTGAAATGTCAGAATAATAGAGAGAGAATTATTTATTTCTGCTTTTATTTCTTTCATCACATTCCCAGTGGGTCAGAAGTGTACATACTCAATTAGTATTTGGTAGCATTGCCTTTAAATTATTTAACTAGGGTCAAATGTTTTGGGTAGCCTTCCACAAGATTCCCACAATGAGTTGGGTGAATTTTGGCCCATTCCTCCTGACAGAGCTGGTGTAACCGAGTCAGGTTTGTAGACCAAAATTTCAGTTTCAGTTCTGCCCACAAATTTTCTATAGGACTGAGGTCAGGGCTTTGTGGTGGCCACTCCAATACTTTGTTGTCCTTAATCCATTTTGCCACAACTTTGGAAGTATGCTTGGGGTCATTGTCCATTTGGAAGACCCATTTGCGACCAAGCTTTAACTTCCTGACTGATGTCTTGAGATGTTGCTTCAATATATCCACATAACTTCCCTTCCTCATGATGCCATCTAGTTTGTGAAGTGCACCAGTCCCTCCTACAGCAAAGCACCCCCACAACATGATGCTGCCATCCCTGTGCTTCACGGTTGGGATGGTGTTCTTCGGCATGCAAGCCTCCCCCTTTATCCTCCAAATATAACAATGGTCATTATGGCCAAACAGTTCTATTTTTGTTTCATCAGACCAGAGGACATTTCTCCAAAAAGTACAATCTTTGTCCCCGTTTGGCTTTTTGTATGGCAGTTTTGGAGCAGTGGCATCTTCATTGCTGAGCGGACTTACATGGTAATGTCGATATAGGACTCGTTTTACTGTGGCATCGAGTTTTAATGACTCTAACCTAAGTGTATGTAAACTTCCGACTTCAACTGTAGACACTGGTTTGGCGCTGGAGATCATGAATATGATGGTGGTGAAAAGTGGTGTAATTCGCTTTTAAAGGTAACCCTGCATGGAACCTCTGCTTGATTGTAGGCCTATATACAGAATGCATTTAGGGTAGTAAACTCTGAAGGGTGTTAAGCTTAGAAAAAAAACCCTACTCTGCTTTATCAACAGCACAACTAAATTCTACTTTGTCTTTTCTGATTCATTATTTAAAAATCAGCCATGCCCTAAAATTTGTGCAAGACATGGTCCTTAGGATGGCTTGGCAGAAGACTGTTGCTTGGCATGTGTAGACAAAGGACAAGTGTTGCATGAATCTTTAATTGGGTGAGATTAATGTTTTATCACGACACAAGATGATATCCCATCTCGAGGCCAGAGGTAAGATGCAACCATCCATTGGAGTACCCCTTTGCAGATAAACACTTGAGTTTATGTCTCTTCAGAATAGGGGCTGATAATTTGTACTGCATGGAAGTGGCCTCGTGAAATGTTAATGCCATTCTCAGTCGGAGATTACGCTGCTTCAATTATTTACGCTGCATACCAATATTAATGCTCAGCCAGGGGCTATGGCCTTTTCTTTTCCTCCCTGGTCAGAGTTGGGGGGGCGGGGGGGGTTCATAGGTAGTTGAAATGTGATGGACAGATTAGAATCTAGATGGAAGTAAAGTTGGTACTGTAGGTAGGAGGTAACAAAGTTGCTATGAAGGAAGTTTGATAAGCTTTTAAAATGTGGGTATTTCCACCCCATTTTATCATCTTAACCAGGATTTCCCAACCCTGGTTCTCGAGCACCCCCCAACGGTACACATTTTTGTGGTTGTTGTAGCCTTGGACAAACACAGCTCATTGAGGCCTTGATGATTAGTTGACAAGTTGAATCAGGTGTGCTTGTTCAGGTTTACAGTACAAACGTGTACTGTTGGGGGTACTGGAGGACCAGGGTTGGGAAACACTGATCTCAACCACATTAGTATGAAATGACTGAATCAAACTGTCACACAAAGACCTGTTCATGTACAGTTCCCCAGATGAAGAGTACATAATACGCATTATCGGCAAAGCAAATCAGTTTTCAAAAATCAGAAAGGCAAACTTATTTTAAATTAGCATATTAATAGCCTGACAAGATGAGAGCCTTCTGAGGCACTTGATTTGAAACATCCACATCAGATTTCTGCTTCACACCATCCTTTGTTCTCCTGCCGTGCAACTGAGGTGCATGCCAATTCCTTCCACTCGCACCGCCCCCTTGTGGCCTTTACGCACACTACAATTGCCTATTTTTAGCTCCCAACAACAGCTCACTCTCACAGGATCTGTGGTCCATTTAGCAGAGTAGAATTCAAAATGTTTAATTCCAGAGAACTTTTAATTAGTTCTTACTCTCAAATTGTTTTTAGTGATTTGAAAGTCTAAAACCTGGCATACGTGAACAACCTTACAGAAAAGCTCTTCGACTGGCATCCTTTTTTAACTTGGGGCTTGTATTTGCATGTAAATTACATTGACATTTTTAGCAGCAGTGTGTTAAAACCGACAAGGTGCACGGTGAAGCCGACTAGTGATTCATACAATCGGGGCTAAGCAGCTCAAATTTGCACAAGAGAGGGATTACTCATGCATATTGTTCAATTTTTTTGTGTGCGCACGTGCTGATAAGAGTCCAAACTTTCACAAAGGGAACAATGGAAACAGAAAAAGCATACGATTAAAAAAAAGCTAAATAAACTCATCGATTGGTAACTTCAAGTGCAGCGATAATTATTCCCCTCACGGCAACTGTAGGCAGGAGCGCTCACACAGCACAAACACAAACGGCAAAGTAGGCCACGCCACACCAGTTAAATTCATGCAGGTTACAGTAGAGTGCATTTAAATTCCCATTCCATCATAAATAAATGGACATTCAGACAAGACCAGAATAAACCAAACATTTCCTGTCTCTGGGAGATTAAAGGAGAAGAAATGACAATCACACTGTGGGGCTTGTGAAGTGCATTTATTTACCATTGATATATCATCACATTAGGTCTACGTGACAGACTGAAAGTGAAATAAGTAGTTGGTCTACGTGACAGACTGAAAGTGAAATAAGTAGTAGGTCTACGTGACAGACTGAAAGTGAAATAAGTAGTTGGTCTACGTGACAGACTGACAGTGAAATAAGTAGTAAGTCTATGTGACAGACTGAAAGTGAAATAAGTAGTAGGTCTACGTGACAGACTGACAGTGAAATAAGTAGTAGGTCTACGTGACAGACTGACAGTGAAATAAGTTGCATCGGGACAGCATTGGACTATCTGGGGATAAAGAGATGACGGATGGTAGTCAGGCCGGTAGACGGTCTGCGTGGACAGTTAGCCGGGGGGCCAGCCCAACTGGCGTCCGCCCATCACGTGGATGTGGATGTGGTAGACGGACTGGCCACCGTCGGGCCCGTCGTTCAAGATCAGCCTGTAGCCCTTGGGCAGGCCGATCTGCTCGGCACACTTCTTGGCCACTATCATCATGTGGCCCAGGAGCTATGACATCACAAAGAAAGAACATTTTACTTAATGTATTTATTTATTTAACCTTTATTTAACTAGACAAGTCAGTTCAGAACAAATTCTTGTTTACAAGAAGGCATACCAAAAGGCCTCCTGCGGGGAAAGGTCTGGGATAAAAAATGTTAAAAAAAAAAATAATATATATATATATATATATATATATATATATATATATATATAGGACAAAACACACATCATGACAAGAGAGACAACATAGCATGGCAGCAACACATGATAGACAAACCTTAATGAAACAAAACAAGAATCATGACTATTTATTGCAAATCCTAAGCGCTGGAATCCCATTCGGGCCAAACGTTCTGAGAAATCACTGCTTAAACAACCTGCTTAAAGAGACTAAAACTATCCATTAGCAACTATGGATATAAAAAAAATATATTTTTTAAACATTTTATAAAAGTGCCAAAATCCTTAACTGATCATGACTCATAAAGCATTAAACATTGTAGAATTGATTAGGCTTTATGTTCTAACAGGTCTCCAATGTTCTTTACATCTGAAACACGAGCTGAATAATAACGTAGGCTACACCCATAACAGAACAAAATCCTTGAGTCATAGGGACATTTTCTGGCAGGTTTCCAATAGGTCATGAGTTCCATCTGCTGGCCATTGATTGTCTACTACATTTGTCAACCAATCCATCCCTACAGAGGAACACTGCAAAGGGTTTTTTATTTCCGACCCAACACGAACACAACAGACAACTAATCAAGGTTTCAATTTTTAGATTGACCAGTTAAACCAGCTGTGTTAGTGCTGGGATGGAACAGAAGCTTTACACACTGTAGCTCTCCCAGGATCAGGGGTCTGTCACTGGTCTAGGTTATAGAACCGATGCAACTGAATGAATGAGTTGAGGTGGTGTCACACTTACAGCCGCATCACTGTCCTCTGCTTTTGACAGTTGCACAATTGGTTTTCTTGGGACAACCAAAAAATGAGTAGGGGCCTGTGGGGTAACATCATGGAAGGCTATGCACTGAAAACACACACAGAATAAAAGTTAATCGAAAATACATATTAGTTAACAGCTCTACAGTCGTGGCCAAAAGTTGAGAATGACACAAATATTAATTTTCAAAGTCTGCTGCCTCTGTATGATGGCAATTTGCATATACTACAGAATGTTATGAAGAGTGATCAAATGAATTGCAGTTAATTGCAAAGTCCCTCTGACATGCAAATGAACTGAATCCCCCAAAAATGTTTCCACTGCATTTCAGCCCTGCCACAAAAAGACCAGCTGACATCATGTCAGTGATTCTCTCGTTAACACAGGTGTGAGTGTTGACGAGGACAAGGCTGGAGATCACTCTGTCATGCTGATTGAGTTCAAATAACAGACTGGAAGCTTCAAAAGGTGATTGGTGCTTGGAATCATTGTTCTTCCTCTGTCAATCATGGTTACCTGCAAGGAAACACGTGCCAGTCATCATTGCTTTGCACAAAAAGGGCTTCACAGGCAAGGATATTGCTGCCAGTAAGATTGCACCTAAATCAACTATTTATCGGATCAACAAGAACTTAAAGGAGAGCGGTTCAATTGTTGTGAAGAAGGCTTCAGGGCGCCCAAGAAAGTCCAGCAAGAGCCAGGACCGTCTCCTAAAGTTGATTCAGCTGTGGGATCGGGGTACCACCAGTACAGAGCTTGCTCAGGAATGGCAGCAGGCAAGTGTGAGTGCAACTGCACGCACAGTTAGGCAAAGACTTTTGGAGGATGGCCTGGTGTCAAGAAGGGCAGCAAAGAAGCCACGTCTCTCCAGGAAAAACATTAGGGACAGACTGATATTCTGCAAAAGGTACAGGGATTGGACTGCTGAGGACTGGGGTAAAGACATTTTCTCTGATGAATCCACTTTCCGATTGTTTGGGGCATCTGGAAAAAAGCTTGTCCGGAGAAGACAAGGTGAGCGCTACCATCAGACCTGTGTCATGCCAACAGTAAAGCATCCTGAGATCATGCATGTGTGGGGTTGCTTCTCAGCCAAGGGAGTGGGCTCACTCACAATTTTGCCTAAGAACACAGCCATGAATAAAGAATGGTACCAACACATCCTCCAAGAGCAACTTCTCCCAACCATCCAGGAACAGTCTGGTGACGAACAATGCCTTTTCCAGCATGATGGAGCATCTTGCCATAAGGAAAAAATAAGTGGCTCGGGGAACAAAACATCGATATTTTGGGTCCATGGCCAGGAAACTCCCCAGACCTTAATCCCATTGAGAACTTGTGGTCAATCCTCAAGGAGGTGGGTGGACAAACAAATATCCACAAATTCTGACAAAACTCCAAGCATTGATTATGCAAGAATGGGCGACAAAAATATCTAAAGACACTGAAGCAGCAAACTTTGTGGAAATTCATATTTGTGTCATTCTCAAAACTTTTGAGGCGTTACTACAGACCCGGGTTCGATCCCGGGCTGTCTCACAACCAGTTGTGGCCAGGAGTCCCATAGGACGGCGCACAATTGGCCCAGCGTCGTCAGAGTTAGGGGAGGGGTGGCTTATCTTGGCTTATTGCACTCTAGCGACTCCTTGTGGTGGGCCGGGTGCCTGCAGGCTGACCCCGGTTGCCAGTTGAACTGTGTTTCCACCGATACATTGGTGCGGCTGGCTTCCGGGTTAATCTGGCGGGTGTTAAGGAGCACGGTTAGGCGGGTTTAGTTTCTGAGCATAACGCGACCTTCACTTCCCAACCCCGTTGAAGAGTTGCAGCGATGAGAAAAGATTGAATTTGGGAAGAAAAACAGGGTAAAATAAATTGAAAAAAAGACACCCTGTTGTTCATGGTTTGGGGCGTCAGGTAGCCTAGTGGTTAGAGCGTTGGAATAGTAACTGAAAGGTTGCAAGATCAAATCCCCGAGCTGACATGGTCAAAATCTGTCGTTCTGCCCCTGAACAAGCCACAAGCCACACTGAGATGTGAGGTATGCAAGACTTCACTCTCTCACACACACAGTGCACAGGTTTGCATCACGCTGTTTAAAGCACGGTAACCAGGGCACCAAAATAGCAGAGAAGCTAAGCCTCGCGCCACAACAATCTTATGCACCATTTACACATCGGCAGACATTCACTTTCAATGGAAGGAAAGCGAGAGAAGCAGAGTGGGCAGGGGGACCGTTGAGAACATGGCGAGGGAGCTGAACAGGGCCGGACTAAAGTTGGGGAAAGCGGAACTTTATTGAAATCCTCTGCGATATCGTGACTAGAGGTCGACCGATTAATCAGCATGGCCACTTGTTACGTGAGTGCAGCATGGAGCCAAGCTAGCTAGCTAGCATTAAACGTATCTTATAAAAACAATCAATCTTAACATAATCACTAGTTAACTACACATGGTTGATGATATTACTAGGTTAACTAGCTTGTCCTGCGTTGCATATAATCAATGCTGTGCCTGTTAATTTATCATCGAATCACAGCCTACTTTGCCAAACGGGGGATGATTTAACAAAAGCGCAATCGCGAAAAAAAATCACAATTGTTGCACCAATGTACCTAACCATAAACATCAATGCCTTTCTTTAAATCAATACACAGAAGTATATATTTTTTAAACCTGCATATTTAGTTAAAATAAATTCATGTTAGCAGGCAATATTAACCAGGGAAATTGTGTCACTTCTCTTGCGTTCGTTGCGAACTAATTTGCCAGAATTTTACATAATTATGACATAACGTTGAAGTTTGTGCAATGTAACAGCAATATTTAGACTTAGGGTTGCTGCCCATTCAATAAAATACGGAGCGGTTCCGTATTTCACTGAAAGAATAAACGTTTTGTTTTCGAAATGATAGTTTCCGGATTTTACCATATTAACGTATTTCTGTGTTTATTATATTATAATTAAGTCTATGATTTGATAGAGCAGTCTGACTGAGCGGTGGTAGGCGGCAGCAGGCTCGTAAGCATTCATTCAAACTTTACTGCGTTTGCCAGCAGCTCTTAGCAACGCTTGATTCACGGCGCTGTTTGACTTTAAGCCTATCAACTCCTGAGATTAGGCTGGCAATAATAAAGTGCCTATTAGAACATCCAATAGTCACAGGTATATGAAATACAAATGGTACAGAGAGAATTAGTCCTATAATTCCTATAATAACTACAACCTAGAACTTCTTAACTGGGAATATTGAACCACCAGCTTTCCTATGTTCTCATGTTCTGAGCAAGGAACTTAAACGTTAGCTTTTTTTACATGGCACATATTGCACTTTTACTTTCTTCTCCAACACTGTGTTTTTGCATTATTTAAAACAAATTGAGCATGTTTCATTATTTATTTGAGACTTAATAAATTCTATTTATGTATTATATTAGGTTCAAATAAAAGTGTTCATTCAGTATTGTTGTAATTGTAATTATTACAAAATATATACAAATATGCAGGTCCTCCAATAATCGGTATCGGCGTTGAAAAATAATTATCGGTTGCGCCTCTAATCGTGACGCAAGTAACCAATCAAAGCGCACCATAGCTTCCAACCCCTACTGGATTGGTTGTTCATGCGTAACGCTACCTACCTTGCTTGCTTGCTAGCTAGCTAACTTGTTAGCACTCACATTAGGGAGAAGCTAGCGTGGCTAGGTGAGTGCTGCTTGTATAGTGTAAATGGCTGGTAAATTGTTGTGGAAATTGCCCCGTTATGCTTTTCAATTTCTGCATCTACGTCACATAGCTGAGTCTACCTTTAAGTCCTGCGACAGACAGACGGGCGTTTAAAAAAAAATCTATGGTACCAAAACCAAAAAGATTATACACTTTTTAGCATCTCCAATCTGAAGTAAAAGAATGAGTTGAAAATGCAAGCTTGTGTAATTTAGCAGTAACACGTTGTCCACAATAAGGAAATTTGCGATATTTAAAATTAAATATGTTAAAAGTAATTAAATATTTTAGTAAACGCAGCACACTCACATTTTTACAACAATGACATACATTTCTGAACGCTTGACGTCCCTGATTTGACAGTTTACTTACAGCCAGCTAACTACCCCACTTGCATGTGTGGGTAATAACGGATTCATTGACAACTGGTGTGTCAATATCTAGCTAGCTAGGTGGCTTAACCGTACCATACTGTGTGGTTAACTAGATTAATGGTGTTTGCATGAAAATAAGCATATCAATACAAATTATGAATTCATACCTGATCATCTTCAAATAATATTTTTGCAGGAATCTCCTTGCGAATGATTTTGCCGAAGATTGTATCACCGCCGGGCTGGGCAACCTGAGCTTTTGCTATCTCATCCGCCATGGCGCTAGACGTTGGTCTTTGTAGTACGCATGCGCTTGAACCTCTGCCTCAAAGGTTAAAGTTTATGGGCTCTGCAGAACGCCAAAACTTGCACACAACAATTGTTTAAAAATATTGAATGCCATTTTTGGATTGTCTGTATCACTGAGGTATAATAAGAACGTGCTGTATCATCGAAGACAGTACAGTATGGAGACAGGCTAAAACTGCTTATACTATAGATGTCATGGTCAAGTTGACAAGCAAAAATCATGCGTCTAAACACGTCATCGGGCTCTCGCGCCACACTGCGCACGTGCAGGCCGTCAAATCAAAGGTACACCTTCGATATAAAGTTGCTTTTGACAAAAATTAAAACGTGTCAGTTTGTCAGTCTCATGAAGTTGGAGTAATAACAAGTTCGGATAGTTAAGGCATTGGCTCAAATCTAGTTGAGCCTTTAGCTTTCGAGAAAATTAACAACTAAGGAAGAATGTTTTACTTCTCTCATTTACTTCTCCCCAAAACCCTCCGCTTGGTCCGCTTCGCAAGCGTTCCCGAAAGTCTCGCGATGTTGCGCCTCTGGGTTTAGAAACTCTGTGGTATCAGCACTTCATACAGGGCGCGGAAGCAGGGGTGTTATCAGAGATAGAACCATTTTGGCCGAAATTCTGCACATTTTCTCATAGATTAAACATTTGATCTCAATAGAGTTTTCTGTTCTTAAAACTATAATATGTTATGAACAGAGTGGACTAAGGTTTGTAGACTTTACCCTTTCCCAAAGTAAAACAGAACTCGCGTTGTTTAGGAGTGCAAAGGCGAATTTAGGTATTGCACACTGCACAGGCGTTCCCAAACCGAAACATGCAAATATTTGCTAGAACGCGCCAATAAGATCTCGCTAACTTGTGCTTAGATCTGCACACCTCCTTGCTTGTTCTGCCCACCAGGACTCATCTGTTCCTGTTGGAAACGACAGACAGTGGTCTATTTTGGGTTAGTTAAAACATGTTTGGTGTAACCATTAGTCCAGCAACTAAAACGAGAGTTTCTATTGGACAAATTCAGCTAGGTTCCTCCCCGTTTCGTTCTGTTGGCTTCCGTTTAAAAAACGTTTTGCAACAGAATGAATAGCCTCTGGCTAACCTCAAATTTGTACATAGAGATAGAGGACTTCTTCGATATCATGGCGTTCGCACATTTTGTTTATCTATGACGCCACCTACTGTGATGTAGTGTGTGGTCGATCACGTTACACTTTGTGATATAAAACTAAAAGGGAGGGTGAAAAATAACAAAATGTGCACCACCAACTCACCCTACACAAAACATGAAGAACCACCTTCCTAATATTGAGTTGACCCCCCCTTGTTCTCGACACAAACCGGTGCGCCTGGCACCTACTACCATACCCCGTTCAAAGGCACTTGAATCTTTTGTCTTGCCCATTTGCCCATTCACCCTCTGAATGGCACACATACACAAGCCATGTCTCAATTATCTAAAAGTTTAAAACTCCTTATTTAACCTGTCTCCTCCCCTTCATCTACACTGATTGAACTGGATTTAACAAGTGACATCAATAAGGAATCATAGCTTTTACCTCGATTCATCTGGTCAGTTTATGTCATGGACAGCGCAGCTGCTCATAATGTTTTGTACACTCAGTATATATACCACTATTTAAAAAAAAAACATTTAAATCACCATTACTTTGACCCTAACTGATCTAACATCAGGCCAACGGTCTAGAAGGACGGGACCTCAACCTGTCTCTTTCGCAAAAAAAACAACATCATATACACAGTGCGTTTGGAAAATATTCAGAACATTTGAATTATTCCACATTTTGTTACGTTACAACCTTATTGTAAAATGGATAAAACATTTGTAAAAATCTCATAAATCTACACATCCCATAATGACAAAGCAAAAACTGTTTATAAAAAAAAAAATCAAATGTATTAAAAATAAACAACGGAAATAGCACATTCATAAGTATTCAGACCCTTTACTCAGTACTTTGTTGAAGCACCTTTGGCAGCGATTACAGCCTCGAGTCTTCTTGGGTATGACGCTACAAGCTTGGCACACCTGTATTTGGGGAGTTTCTCCCATTCTTCTCTGTAGATCCTCTCAAGCTCTGTCGGGTTGGATGGGAAGTGTCGCTGCACAGCTATTTTCAGTTCTTTCCAGAGACGTTCGATCAGATTCAAGTACGGGCTCTGGCTGGGCCACTCAAGAACATTCAGGGACGTGTCCCGAAGCCACTCCTGCGCTGTCTTGGCTGTGTGCTTAGGGTCGTTGTCCTGTTGGAAGGTGAACCTTCGCCCCAGTCTGAGGTCCTGAGGGCTCTGGGGCAGCTTTTCATCAAGGATCTCTCTGTACTTCACTCCTTTCATCTTTGCCTCGATCCTGACTTGTCTCTCAGTCCCTGCCGCTTACAAACATCCCCACAGCATGATGCTGCCACCACCATGCTTCACTGTAGGGATGGTGCCAGGTTTCCTCCAGACGTGACGCTTAGCATTCCGGCCAAAGAGTCAATCTTGGTGTCATCAGACCAGAGAATCTAGTTTCTTTTGGTAAACTCCAAGCGGGCTGTCATGTGCCTTTTACTGAGGAGTGGCTTCCGTCTGGCCACTCTACCATAAAGGCCTGATTGGTGGAGTGCTGCAGAGATGGTTGTCCTTCTGGAAGGTTCTCCAGTCTCCACAGAGGAACTCTGGAGCTCTGTCAGAGTGACCATCGGGTTCTTGGTCACCTCCCCGATTGCTCAGTTTGGGCGGGCGGCCAGCTCTAGTAAGAGTCTTGGTGGTTCCAAACTTCTTCCATTTAAGAATGATGGAGGCCACTTTATCTTTGGGGACCTTCAAAGCTGCAGAATTTTTTGTACCTTTTCACAGATCTGTGTCTCGACACAACGAGGATTTAAAAAATAAAAATCCATTTTAGAATAAGGCTGTAACGTAACAAAATGTGGAAAAAGTCAAAGGGTTTGAATACTTTCCGAATGCGCTGTACAATACAAAATAAAATTAATCCAAAAACCCATCCCTCTCCTTCAGTCATAGTCTAAATCATCATCCCTACACAGGCTAAGGAGCCTGTGAGGACGGAAAATTTGTCGACAGGTTTCTTTGTAATGCCTATATTGTAAAATCCCTGAGTCACATTAAAACATTGCGCCGCATTCACAACGATGCCTGTTTTCTCAGATGTCCTCTTTGTTAGCGCTGTGCCGTTCATAACCAATGCCGACTGACCCAATAAACAACACCTTTTTAACATGTCACGATCCTGTTGTTACAGGGCATCTCACATAACCCAAATATACAAGCGACTCTTCTTCAAAGAACAAAAGAATGGTTGGAGTGGTTCGTCGGCGTGCGCCAACCACTACATTCACCATACGGGTCAGTCGGCGTGCACCAACCACTACAATCACCATACGGGTCAGTCGGCGTGCACCAACCACTACATTCACCATACGGGTCAGTCGGCGTGCACCAACCACTACATTCACCGTACGGGTAAGTCGGCGTGCACCAACCACTACATTCACCATACGGGTCAGTCGGCGTGCACCAACCACTACATTCACCGTACGGGTCAGTCGGCGTGCACCAACCACTACATTCACCGTACGGGTCATTCGGCGTGCACCAACCACTACATTCACCATACGGGTCAGTCGGCGTGCACCAACCACTACATTCACCATACGGGTCAGTCGGCGTGCACCAACCACTACATTCACCGTACGGGTAAGTCGGCGTGCACCAACCACTACATTCACCATACGGGTCAGTCGGCGTGCACCAACCACTACATTCACCATACGGGTCAGTCGGCGTGCACCAACCACTACATTCACCGTACGGGTCATTCGGCGTGCACCAACCACTACATTCACCGTACGGGTCAGTCGGCGTGCACCAACCACTACATTCACCCTACGGGTCAGGTGGCGTGCACCAACCACTACATTCACCGTACGGGTCAGTCGGCGTGCACCAACCACTACATTCACCGTACCCAAATATACAAGATACAATTATCACAACATAGGTTGTAATATGGCTTTATTGCTGGCTTGGCTTCCCCAGTGATTTTACCCACGCACTGCTGCTGCTCCAACAGGGTCAACGGGAAGGATCCGTCAATGAAGTTGGAACTCCCACCCAGTTGACCACATGAAAATGGATGGAAGCCCTCACTGGCGCTGCCCATACAAGTTCGGCCTTTTGGCCACTAGAGGCCTCTATCATTCTTCATGATTCTTACGCTCTCTAATGCTGCATCGTGCCTGTATTGCTTACTGTCGAGTCGGTTCAATTGTAAAGTCAAGATGGCTTCTCGTTTGAAGGTGATTGTTAAAACGTTAAGATTTTGGCATGTTTTTGTATTATATATTGCTTCCAGAGCATTTGATTTTTATACGACTGAAAACAATTTAAAAATAGTAATTTTTGTTCATCTGGATAACCGTATAAGATAAACCAGCTCACATGTTTTAGCATTTGAACTAGCTAGCAAGCTAGTAAACTAGCCTAGCTGGCTATATTAGCAAACTTACCTAGTCCTAGGCTTGGCCATCTTGAAGGTAATGAATAATTGTTTGTAGTGTTATCGTATTGCAATAGAGATTGTTGTATGATAAAGGTTATTTCATCGTTTCTTTACATAGGTCCTCAGAGTGTTCAAAGCACTGCACAGAACAAGAATGGAGTTGTTCAAAGAAGATACCAGAGCATTGACAGGTAGTTAGTTGGCTATTATCAAATGAGTTGCTAGATAGTAGACAGTTGATTATTTGTAATAAGTGGAATCAGTTGTGTAGTGCTAAATATATGGTAATGTTACGCATACAAAACATTAAGAACACCTGCTCTTTCCATGACAGACTGACCAGGTGAATCCAGGTGAAAGCTATGATCTCTTATTGATGTTACTTCAATCATTGTAGATGAAGGGGATGATACAGGTTAAATAAAATAAACATTTTAAAGCCTTTGAGAGACTGAGTGTGTATGTGTGCCATTCAGAGGGTGAATGGGCAAGACAAAATATTTAAGTGCCTTTGAACGGGGTATGGTAGTAGGTGCCAGGCGCACCGGATTGTGTTAAGAACTGCAACGCTGCTGCATAGTATGGCTCAATCAAACCACATGTCAACAAACTCTGTCGGTGCATTTGTGACAAATTGAACAAAATCGTTGCATTTTCATGCAAAATGTCAAAATAGCTGCAGCAAAATCTAGCATTTTACACTGCAAATATCACAAAAAAATCCATTTGAAATCCTGGAGGGATTGACTATATACGATATGTGTAGTAGCAGTGACTGTAACAGCTGTTTGACCTGACTAGCTTTTTTTTTTAAATTTTTTTTTAATGTTCAACCCCCTAAGCTGCAAGAGGAAAGATAAATGAGGAATTCAGGAAAAACAAAAATGAGACTTCGGAGGAAAACATCAGTCAGGTATAGTAGGCTTTGCATTCATTCATCAGGAAAGGGGATTCTTATCGATGATATGAGCTAGCACTCTTGGTTCAAAGCTTAGTCTACATATCCAGCATACATATTGATAACTGGTATGTGGTATTGTTAAACATACACTTGTTTAACAGTCTTTCCTAGCCACCGTGCTTCTACATCTGCATTGCTTGCTGTTTTGGGGGTTTTAGGCTGGGTTTCTGTACAGCACTTTGTGACATTGGCTGATGTAAAAATGGCTTTATAAATACATTTGATTTGATTGATGTGTCTAGAGACTGAGCACAATAGAGAGATTGTTCATATTTCTACTGTATTTTTCCAGATGATTAAAATGGCCGCTGGTGTGGAAGTGTTTCTTCGTCAAGATGTCGTACAAGCCGAGCATGTAGCTGAAGATAGGATTCGTAAGTTATTTTATTTTTAAACAATCAAGTCTAATACATCAAGAAAAGGAAAACATTTTTTGCTATATTTTTTTTGCCACGTTGGGTTATGAGAAACACAACAATTACAGCAGTCATATATAAGAACGATATGAATAGGGGTTTAGGCTATGCCCACAAGGGGTTTGTTATTCACATTTAGCCTCCAGTGTTTCCTGTGTCTTTTCATTTCACAGAACTCCGACCTAGAGAGAGCCTTCTTCTGGAAAACGTACCATACTGCGATACACCAAGGAAAAGGCCTTCTTCCAACAATGCACCAAAACAAAGTTGTAACGATGCACCGATTACACGATGTGAATGACCAACAATAACAGCTGAAGACTTTATTTCTCACTCCTCTGGAAGAATTTAAGTGTAATTCGAGACATCAATTATAGAACATACAGTATGTAATTGTATGATGTGTGTGTGTGTGTGTGTGTGTGTGTGGGGGGGGGGGGGGGGGTGTTTAAGAGTTTGTCATACAAATGTGGAAGCTGTAGATTTGGCTTTGAAAGGTCAAAGGTGAAATTCATTGTAAATTCAATGCATATTATTTTGTTTGCTGCTATATATGTTGATTTCTTGTTGAATGAATGACTGTTAATGCCATAACTGAGTTGTGTTATATGACTTTGAGAACAGTACCAGATTTCGTATCGTAATACTCGATACCAAAAAGATACCAAGGGAAAAACAGAAGGTGTATTAGCCATTAGTCACGGAATGGCACTTGATCCAGACAAATCTTTTGAGTTCAGTATCATTACATTTGAATTGTTATATATGTTTTTATGTATGCATTAATTAATCAACTACACTCATACAAACAATGTGATTTTTTTTTTTTAGCAATCTAACTACATAATTTATTTGAGTGGTCAATCTAGTCTTTTGATAATCTGGGTAAATCAAAATGTAGCCTAGGCCTATTTACAATACAGATTAATGCATATTCAATAGAAGTGTGTGCATGCATTGAGTTATTGAGCTTGTTTTGGCTGATTTCATGGAAAACAATCGGTTTCCCTTCAATTTGGGACTCGTTTTATTGTACTGATCAACATTGTATAGAAGAAGAAATATCTAATTTTATAAAAGTTCGCGCGCTAAAACCATTTTAGATAATTCCATTGGTCGTTAAGTGAATTGTCCACTCACCCGGGGCACCGTGCCATGAAAAAAGGAACTCCACCACTCAGGTTCGGGGATCGAGCAAAGATGATCTTAACTGGGAGAGACGTGACGAATAATGATTCGGATGACTATAGGCTTTGAAGTCAGCTATATTTTGTGTTATGGTTTGCAAGCAAGGTGCGAATTACACCTTGATATCTTGACGAACATTTTTTACGGGCCTGAAAATGAATTATCTTTTGATGTGGCATGAATAGTTCCAGTTCACGTACCAGTTATCAATATGTATGCTGGATATGCAGACTAAGCTTTGAACCAAGAGCGCTAGTTTACATCATCAAACTAATGGACATGGTTGCCGTGTTTGCATTATTCAAGCGTGTTAACGTCTGTACACGTCTGTGATCCTCTCAATCAGTAGACGACGCCAGTGACCACAGGTTATGCTGCTTGCATAATAAGTGGGAAACTCGGAAAATACATGTAAAATACTTGTCCACGTGTTTTGAACTCGTTGATAACGCAGATTAGTTCATGGCAAACAAGCTGCAACAACCATCAAAATAAAAGTACAGATATCATCCTCGTAAACAAATGAAAATATTGTATTTTATCGTGTTTTTTTGTGGCATTTTAACTGCGAAAATGCTGTTATCAAGGTAATTTCCTTTGTATGTGACGTCAAAGTTCAGAATGTGGGAGAAGTCGGAG
Source organism: Oncorhynchus clarkii lewisi (assembly GCF_045791955.1). NCBI lineage: Eukaryota > Metazoa > Chordata > Actinopteri > Salmoniformes > Salmonidae > Oncorhynchus > Oncorhynchus clarkii. The sequence continues at coordinate 8,817,425 of NC_092151.1, forward strand.
CTCAGAGATGATGGACTAATGTCCCACAGGTGGGGGGAGCGTTCAAGTGGATTTTTCCCCCAGCTTTTTTTGGTCAATGTGTGTGCAAATACTGTACCTATATGGCTGTTTCCCAGACACAGAATAAGCCTAGATCTACAGTTCTACAAGGGCTATAAAATAACCCTAAAGTAGATGCTTTTTCATTATTACACTTAAAATAGAGAAGGACTACTAAAACACACAGAAGTGGGTGGAGGGGGGTAGGAAGACGTCAGAAACGGATGTTCTGTTTGAAGCAGATGATACTTGGAGTGGAGATGAGAGAGAGGAATTGGATTACAAAAATAAACAAGACAAATTAAGTGGTAGTGGAATCTAGTTAAATCCGATCCTTGTTCTGATTCTTTTGGGGGTCGGAGTGAGGGTTTTGGATCAATGGAGTTACCTGGGAGATCCATTTTGAAGTCTATGAAAATCGTGGATAAGATGAGGTGGCGTCGATGAGAGTAATGAGAAGTGGTATTATTTTGGTTTTCTGTGCATCTGTGGAACAGAAGGGAGCGTGCTCTGCGCCTCAGGAAGATGTCGGATTGGAATGTGTTGTGTGTGGATCTTCAAAGCAGTGTGCCTATCAAGGGTGTTATGTTATGCGCTACAAGCAAATGCAAGGGAAATACATTAAGAATTGGATCAAGTGGTTGGTGCACACCGACTGACCCGCATGGTGTATGGAGTGAGGAAACCCACTCTATCCATTCTGTTGGTTTTTGAAGAAGAGTTTCTCCCTTCTCACGTAGTATTTGGGTTTTGTGAAATACCCTGCAAGAGCCTACATGCCCAAACCCCATGCAGTGTGATAAATGTAAATTATTTGGTCATGTGTCAAGTGTATGTAGACGGGAGGAGTATCGTATGCCGGCTGAGCCTAAATGTTACAATTGTGGTGGCGAACATGCGCCTCAATTTACTGAAGTGTCCTGTTAGGGCGAAGGAGACAAGAATAAGGGCTGTCCAGAATGCCTGCTCTCCGGAGGCTGGGTGAGAAGAGTGGAAGAGAGGAATAATGGTAGTATAAGGAGACACCAGTGATTATTCTTTGTCGACAGAGGGATCCTGACATGTTTTCATGTTAAAGAAGGTGGACTCTGTAGCGTTTATTGCATTGATTATCAACTGTACAGCGCAAACAGAGAAATGGGAAAATAGGCATCGTTGTGAGTGTGTCTATGTTTTTGGGGTGATTTTACAGCAGAGGTATTACAAGAAATCCTGTCAATTAATACTCTGTCCTCACAGGTTCCTGAGCCTGTGTAGGGATGTGATTTGAACTGTGACCTAAGGAGTGTTTTTTTTAATTTTATTACCCGCAATGGAATATTTGTATTTCACTACCCAGTACAGTAGGTGGCAGCAACACACCAGTGAGTTGTAGTCTGCCATTAAACCTCGAAGAAGAAGAAAACACAGAGAACGTAATCAGAGTTTCTAAACCAAGAGGCACAACATCGCGTGACTTCTGGGAACGCTTGCAAAATAGACCAAACAGACCAGAACGGTGTTTGGGATTTGAGAAGTCAATGAGAGAAGTGCAAAAGTATTCCTTAGTTGTTTATTTTCTCGAAATCTAAAGGCACAACCTAGATTCAAGCCAATGTCGTAAGCAAATTAATATATTATTACTCCAACCTCGTAAGATTGACAAACTGAGACGTTTTCATTTTCGTCAAAAACAACTTTATATCCAAGGGGTGCCTTTTATTGGACGACATGCACATGCGCAGTTCGTCAAGAGAGACTTGTTAGACCCGGTGACGTGTTTCTACGCATGCGCTAAGCTAGCCAATTTCGCTATGGAAAACGCCTACTAGTGTGATCGGGGACTGGATAAGCAGTTTTCATACTGTACTGTCTTTGATGTAATGCATTTAGAACTACAGTGCCTGTGCATTTGTCAGGAGTGGAACTGCTATTGACTACTACAATGTAGCACTAGGGGGCGCTGTTTGGGCGTACAATATTTTTCCTAGAGATTTCCAGTGGGAGTGTTCTTATGTCAACCCCTCTCCCGCCTGATACCGACGGATTTCTCCCTATTCAATTCGGATAGTGTGTAGCTAGTAGTAGTAAGAAGGTTACGTTCATGGTTTTTAACTTAAAATCTTCAAAACATCGCCCGTGAAAACGGCAGGCATCGGTACCGGTTTTATTCTGCGAATAAATCACTGCACGCTCGCGGAGGTTCCTTTGCACAGGTGAAACAACCATTTTCCGCATTGGTGGAGGATTGCATTGGGATATCATCAGCTGAACGGGTCGATTGATATTGGTAAGATTGCGGTTCGTTCTACCTTGATGAAAGCTTATCCAACGTTAGTTCTAGGATATATGCCTGAAGAATATAGCATTGTTCGTGTTTTGGGAGTGGAAGGGAAAAGCATTGAATGACCCAGTGTTATTTGAAATCATTTATTCCTCATCTGAATTCGTGCTGTCAAGGAAATTACTCACTGAATGCTGAAAGCTGAAAGCGTACAAAAAGTAAACCAGTACTAGAGCAAGCTATTCAGTTGCGGGGAACACCTGCAATTTTGACGTCCCTACTAGTAAGCTACTTATTCCTGTGTATCTGTTGTAGACTAACTAGCTAGATCTCCAATGTGTACACCATGGTATCTAGCTAACATATTATAACAGGCTAATGTGATGCTCCATTAGCCGTTACAGGATAGGTACTGTTTGGTGTAGCACAGATCATTTAATTTGAGGATACAACTGTCTTCGTTCTCGATTCGGACAAACATGTATAATCTGACATGTATGTGTCCAGTTGCAGGTGGTTCATTTGAATTGATAAAATACTCATTTTGTTAAAAATAATTGTTTTGCGCCATAAAGTAATCCAACAATGTGTACACCACCATCTTGTCTATTTCAAATATTCTCTCAATGATCGAGACCGGTGTGCAGCACTTTGGGATGGACCCACCTGTCTCAATCAATGAGAGAAGATTTGAAATGGACAACATGGTGGCGAACACATTGTTGGATTACTTCATGGAGCAAAACATGTATTTATTTTAATAACGGTGCATTTTCTAAATTCAAACGAACCACCTTCAACAGGACACAGACATTTTAGAAGGTACATATTTGGCCGAATCGAGAACGAAGATAATTTTTAACCAGCCTTAACCTGGCGAGACTATCTGTTCTGCTCCAAAAAGTAGAGATGTCTTTCCTGTAATGGCTATTGGAGCGTCACATTAGCCCATTACATTCTACTAGCGGTTTTGACAGGTGGCTCTTTAATCTGAACACCAATTTACATACATGGTACATATGGCTAAATACATTTTACATGATGCTATAGCATAGGGACAGCAGTATGATCAAATATAGCTATTGTTTTATCTCAACAATAGTCGGTGTCAGGGAATTTTCTGCTTGCAACTAATGAATGATGCAATCCGTTTTCCGTTTACAAACTGTGAAAACTGCAAATATTTCACAAGCAAAACAATGCATTTTTATTTGACACAAAATGTTGTGGTTAGGTGACAGAAATACAATGAGTCATTGCACCTCTTATAGTCACCACAATGGAACCGTTCTGTAGAAACTGTAGCCTATAATCCCTCTCTACCTTCAATTATGCTGGTAGGGTAGGGCATAATTGGTTCCTACTTTAGCTACCCTCCCTACAACAGGCTAGTGTAGGCCTACACATGGGAGTCAAAGGGCAGGCAAACTGCCAAATTGTGCTTGACTCGTACTGTGAGAACTTGCCTACATGAAACACCACTGAGGTATTAGGTGGAAATTAGTGGTGGAAAGACATTTAAAACTGGCACACTCAGTTACGATCACCACTTTATTTTAAGAATGTGAAATGTCAGAATAATAGAGAGAGAAGGATTTCTTATAATATTTTATTTCTTTCATCACATTCCCAGTGGGTCAGAAGTTTACATACCCAATTAGTATTTGTTAGCATTGCCTTTAAATTGTTGAACTTTGGGTCAAACGTTTTGGGTAGCCTTCTACAAGCTTCCCACAATGAGTTGGGTGAATGTTGGCCCATTCCTCCTGACAGAGCTGGTGTAACTGAGTCAGGGTTGTAAGACCTCCTTGCTCGCATACACAATTTTTTTTTTACCTCTTCAGTGGCCACAATCTCAATAGTGAAATCACTGTATGTCCTCCGGTGTAGGGCAGGTTCTAGGTGAGACAGGGACTCGAACAGGCAGGGACTCGAACAGGCAGGGACTCGAACAGGCAGGGACTCGAACAGGCAGGGACTCGAACAGGCAGGGACTCGAACAGGCAGGGACTCGAACAGGCAGGGACTCAAACCTTGGACCCAGTGTAGTAAATATATGAAGGTAGTCCTGTACATTAGGGGGGTATCTGGGGTTCATGTCCTCTCTAATGGCAGCCTTGACATCTCTAGTGATGGTGCTGTCTTCCTCACTTGGGTCCATGGATTGTAGAATCCTTGTTTTCAGAGGTAGGATCATGGACACAGACAGTGCAGTTTCAGTGCTCAATAGGGTTGTAACCGTTTTGAGGGGTTTGAGCACCTGGAGGACCTCCTCTGCCACTTTCATGTCATCATCAGACAAGATGATGATGTCTTTGTTTTTTCAGAGTTCCATCTTGTTGTGACATCGTGTATGAGCTTGTGGGTCGGTAGCTGTTACACTTCCTGCTTGGTCTTACGCACATGAGCGGCTGTTGTGCTCCGGTGGAAAAAGGAAACCACCTCCCTGGTCCTCCCAAGGAGGACCACATGTGCAAAGCAAGCTATCTGTGGCCCCAGTCCAGCCTCTATCACTGCATCTACTTGGTTCTTGGCATTATCTGTGGTGGTTGGGATATTGCTATTGAGCCTCTCTAGCTTCCACTCTGCTACTGCTCATAGCAGTACCTGCGGCAGATTTGTGACTATGAAGAGGGCGTGTCTGTAGTAGAGGTCGACCGATTATGATTTTTCAACGCCGATACCGATTAATCGGCCGATATCTTTATTTTATTTGTAATAATGACAATTACAACAATACTGAATGAACACTTATTTTAACTTAATATAATACATAAATAAAATAAATTTAGCCTCAAATAAATAATAAAGTGTTCAATTTGGTTTAAATAATGCAAAAACAAAGTGTTGGAGAAGAAAATAATAGTGCAATATGTGCCATGTAAGAAAGCTAACGTTTCAGTTCCTTGCTCAGAGCATGAGAACATATGAAAGCTGGTGGTTCCTTTTAGTGAGCAGTCAGTCATGTAGCTTCCTGTTACCCTGGAGGTCCACTCCTCTGTGGTGTAGTGAGCAGTCACAGTCATGTAACTTTCCGTTACCCTGGAGGTCCTCTCCTCTGTGGTGTAGTGAGCAGTCACAGTCATGTAGCTTTCCGTTACCCTGGAGGTCCACTCCTCTGTGGTGTAGTGAGCAGTCACAGTCATGTAACTTTCCGTTTCCCTGGAGGTCCAGCCATCTGTGGTGTAGTGAGCAGTCACAGTCATGTAACTTTCCGTTTCCCTGGAGGTCCAGCCATCTGTGGTGTAGTGAGCAGTCACAGTCATGGAACTTTCCGTTTCCCTGGAGGTCCAGCCGTCTGTGGTGTAGTGAACAGTCACAGTCATGGAACTTTCCGTTACCCTGGAGGTCCAGCCGTCTGTGGTGTAGTGAGCAGTCACAGTCATGTAACTTTCCGTTACCCTGGAGGTCCAGCCGTCTGTGGTGTAGTGAACAGTCACAGTCATGTAACTTTCCGTTACCCTGGAGGTCCAGCCGTCTGTGGTGTAGTGAGCAGTCACAGTCATGTAACTTTCCGTTACCCTGGAGGTCCAGCCGTCTGTGGTGTAGTGAACAGTCACAGTCATGTAACTTTCCGTTTCCTTGGAGGTCCAGCCGTCTGTGGTGTAGTGAACAGTCACAGTCATGTAACTTTCCGTTACCCTGGAGGTCCAGCCATCTGTGGTGTAGTGAACAGTCACAGTCATGTAACTTTCCGTTTCCTTGGAGGTCCAGCCATCTGTGGTGTAGTGAACAGTCACAGTCATGTAACTTTCCGTTTCCTTGGAGGTCCAGCCGTCTGTGGTGTAGTGAACAGTCAGTCATGTAACTTTCCGTTTCCTTGGAGGTCCAGCCGTCTGTGGTGTAGTGAACAGTCACAGTCATGTAACTTTCCGTTACCCTGGAGGTCCAGCCGTCTGTGGTGTAGTGAGCAGTCACAGTCATGTAACTTTCCGTTTCCCTGGAGGTCCAGCCGTCTGTGGTGTAGTGAGCAGTCACAGTCATGTAACTTTCCGTTTCCTTGGAGGTCCAGCCGTCTGTGGTGTAGTGAACAGTCACAGTCATGTAACTTTCCTGTTACCCTGGAGGTCCAGCCGTCTGTGGTGAGGGTAACAGAGGATGCCTTGGATAATTCGTAGACAATTTTGATATTTTCCTGTTCATAAAGATCTGGATCGATCTTCACACTGAAGTGGAAGCCAGGGGACTTCGTAGCGTGGCTCATGCACTTTCACCATATTTTGAAACCTTTTGTTTTCCACTACAGAGTATGGCCTCGTGTCTGCAGTGATAAACATCCCAATAGATCTGGTGATGACTTCAGCCCGGTCTGATTCTGCAGCAAAGGGCTGCTTAAATGTTGTCTCTTGGCTGAGTTGGCTCCTGTCACTGACACACCAGGGTGATGATGCTTTAAAAATGTGTGGCCACGCTCAATGTATTTCCACGATTCTGTGGCTCAATGCCTACACACCGTAATGGTGCTCTCCCACCACCCTCCTTCTGTCATCATATTTGTCAGGGAAGCCAAAATGCTCCCCTACATGAGACTTAAATAAAGCGGGAGGCTTTTCCAGGTCGTAAGCTCCTCCGCTAGCCGTGGCTGTCACTGCTCTTTTCTTCTTCTCTGCTTTTTACAACGCGAGCATCCAGGATTTGATTCGTTGGAATTCAACATGCTCCGTTCACGTGAACAGTACACACAACTGCTTACATTTTTTTTTTTTAAATAATAATAATCAAATCAACCTTCAGAGTAAAACACAGCACGCATCGGTCTTAGATTTAGGGAATTATTACTTTAAAGTAACCGTGGCAGTAAAACTGCATTTCACACTGTGATGGTTCACATGCGTGTCGAACCGTGGTGGGTGATCCGTACGGATCAACTACATTCTGTTACACCACAACCCCATATCATATTTATCCTGCAATGCTGTGTTGTCGAATCTTGTTTCTCAGCTCTCTCTCAATCAGCTGTGGTCCACAACACACACACACACACAAACCCCTTGCCCGCCCCTCTTGTTTCAAGCATTGTGTTTATCGAAGACCCTCAGCTCTGTTTTTCTTTGGGGTTCTTTTGAGCCAGACACTGGCACTGCTAAAGAGAATCGGAGGAATCTGGCTAAAGTAATTTATTGGTTGGTTGTGTACGTGGCAGATGCCTCATGGTTCGCTGATCCCAATGAGTGAGGGTACAAGTAGGCCTACCCTCACTCCTGGTACAAGTAGGCCTACCCTCACTCCTGGTACACGTAGGCCTACCCTCACTCCTGGTACACGTAGGCCCACCCTCGCTCCTGGTACACGTAGGCCCACCCTCGCTCCTGGTACACGTAGGCCCACCCTCGCTCCTGGTACACGTAGGCCCACCCTCGCTCCTCGTAGGCCTACCCTCACTGGATGCCCCTATCATGACCAGTACACTAATCAGACCAGGGTTGGCCTGGCTGTCCTGCACTTTGCAGTGCTTACCCCCTGACCTGTTTGAATGTTTTACATACCCTATACCCATTTGATTCTTAAAGAATATAACTTATAAATACCTCCTGTTCTCAGTTCAGGTTCAGCCATGCGTCCTCCGAAAAACACGACCCAGCCAAGCCTGGAAGTCTGGCTTCTTAACCCAGAAGCCAGCTGCCATAATGTGTCGGAGGAAACAACATCGTCCAGCTGGCGACCAAAGTCAGCTTGCAGGCGCCCGGCCCGCCACAAGTTGCTAGAGGGACAAGGAAATCACGGCTGGCCAAACCCTCCCCTAAACCGGATGACGCTGGGCCAATTGTGCACCGCCTCATGGGTCTCCCGGTCACAGCCGGCTGCATGACAGCCTGGGATCGAACCTGGATCTGTAGTGACACTTAAAACACTGCGATGCAGTGCTTTAGACTTTTGTGCCACTCGGGAGGCCAAACAAAGTAAATGTAAACAAACACTGTATATAGCCTGAAAACATGGTTAAAACTATATTTTTGATGGTCATTCCTTGCATCCATAGCTGATTTTGAGTGGTTACATTTCTCTAGGCCCAGCCCTCAGCTTTAAAAACGGAAACAGAAGAGGTGAGGTGACCACTTTGTTTCAATTAAGGATTCTAGCTTTTAACGAGTAGGCTAATATATTAATAAATAAATGAAGGTAGCCTTGCAGTCAGAGGCGAGCCAGCAACTGGAGGGTTGCCAGTTCAAGTCCCGGGAAAAATCTATCAGTGAGCTGGCAACCGGAGGGCTACTACCAGTATCAAATTCTAGATGCCATTGCCTGCCATTGTGTCCTTGAGCAAGGAACTTAACTCCCCACAACAAGGGCTCCCCGGGCACCCAATGTGGCAGCCCTCTGCCCCTCCAAAACTTGTCTATGTATGTGTGTCTTTTGGAGGGATTGGGTTAAAAGCGGAAGTCACATTTCGGTTGGACCTTGACCAACAAAGTGATCATAATCTATTAAATGTTATTTTGGCTTTGTAAAAAAACATTTACCCCCAATGGACCATTTTATAATTTATTCTCATGACGACGCCTGCTCTTGCTGGAGTTTCATTACATTTTAAAAGTTGGAGAATAAAAGTTGGAGTGGTTAATGAATAACATTCTCTTGTAGTTTCTTTCCTCTCCGAGTACTTTGAGAAAAGCGGTGTAAAACCTACATTTGTCATGTCAATGGTGGGAACTCTTTACTAGACCACATCCACTGCATTGGCTGGAGACTTATTATGTTGTGCTTCTGAAAAAAACATACAACTTGGAAAATGTTTGACTACGCATAAAATGCAACCTAGTTTTACTAACACTGTTGCCTTTCCCCAGATGCTTTACTTGCTGAGTCTTGACATGTTAAGTGGTTTGAGACTGACTGAGGCTGTGACCTCAAATCTAGACAAAACACTCTTCTGGCATGCTCATGATCCATGCACTTAACCTAACAGAGAACCACAGGGGTTTGGAGAAACCCAGAAAGCCCGCTATAACGGAAAATGATGTCCTGCAAGGGGGTATGTCGTTGATCAACCCCCATTAAAAAAAAAAATTCAAGACATTTTATTTGTTTTATTTACGATGACGGCCTACTCCGGCCAAACCTGGACTATTCTGGGCCAATTGCGCGCCGCCCCATGGGACTCCCAATCACGGTCGGATGTGATACAGCCTGGATTCGAACCAGGGACTGCCTCTTGCACAAAGATGCAGTGCTTTCGACTGCTGCGCCACACGGGGACGCCCAATGGAAATGGAGGCATTACCTCTTAAGTAAAGGCATGCGAAATGATAGTCTCCTTTTTGTCATCCCTGAACCACTTTAGGGGCCCTATCTGACAATCCCCCTACATCGCTTACAGCTGGCGTCTGACTGAGGAATGATAAAACACCCTCCGTAGTCGTCCCTGCTTTGCACATTCAGACCTGTCCTATATTTGCTATCTGTAATATCAAGGAAACAAGCCGTACTTAACAAACTGAGAGCGGGTGATTTAACAGCCAAGAGAAGAAGTTGCAAACCTATAGCATGACGTAACCACATCAACGATGAACAAACTCTCTAATCGAGTGAAGACTCCATTCTTCCAGTAGTGCTGCAGGGCATATTCTACCAATGCAGCTGTATATAACCCGGCTGAAGTAGGTGTCCTTGTGCAGTTGCCACAAATTGAAACTTAGGCCTACTGCTCTACTGCCCTCCCAAACGAAATTCCCAAAGAAGTCCACATTTTTAAAGCATTATGATAGCTGGTTATGCCTATGAACAAGCTCGTCTGAACGTATTTTGTGACATCTGGATTCACTGGGGCTCATGCAGCCAAACAGTACAACGTCTGCATGCGAACGGGTGAGCTTCCTTGTGTAACACAGTTTTACATCATATCTGTGTAGAACCTGAAAGATTTAAAAGCTCATGAATGAATTGTTTCCTTAGCCAACTCCTGAGCGCTGCTGTCAGTTTACCTAATTGTGATTTCAATCCAGAAGATCATTTTGGGTTATGAATCAGTGTAACTCATGTGTGGGCCTGACTTGTAATTGCACCAGTGCAGTAATGATTGGGCACATTCAGAAAGAGAGTGAGCAAATTAATGAAGTTTTTTCTTTTCCCGCTTATAAATAAGTGCCTTGGCCCTCAGTTCAGTATCCATAGCAACTACTCTGCTTAGTGACAAGACATGTCGAGTCACATGGGCTCTCTGTATGGAGGGCTGTCTGTATTAGAGGTCGACCGCTTATGATTTTTCAACGCCGATATCGATTTATTGGAGGACCAAAAAAGCCGATACCGATTAATCGGCCAAATTTTTTAGATATTTTTAAATTTTTTATTATTATTTTTTTAATGCATTTTTATTTATTTATAATAATGACAATTACAACAATGCAGAATGAACACTTATTTTAACTTAATATAAAACATCAATAAAATCAATTTAGCCTCAAATAAATAATGAAACATGTTCAATTTGGTTGAAATAATGCAAAAACAAAGTGTTAGAGAAGAAAGTAAAAGTGTAATAAGTGCCATGTAAGAAAGCTAACGTTTCAGTTCCTTGCTCAGAACATGAGAACAAATGAAAGCTGGTGGTTCCTTTTAACATGAGTCTTCAATATTCCCAGGTAAGAAGTTTTAGGTTGTAGTTATTATAGGAATTATACGACTATTTCCCTCTATACCATTTGTATTTCATTAACCTTTAACTATTGGATGTTCTGTTAGTATTGCCAGTGTAACAGTATAGCTTCCATCCCTCTCCTCGCTCCTCCCTGGGCTCGAACCAGGAACACAACGACAACAGCCACCCTCGAAGCAGGGGGAACCCATGTAGAGCAAGGGGAACAACCACTCCAAGGCTCAGAGCGAGTGACGTTTGAAACGCTATTAGCGCGCGCTAACTAGCTAGCCATTTCACATCGGTTACAGCTTCATCTCGGGAGTTGATAGGCTTGAAGTCATAAACAGCACAATGCTTGACGCACAATGAAGAGCTGCTGGCAAAACGCCCGAAAGTGCTGTTTGAATGAATGTTTACGCGCCTGCTTCTGCCTACCACCGCTCAGTCAGATCGGCAAAATCAGTGTCCAAAAATACAGATTTCCGATTGTTATGAAAACTTGAAATCACCCCTAATTAATGGGCCATTCCGATGAATCGGTCGACCTCTGGTCTGTATGGAGGGCTGTCTAAACATGGTGGTGTCTGTCTGTCTGTAGGAAAACGTTTATACTCTGTGTGCTCCAGCTTTTCTACCTGTGAACATTTACCGTTGTGATAATTAGCCCCTGAAGTTTGGCTGAATTGGTGCCAGGCATTTCCATGTAAAAGGACCCATGAGCACCAACGTGTGAAGTTTTATAGGAGCATATCAAATTGGGTGTCAAATGAAAGGTAAGACTCTCCTTTTTTTTTTTTTTTTTAATTAAGGTTTTTCATCTTTATAAATTGGGCGTAAGTTAAAGGATTTGATTTCTGCGTAAATGGATGGAAAAGGGGGTCTGAGAAAACATCTACCAGAAGGTCTTAAAAGGCTTCATAAATACATCAACACAATAATGTTGACGTGATGAACCCTGCCAACTAATATCAACAAGTATATTTATACTGAACAACAAAAAAAAGTGTTGGTCCCATGTTTCATGAGCTCAAATAAAATATCCCATACATTTTCTATGTGCACAAATTTGTTTACATCCCTGTTTTAGTGAGCTTTTCTCCTTTTCAATATAATCCATCCAGGTGACAGTTGTGGCATATCAAGAATCTGATTAAACAGCATGATCATTACACAGGTGCACCTTGTGCTGGGGGACAATAAAAGACCACTCTAAATGTGCAGTTGTATCACACATGACAATGGCACAGATGTCTCATGTTTTGAGGTAGCATGCAATTGGCATGCTGACTGCAGGAATGTCCACCAGAGCTGGTGACACATAATTTAGTGATTATTTCTCTACCATAAGCCGCCTCCAACGTTGTTCTGGAGAATTTGGCAGTACGTCCAACTGGCCTCATAACCGCAGACCACGTGTAACCACGCCAGCCTAGGACATCCACATCCGGCTTCTTCACCTGCGGGATTGTCTGAGACCAGCCACCTGGACAGCTGATGAAACAACTGGGTTTGCACAACCAAAGAATTTCACGACAATGCATGGCACCATGTTGCAAGGATCTGTATACAATTCCTGGAAGCTGAAAATGTCCTGGTTCCCTGCATACTCATCAGACATGTCGATCCAGAGCATCCCAAACGTGCTAATGGATGACATGTACAACAGTGTGTTCCAGTTCCCACCAATATCCAGCAACTTCGCCATTGAAGAGGAATGGGACAACATGCCACAATCAATAGCATGATCAACTCTATGTGAAAGAGATGTCGTAGCTGACACACCAATCTTTCTGCAGACCTGTTTAAATCTTAATGTGGAGAAGATATTCAAGTTTTTGGAAAACGTGGTTGCATAAAAACCTGAGAAATTCTGTAACATGTTTGCATCTGCACAGTTCAACTAAATTCGTTTTTGTATTTTTTTGTTTGTTTGTGGAAATGGTTAAAAGTAGTCGTTGTCCTTTTATAGTTGTATGGTTTGTTAAACTTTTGTAATCGGTTCCTTTTTTTTTTTTTTTTTTTTTTTTTTTTTGCATACATTTTTAAAGTGAGTTGACACGTAATTCCGTTTACCGTGGACTTGCCCTGCCCTAAATTTGGGTGGCAGTTATCAGTGCTTTTGCTCACACGTGGCATCCAAAACCAAAGCACATCCCTTCACAGGCTCTGTTATCTGCTCAGTGGTCAAGCCCAGTCTCCTTCCACACACCAGCATGGCTGTAAACTGTAATCAGCAGAGGCACTGGTGTGTTACAGCATCACAAGGGTTATCTGTTGCTTATACTACTTATCACCACCCTGTCAGTTGGTGGTTGGATCTGGGCTGCATGGACATTTTTTTAAAAATATTATACTGGACATGCACACTGGACACAGGAAGTACTCTACTACATTTCTATAGAATCTATGCCTGGCTGGGATCTGGCAGTGACCAATGGAAATGCCTATAGCCCTGAATGCAACCTTGAGCAAAACCGTGCTGACGCCAATTCTGAGTTAACGCAGTAGACATCAGAAAGCTAGCACTGGGGAATCTAGCTCTTTCACCCTGGAGAGAGAGACGGCTGATATTTAAGTCTTCCTCTTTATTGCTGCCTACTTGCCCTTTCGCTGAAGGTCACGATGCAATTAGCAGACGTTTGTCTCGACCTTAGATTTACACTACAGCAGTTGAAGCAAAAGCTTTGAAGCTTGTCTGAATTCAGTTCAACTGCATAGGGAGTAGTCATCGGCATTGTTACGCTATTGTTGGATTGGTATTGATCATAAGGATCCGAGACTAATCTGTAATGCGAGATCTGTGTAAATTAGCTTCTGTAGAGCAGTCTGAGCCTCTGTTTTTTGAAGCTGATTCTTTAAGATATGTTATGCAGTATGCACTCAACTTTAAAAATGCATTTAAAAAAAAAAAAAAAAAATCAAACTTCGGTCAATTGCAAAAATCACTGCGGTACGACTTTTGTAATTGATGTGTACTATGTCATAAATGAGATGTGCTCAAATATTTTCTAATGTATGTTTTTTGGACTTGCAGAACCCATTCATTGAAAGACGGCTAGTGACTGGATCACTAGCCACTTTAAACAATGCCACTTTTATGTTTACATACCCTACATTACTCATCTCATATGTGTATATACTGTACTCAATACCATCTACTGCATCTTGCCTATGCCGTTCTGTACCATCACTCATTCATATATCTTTATGTACATATTCTTTATACTTTACACGTGTGTGTGTATAAGGTAGTTGTTGTGGAATTGTTAGGTTAGATTACTTGTTGGTTATTACTGCATTGTCGGAACTAGAAGCACAAGCATTTCGCTACACTCGCATTAACATCTGCTAACCATTTGGCAAATAAAATTTGATTTGTAAGCCCTTTCTCATGTCAATGTCTGAATTGTCTTTGCTTCCATTGCTTAGGCTGGTAGAAGCAGTAAACCACAAACCAACCTTTCCGGCCAGTACCAAGTCCAAAGACAAATCCACACAGAACTGGTCTTAACCCCTCAAACAGGTCAGAAAGGGGACTAATTGGGGGTTTGGGGGTCTGAGTCTGTTAGTAATGCAGCCTAGAGGAGAATTATGGGTATTTTAAAAGATGCTTTCACATGTACAGGTGGAACTGCAACTCCAAAAATGTTGAATAGTAGTTATTTGTTTGTATATTTTGAAATAAGTTCAATCATTTTCGAGCACATATTATTATTTTTGTTCAGATGTGAATGGGTGTGTGAAATGAATAATATGAAATGTCTTGCCAAGAGCTTCAGGCCCAGGGACACGCCTCGAAGCTAATGCTTTACACAAGTCATCCCCTCCCATATCGTTTGTCTTCCTTATTATTATAATTCAACAATAAGGCCAGAGGGGGTGTGGTAAATGGCCAATATACACTACATGGCCAAAAGTATCTGGACATCCCTTTAAATTAGTAGATTCTGCTATTTCAGCCACACCCAATGCTGACAGGTGTATACAATCGAGCACACAGTCTTACAGTAGAGTGGCCTTACTGAAGAGCTCAGTAACTTTCAACGTGGCAGAAGAGCTCAGTAACTTTCAACGTGGCATTGTCCCAGGATGCCACCTTTCTAACATGTCAAATTGCAGCCCTGCTACACCTGCTCCGGTCAACAGTAAGTACTGTTATTGTGAAGTGGAAACATCTAGGAGCAACAACGGCTCAGCCTCAAAGTGGTAGTCCACACAAGCTCACAGAACGGGACTGGAGAGTGCTGAAGCATGTATAAATCATCTGTCTTCGGTTGCAACAGTCACTACAGAGTTCCGATCTTCCTCTGAAAGCAACGTCAGCACAATAACTGTTCGTCTGGAGCTTCATGAAATGGATTTCCATGGACGCACACAAGCCTAACATGCTGACCAGACCGCACGTTGATATTGTCCACCCACACCAGACGTGATCAGGACACGCAGGTTGAAATATCATCGCAAACTCTGAACCAACTATATAAATTTGGTCACAGGTCAAAAAGCATTCAACATTTATGGCAATTTAGCTAGCTAGCTTGCTGTTGCTAGCTAATTTGTCCTGGGATATAAACATTGTTGGACTTCATATGGCGGTTGGCAACCAACTTTAAGATGCACTACCACTACCGACTGGAGTGTGAACCTCACGTCATCTTTCAATCACCTATGTGGGTATATGCTCCTAAAAACCAATGAGGAGATGGTACGTGGGTATATGCTCCTAAAAACCAATGAGGAGATGGTACGTGGGTAGCGTTACACATAGAACCAAGTTCTATTTTAGCGCCTGGCTACCCATCTCATTGGTTTTTAGGAGCATATACACACGTGGCTGTTTTTCATGGTTCGGGCTTGGCCCTTAGTTCCAGTGAAGGAAAATCTTTACGCTACAGCATACAATGACATTCTAGACAATTCTGTGCTTCTGACTTTGTGGCAACAGTCTGGGGAGTGCCATTTCCTGTTTCAGCATGACCGTGCCCCCGTGCACAAAGCGCGGTCCATACAGAAATGGTTTGTCGATTGGTGTGGAAGAACTTGACTGGCCTGACCTCAACCCCATTGAACACATTTGGGATGAATTGGAACACCGACTGCGAGCCAGGCCCAACATCAGTGCCCGACCTCACTAATGCTCTTGTGGCTGAATGGAAGCAAGTCCCCTCAGCAATGTTCCAACTTCTAGTAGAAAGCCTTCCCAGAAGAGTGGAGGCTGTTATCGCAGCGAAGGGGAGACCAAGTCCATATTAACGCCTATGATTTTGGAATGAGATGTTTGACGAGCAGATCTCCACATATTTTGTCCATGTAGTGTACCACGGCTAAGGGCTGTTCTTAACGCAACGCTGAGTGCCTGGATATAGCCCTTAGCTGTGGTATGTTGACCATATACCACAACCCCCCCCACCCCAAGGTGCCTTTACAGCTATTATAAACTGGTTACCATTGTAATTAGAGCACTAAAAATACATGTTTTGTCATACCCGTAGTATACAGTCTTACATACCACTAATGCCAATCAACATACGTTGCTCGAACGACCCAGTTTCTAATTAAAATCAATCCATTAATCATGAAGACCCTTTTTAAGTCATCCAGGCCCTACCTCTAGTTTTACCTTGTTCAACTTGAGGTTTTTGTTATTCCAACACGCGCACACAGTGTAGGCTTACATTTTCCCCTGAGAGCATTGTACTGCTAAGCAGTGTGTTTGTAGTCAACACTGCAGGATGCTCAGTAACCCTCTAATCTAATCTAGTACCCATATGTTTCTTTTTAGGAGATCCTCCAATGTTTTAAGACCCTTCCCTCCCCTCTGTAAAAGGCTATCAGTCATAGATTCCAAGTATAATTGTCCCTTGGGGCTCATGTGTTGAATTGTAACCTTTTTTTTATGTAATTTACAATGCATGTGTACTGGAAGCATGTAGATAGACAGTGGCAAGAAAAAGTATGTGAACCCTTTGGAATTACCTGGATTTCTGCATAAATTGGTCATAAAATTTGATCTGATCTTCATCTAGGTCACAACAATAGACAAACACAGTCTGCTTAAACTAATAACACACCAACAATTATACATGTTCATGTCTTTATTGAACACACCATGTAAACATTCACAGTGCAGGGTGGAAAAAGGTATATGAACCCTTGGATTTAATAACTGGTTGACCCTCCTTTGGCAGCAATAACCTCAACCAAATGTTTTATGTAGTTGCGGATCAGACCTGCACAACAGTCAGGAGGAATTTTTTTGGACTATTCCTCTTTACGAAGCTGTTTCAGCTCAGCAATTTTCTTGATGTCTGGTGTGAACTTCTCTCTTGAGGTCATTCCACAGCATCTCAATCGGGTTGAGGTCATGACTCTGACTTGGCCACTCCAGAAGGTGTATTTTCTTCTGTTGAAGCCATTCTGTTTATTTACTTCTGTTTTGGGTCGTTGTCCTGTTGCATCACCCAACTTCTGTTGAACTTCAATTGGCGGACAGATAGCCTAACATTCTCCCGCAAAATGTATTGATAAACTTGGGAGTTTATTTTTCCGTCGATGGCAAGCTGTCCAGGCCCTGAGGCAGCCCCAAACCATGATGCTCCCTCCATCATACTTTACAGTGTGGGATGAGGTTTTGATGTTGGTGTGCTGTGCCTTTTTCCTCCACACATATCGGTAGTGCTGTGTGTTCTTTCCAAACAACTCAACTGTAGTTTCATCTGTCCGGCTTCTTCCATGGTGTCCTCCCATGTACACCATTCTTGTTTAGTGTTTTACGTATCGTAGACTCATCAACAAAGATGTTAGCATGTTCCAGAGATTTCTGTAAGTCTTTAGCTGACACTCTAGGATTCCTCTTAACCTCATTGAGCAAACTGCAAGAGCACAGCGCAGAAAACGGCCACTCGGGAGAGTAGCAACAGTGTCAGCACTTTCTCCATTTATAGACAATTTGTCTTACTGTGGACTGATGAACATCAAGGCGTTTAGAAATAGTTTTGTAACCTTTTCCAGCTTTATGCAAGTCAACAATTCTTAATCTTAGGTCTTCTGAGATCTCTTTGTTTGAGGCATGGTTCACGTCAGGCAATGCTTCTTGTGAATAGCAAACTCAAATTTTGTGAGTTTTTTTTTTTTTATAGGGCAAGACGGCTCTAACCAACATCTCCATTCTCGTCCCGTTGATTGGACTCCAGGTTAGCTGACTCCTGATTTCAATTAGCTTTTGGAAAAGTCATTAGCCTAGGGGTTCACCTACTTTTTCCAACCTACACTGTGAATTTGTAAATGAAGTATTCAATATAGACCTGAAACTCAATAAATTGTGTTATTTGTTGAAGCACACTGTTTGTCTGTTGTGACTTGGATGAAGATCCAATTTGATTCTTGCCACTGTATGTACCCTTTTTATATGGTTCCAGGCCAACCAACACTCGTTCGAAGCTCTGCTACTCCCATGTTTGAGTGGTTTAACAGCGAGGATTTTAATGGGGGTTTTTAGGCTGTCACATTCTTTGCCAACACATCTTGTTTCATCACAGTCGTGTTGAACTGAATAAGATGTAATGGAAATGTGCAATCGGACATTAACAACATATGTCTACACTCGCTGTGTGCTCGACCTGTGAGTTTTCCCCACGACTATTCATTAGTCTGACCGGGTTGGGTGTGCGATATCACTGTCCTGAGACTGAAGCCAAGGGGTTAACACACATCTGGAGCGCACGCTTGTCACTGGGCCTTTTAAAAAAAAAAACACCCAGAGCATTACGTACTCTGTGCGATGCCAATCAACCGAGTTACAACTCCATCTGCCAATAAAAAGAAGACCTGGACAGTGGATACTGTAGGAACTAAATATGGCGCCATTAGAATTAGATATGTCTAGGAGTTTCTGGCTTCGGCTACACCACATTTTTATCCTTTCAGTCGCACTACTCGGATCACCATGTGATTTTAATTGGAATTCAACAATCGGTATTACGGACATGATTTAACTTGTGATTGAAGTAGCTACTCTAATCTTGCACTGACAACTGTGACCAAATTTGACAGGAGAAATTTGCTCGGTCGCACTGCATCACAGTTCCATGAAGGACTTCCACAAACATTATCAAGTAGCCTGCATGTTAGAGAAACCCTCCCTCAAGACCACAGTACTGTAAAACTGTTATTTTTAAAGCCCACCGACTCCTTTGTTTGTACTTCCTGTCATTGTGAAGAACAATGGGCAGGATACTCTTAGTCTAACTAATGTGATGTACACTTATCAGACCATACAAAATGTTAGTTTGTTGTGACTAGGGAACTTATTTGACCCTAAGATGACCCCATTGAATGGTCTTAAACAGTGTTAAGAATCCATGTTATTGACTCTTCACTCCAACCTTTGCACCAATTTTGAAGGATTGTAGTGGACATGTTTAGACTAAACTATTTTGCTAGCTGAGGCCCTCGTCCACAACAGTGAGAAATACACAACGTACTTGTGTATGTAGACACCTGCTTGTCAAACATCTCATTCCAAAATCGCAGGTGTTTTTAATATGGAGCTGGTCCCTCCTTTACTGCTATAACAGCCTCCACTCTTCTGGGAAGACTTTCCACTAGATGTTGCGACATTACTGCGGGACTTGCTTCCATTTAGCCACAAGCATTAGTGAGGTCGGGCACTGATGTTGGGCGGTTAGGCCTGGCTCGCAATCAGCGTTTCTCTCTCCAGAGAAAGCGTTTCAAGTGTGCCAGAGTCTAATGGTGGCGGCTTTTACAACTCCAGCCGACACTTGGCATTGCGCATGGTGATATTAGGCTTGTGTGAAGCTGCTCGGCCATGGAAACCGATTTCATTTTTTCTATTTTATTTCACCATTATTTAACCAGGTAGGCTAGTTGAGAACAAGTTGCGACCTGGCCAAGATAAAGCAAAGCAGTGCGACACAAACAACAGAGTTACAAAGTAGAATAAACAGAGTCAATAATACAATAGAAAAAGTCTATATACAGTGTGTGCAAATGAGGGAGGATAAGGGAGGTAAGGCAAAACATAGGCCATAGTGGCAAAATAATTACAACATAGCAATTAAACACTGGAGTGATTAGATGTACAGAAGATGAATGTGCAAGTAGACATACTGGGGTACAAAGGAGCAAAATAAATAACAGTATGGGGATGAGGTAGTTGGATGGACTATCTACAGATGGGATATGTGCAGTGATCTGTGGGCTGCTCTGACAGCTGGTGCTTAAAGTTAGTGAGGGAGATATGAGTCTCCAGCTTCAGTGATTTCTGCAGTTTGTTCCAGTTATTGGCAGCAGAGAACTGGAAGGAAAGGCTCCCAAAGAGGAATTGGCTTTGGGGATGACCAGTGAGATATACCTGCTGGAGTGTGTGCTACGGGTGGGTGCTGCTATGGAGACCATTGAGCTGAGATGAGGCGGGGCTTTACCTAGCAAAGACTTATAAATGACCTGGAGCCAGTGGGTTTGGCGACGAATATGAAGCGAGGGCCAGCCAACGAGAGCATACAGGTCGCAGTGGTGGGTGGTATATGGGGCTTTGGTGACAAAACGGATGGCACTGTGATAGACTGCATCTAATTTGCTGAGTAGAGTGTTGGAAGCTATTTTGTAAATGACATCGCCGAAGTCAAGGATCGGTAGCATAGACAGTTTTACGAGGGAATGTTTGGCAGCATGAATAAAGGATGCTTTGTTGCAAAATAGGAAGCCGATTCTACATTTAATTTTGGATTGGAGATGCTTAATGTGAGTCTGGAAGGAGAGTTTACAGTCTAACCAGACACCTAGGTATTTGTAGTTGTCCACATATTCTAAGTCAGAATCTTCCAGAGTAGTGATGCTGGGCGGACGGGCAGGTGCAGGCAGCGATCGGTTGAACAGCATGCATTTAGTTTTACTTGCATTTAAGAGCAGTTGGAGGTCACGGAATGAGAGTTGTATGGCATTGAAGCTCGTCTGGAGGTTAGTTAACAGTGTCCAAAGAAGGGCCAGAAGTATACAGAATGGTGTCGTCTGCGTAGAGGTGGATCAGAGAATCACCAGCAGCAAGAGTCGGCCCGAGAATTGAACCCTGTGGCACCCCCATAGAGACTGCCAGTCAACGGACAACAGGCCCTCCAACAGGCCCTCCGATTTGATACACTGAACTCTGTCTGAGAAGTAGTTGGTGAACCAGGCGAGCCAGTCATTTGAGAAACCAAGGCTGTTGAGTCTGCCGATAAGAATGTGGTGATTGACCGAGTCGAAAGGCTTGGACAGGTCGATGAATACAGCTGCACAGTATTGTCTCTTATCGATGGCGGTTATGATATCAGTATCGATAGCGGTTATGATAGACCTAGACTTCAT
The DNA here is from genome assembly GCF_045791955.1 of Oncorhynchus clarkii lewisi. NCBI lineage: Eukaryota > Metazoa > Chordata > Actinopteri > Salmoniformes > Salmonidae > Oncorhynchus > Oncorhynchus clarkii. The sequence goes on from NC_092151.1 coordinate 8,838,670, forward strand.
GAAGCTCCCGACAAACAGTTATTGTGCTGACGTTGCTTCCAGAGGTACTTTGGTGTGGCAACCGAGGACAGACTATTACAGGCTGATCCGTTGTTAGGTATTTCCACTTCACAATTACAGCACTTACAGTTGACCAGGGTCAGCTCTAGCAAGGCAGACATTTTATGAACTGACTTGTTGGAAAAGTGGCATGACAGCTCTACGTTGAAAGTCACTGAGCTCTTCTGTAAGGCCATTCTACTGCCAATGTTTGTCTATGGAGATTGCATGGCGGTGTGCTCGATTTTTATACCTGTCAGGAGCGCGTGTGGCTGAAATAGCCAAATCCTCTTATTTAAAGGGGTGGCCACATACTTTTGTGTGTGTAGTGTGTGTAGTGTGTGTGTAGTATGTCAACCAATATTCATCTTCCAAGTTTCCATGTCAGAGTCATCCAGCATTGCACATATAGGTTTGGATTAAAAGCCAGAAAATCTGGAACAGAGATGGCCTCCCCGGTCACTCCCTTCACTAGAACAAACAGCTAAAGACACAGCAATTATCTCCTGCCTCTCGTTGCCATGGTGGTGGTGCATTCTTCACTTAATGAAGGTCTGCCTTTGAGGACAGGCGAGCTGAATCTGCAGATAGCTGAAACAGCTTTTTTTAAATGAAAGTACCCGGAGGGATATCGGTGTGATCCGTTCGAGACTAATCGCAAAATCCTGCCTCTTGATCCATTTACTGTCTGGCAAGAAGGAACCCAATCATCCCGCTAGCTCGAATTTCATACTTTGCTGTGAACATTTTAACTGTACGTAAAGGGTTTAATGCTGTGGGTCTAGTTATAATTTTGGAACCCAGCCCAGACCCAAAATGAGGGCTCGATTAATCTCCTTGCTCAGACCTTTTTTTTAGGTTTTCTGATTATGAGATTCAACATTTCTGTGGTCAAAGTGGAATCTCAATTTCTCAAGCTGAATCCCCCAGAGACCTAGACTTAGTGCTACTTGTTACCTCATACTGGTTCCGTAGGTCACCTCTAGTTCCACAATTGAGTTGAGCTGTCGTCTATTGAGAGAACTTTTGAATTTCCTTGTGACCGCCTCAGAAATAAAACCACTAATAAATATGTTATGGGTGTTGTCTGATAGCAGTTGGATCCGTCTTGAACGGGTTGAAAAACAACTGAAAGACTCTTGTTGAACCTGAACGCAGGTTTTTTTTTCTTCAGAAAAGGACACGAGAAAACGAAGGAAAAAATAATAATAAAGGGTCAATTGGGGACACCAGGTGGATGTGCCACAACAAAGAAACTCTACCCCCTTATACTGTATGCGGGCTAGTTGTCTGGAAAATGATTTGCAGGAGATAAAATACTTTTCTGAATGATGTAAAAGAACATGCACCACTAGGAAAATAGGCTAGCCTACTGTTAATCACAGAAACCAGGCTTTTTAACTGCTAACCACCAGTCAAATGCAAAGGGGAAGGCCAGCTACGTTATGAGACTTGGCAACAGAAGCAGATATTATTAAATAGGGTCAAGGATCTGTTTTATCTAACTGATCGTTCATTTACCAAACAATTTATTTTCTAAAGCCTTTTTTTTTGTATCAGCAGTTGTCACAAAGTGCTATACAGATACCCAACCTAAAACCCTAAAGAACAAGCAATGTGGAGTCCAGAAGCACAGTGGCTAGGGTAAACTCCCTAGAAGGCAGGAACCTGAGAAAGAAACCTAGAGAGGAACCAGGCTCCAAGGGGTGGCCAGTCCTCTTCTGGCTGTAATACTTACTGACTGTCAGTTCTGTGTGAAACTGAGAACCTTGCAGGGCTCTCTGTTACATAATGCATTGTCTGCGTGCTGCTATGCTGTAGAGCACCCGATCAATAACTAAGGAAAGCTGACTCGTAAGCTGCAGCAGAGATAACGGAGTTAAACGGGTTGATGATGCACCCATTACGCTGAAATACAGTGGGGCAAAAATGTATTTAGTCAGCCACCAATTGTGCAAGTTCTCCCACTTAAAAAGATGAGAGAGGCTTGTCATTTCCATCATAGCTACACTTCAACTATGACAGACAAAATGAGAGAAACAAATCCAGAAAATCACATTGTTGGATTTTTTTAAATGAATTTATTTGCAAATTATGGTAGAAAATAAGTATTTGGTCAATAACAAAAGTTTATCTCAATACTTTGTTATATACCCTTTGTTGGCAATGACAGAGGTCAAACGTTTTCTGTAAGTCTTCACAAGGTTTTCACACACTGTTGCTGATATTTTGGCCCATTCCTCCATGCAGATCTCCTCTAGAGCAGTGATGTTTTGGGTCTGTTGCTGGGCAACACAGACTTTCAACTCCCTCCTAAGATTTTCTATGGGGTTGAGATCTGGAGACTGGCTAGGCCACTCCAGGAACTTGAAATGCTTCTTACGAAGCCACTCCTTCGTTGCACGGGCGGTGTGTTTGGGATCATTGTCATGCTGAAAGACCCAGCCACGTTTCATCTTCAATGCCCTTGCTGATGGAAGGAGGTTTTCACTCAAAATCTCACAATACTTGGCCCCATTCATTCTTTCCTTTACACGGATCAGTCGGCCTGGTCCCTTTGCAAAAAACAGCCCCAAAGCATGATGTTTCCACCCCCATGCTTCACAGTAGGTATGGTGTTCTTTGGATGCAACTCTGCATTCTTTGTCCTCCAAACACGACGAGTTGAGTTTTTACCAAAAAGTTATATTTTGGGAGAATGTTATATGGTCAGATGAAACCAATCTTCTTCTGGATCATCCAAATGCTCTCTCACAAACTTCAGACGGGCCTGGACATGTACTGGCTTAAGCAGGGGGACATGTCTGGTACTGCAGGATTTGAGTCCCTGGCGGCGTAGTGTGTTACTGATGGTAGGCTTTGTTACTTTGGTCCCAGCTCTCTGCAGGTCATTCTAGGTCCCCCTGTATGGTTCTGGGATTTTTGCTCACCGTTCTTGTGATCATTTTGACCCCACGGGGTGAGATCTTGTGTGGAGCCCCAGATCGAGGGAGATTATCAGTGGTCTTGTATGTCTGCCATTTCCTAAGAATTGCTCCCACAGTTAATTTCTTCAAACCAAGCTGCTTACCTATTGCAGATTCAGTCTTCCCAGCCTGGTGCAGGTCTACAATTTTGTTTCCTGTGTCCTTTGACAGCTCTTTGGTCTTGGCCATAGTGGAGTTTGGAGTGTGACTGTTTTGAGGTTGTGGACAGGTGTCTTTTATACTGATAACAAGTTAAAACGGGTGCCATTAATACAGGTAACGAGTGGAGGACAGAGGAGCCTGTTAAAGAAGAAGTTACAGGTCTGTGAGAGCCAGAAATCTTGCTGGTTTGTAGGTGACCAAATACTTATTTTCCACCATAATTTGCAAATAAATTCATTAAAAATCCTACAATGTGATTTTGTCTGTCATAGTTGAAGTGTACCTATGATGAAAATTACAGGCCTCATCTTTTTAAGTGAGAGAACTTGCACAAATGGTGGCTGACTAAATACTTTTTTGCCCCACTGTATATCATGAAATGTTTTTGGAAAAGATACCACAGCATTATCACTTTTGCATTCAAACATGTTTTGAAATATTTTCTGTTTCATTGCAGGCCTGATTAGAAGAATGGTGAGGCTATAGTCTACTTTGAGGATCCTGGTTTCTACACACAAAGCCCCTGTTTATTAGTAGTAGCAGCATGAACCTTGGGATTCTGAAGTCATTATGGTCAAATTTGTTATTATGGAAATGGTTATGATAGACTTGTTATTAAAGCATTAAGCTTTTCCGAGTACTCCTTTTCTTGCAGCATCACGTGATCGTGGAAAATACAGTTGGGCCCCTTATCTGTTAATTGTAACGTAGACATATAATGGTGCTATGTATTTGCGTATGTCTCGAATGTTGTTTTCATTGACAGATAATGTAAGCAACTCTTGTTAAACAGGACAGTAACCCAACAACCATGAGGCTTAGGAGACTTGAGATCACGTCTTGCTCTTGCCTTTCCTCAAATCATCTGACCCAACTGCCTTAGGAGTTGTCAGTCAGTTGACACAAACTATAAGGGGAAAAAAGTAAACTTTGGTTGTCATGGTTTTTTACAAACAATGGAGCATTGTGTGCATGTGCTTCTCCATTAGCTTTGAATCCAGTTGAAGAAGCCCTCCCTTCACACTTCCCACGTCAAAGGCACTTTTCCCCCCAACCCACATCATCTCCACCCCGCCTAGCAACACAGGTTGGTTGTCAGCCGAGGATGATTTTACATCTGCCCCTCCAGGTGACCAGAGAGAACCTTCCCCATACCTATTCCTCCCTGTGATTTTCCTTGAAAACAAGGAAAGCAAATATGTATGTGTGTAATACAGTGCATTCTGAAAGTGTTCAGACCCGTTGACTTTTTACACGTTCTGTTACATTACAGCCTTATTATAAAATGGATTTAAAAAAAGTTTTACCCATCAATCTACACACAACTCATGACAAAGCGAGAACATATATATATATTTTTTTAATTTTAAGTATTCAGACCCTTTGCTATGAGACACGAAATTGAGCTCAGGTGCATCCTGTTTCCATTGATCATCCTTGATGTTTCTACAACTTGATTGGAGTCCACCTGTGGTAAATTCAATTGATTGGACATGATTTGGAAATCTTTCTATATAAGGTCCCACAGTTGTGACCGTGCATGTCAGAGCAAAAACAAAGCCAAGCGGTCGAAGCAATTGTCTGTAGAGCTCCGAGACAGGATTGTGTCGAGGCACAGATCTGGGGAAGAGTACCAAAATAAATGTCTGCAGCATTGAAGGTCGCCTATAGTGGCCTCATGTTTGGAACCACCAAGACTCAACCTAGAGCTGGCCGCCGGCCTAACTGAGCAATCGGGGGAGAAGGGCCTTGGTCAGTGAGGGGACAAATAACCCAATGGTCACTCTGACAGAGCTCCATAGTTCCTCTGTTGAGATGAGAGAACCTTCCAGAAGGACAACCCATCTCTGCAGCACTCCACCAATCAGGCCTTTATGGGAGCTTGTCCAGACTGAAGCCACTCCTCAGTGAAAAGCACTTGACAGCCCGCTTGGAGTTTGCCAAAAGGCACCTAAAGGATTCTCAGACCATGAGAAACAATATTCTCTGGTCAGATGAAACCAAGATTGAACCATTTGGCCTGAATGCCAAGCGTCACGTCTGGAGGAAATCTGGCACCATCCCTACGGTGAAGCATGGTGGTGGCAGCTTCCTGCTGTGGGGATGTTTTTCAGCGGCATGGACTGGGAGACTGGTCAGGAACGAGGCAAAGATGAACATAGCAAAGTGCAGAGATCCTTGATGGAAAGCCTGCTCCAGACTGCTCAGGACCTCCGACTGGGGCAAAAGTTCACCTTTCAACAGGAAATGACTCTAAGCACATAACCAAGAGAACACAGGAGTGGCTTCGGGACAAGTCTCCTTGAGTGGGTCTGAATACTTATGTAAATGTGATATTTGAGTTTTTTATTTATACATTTGTAAACTTATCTAAAAAGCTGTTTTTGCTTTGTCATTATGGGGTGTTGTGTGTAGGATGATTAACATAAAAAAAAAATGTTTTTATTTATTTTTTATAAATTTGACCTCTTTTTCTCCCCAATTTCGTGGTATCCAATTGTTTTTAGTAACTACTATCTTGTCTCATCGCTACAACTCCCATACGGGCTCGGGAGAGACGAAGGTTGAAAGTCATGCGTCCTCCAATACACAACCCAACCAAGCCGCACTGCTTCTTAACACAGCGCCATCCAACCCGGAAGCCAGCCGCACTAATGTGTCAGAGGAAACACCGTGCACCTGGCAACCTTGGTTAGCGCGCACTGCGCCCGGCCCGCCACAGGAGTCGCTGGTGCGCGATGAGACAAGGATTTCCCTATCGGCCAAACCCTCCCTAACCCGGACAACGCTAGGCCAATTGTGCCAATTGTGCATCGCCCCACGGACCTCCCTTATGACAGAGCCTGGGCGCGAACCCAGAGTCTCTGGTGGCACAGCTGGCGCTGCAGTACAGCGCCCTTAACCAGGCCTAACATTACATTTTTTAATGCATTTTAGAATAAGGCTGTAACCTAACAAAATGTGAAAAAAGTCAAGTGGTCTGAATACTTTCCGAATGCACTGTTGATGGTGCCGTGGTGTAGCTGGAGGACAGCTAGTTTCCGTCCTCCTCTGGGTATATTGACTTCAATACAAAACCTAGGAGTCTCATGGTTCTCACCCCGTTCCATAGACTTGCACAGTAATGATGACGATTTCCGGAGGGTGTTTTCCAACCGATCAGCTCTTGCATCATGAACTGGCATGTTGTCCACCCAATAAAAGGAACAGAGAATGAATCTAGTACTGAATGCATCAGCAACAGTGCATAAAATGTGGTGAGTAGTTGAACAGTTTTGAACAAATTAATTTCTTCAAAAATGAAGAAGCGAGAGGGAGAGTTGTTTATTTTCTTAACTTTTGCTTACTTAGCTAGTGAATGTAGCTAGCTAGTCTAGCCTACTCAAACACCCGGCTCAAACAGAGAGGGTTGCTATATTAGTGAGTTGGCTATGGCTATCAAACAGAGAGGGATGCTATGTTAGCTAGCTGTCTATGGCTATCCAACAGAGAGGGATGCTATGTTAGCTAGCTGTCTATAGCTATCAAACAGAGATGGTTGCTATATTAGCGAGTTGGCTAAAGCTATCCAACATGGGAGCTCTTCCAAGTCAAGGTAAGCTTTTGGTTTGATTAATTTATTGCCACTGGGGCCCGCCGGTGTAACCGCTAAACTGCTTGCTTTACACTACTGCGTGATTGTAGTGGATTTACTAACGCGTTAGTTCTAGTTGCTATGTTGAATATGATGTAAGCTGATATGGTGACAACGATGTAGTCTGTGTATCGGTTAGCGTTTTATGGTATAAAGTTTTTGCAATGTTTATTTTTCACCTGGTCACAGACAGCTGTTTGGCATTGAGGTCCTCAAGTGAAGGGAAAAGGTGAGAGAAGGAATTATACAACGAGAAAAGTGATTGTGCTGTTTATGTGCCTGCTATGAAAGTGAACTGTGTGCGAGTGATCAGGAGTGTATTCATTCCGTTGATTCAGTTAGTGTTTTACCTTGATTACTCAAATTTCTCTTGACCTGTGCACCTACGTTGTAAACTTTCATTCATTGGCTAGGTTGTAGCAACCTCATGATGGATATAGGGAACAGTTTAGTATCATGTAGTAGTCTAAACCTATTGAAGTTACATTGAGCTAGGTTAATGGAATATGAACGACAGTCATCCAATATGCTGCAATAGAAATAAGGCCGTGCTCATAAGAATCTAAAGTCGCCCTCTCTAATCTGAAACGCCACCGACTTCCACTGTGTATACAAAACATTAAGGACACTTGCTCTTTCCATGACATGGACTGACCAGGTGAATCAAGATGAAAGCTTTGATCCCTTTATGATGTTACTTGTTAAATCCTCTTCAATCAGTGTAGATGAAGGGGGGGAGGACATCCAGCCAACTTGACGCAACTGTAGGAAGCATTGGAGTCAACATGGGCCAGCATCCCTGTGGAACGCTTTCAACACATTGTAGAGTCCATGCACCGGTGAATTGAGGCTGTTCTGAGGGCAAAATAGCTCAATATTAGGATAGTGTTCTTAATGTTTTATACACTAAGTGTATATATACAGTACATACTTTGTATGTATATGTTGGGCTATATAGATTGTTTATTTGTATGTGTTGGTCTTTTAGCTGAGATTATTCTTTAGAGTCGAGATTATTTGTCTAGGCATCCATTGTTCCATGAGTAGCAGTTGGAGTTGAGACAATTTGCGAGACCAGCGAGTAGCGGCGGCAGCCTGGACCAGCTGGACCAGGACTCGGGATGGTAAATGACAAATGAGTAAGTTATTTTGCTGTCGGTAGCTAGCCAGCAATATAAACTCTCTTTTTACACGAGGCAGTGTTGTACAGTACAATTTGGTGATAGATTAGGCCATAACAGGGCTTGCTAGCACCACATCAAGTTTAGCTAGCTAGCTGTGTTTGCTATAATGTACTGTAGTCTAACATTTATACTTAGCTAATTAGCCCAGTTTAACCTTGTTGCCTCTCATTAGGAGCAAAACTGGGGACATGTTTTTGATGGAGGAGAATAAAAAAAGGAATGACTTTGGCTTGATGACCTCATATTAGTCTTGGCGTTTGTATACCCATGTGTTGTAGCTAGCTAGCTAGCTAGCTAGCTAGCGTCTGTGAGATGTCTCATTCTACAGCCTGCTGCTACAGTAGGAATACAGACACAACCATTGCCCATTTCTTTCACAGACAATACTGTTTAGATACTGCTTCACAGACAATACTGCTTCAGACAATACTGTCCCATAACACTTTCCCATTGTGTTAAAGTGACTCAGAATACTGCACCACCCAAACACACCATATGCAATTATTCCGTTTGCAGGACTGTACTATTTATTATAGTCGTTAGTAGTATATTTTTCTTCTGCTGTATATATGTCATGCATTGCCATAACTGTTCCTGCATACTGCTGTGTAAACTCACTTCAGTCTCCAGAGCAAATAAACTTTGTCTAGAATACAAGCCTTGTCTACGTGTATGTTATATTGACAGACTCATGTTTTTATTAAAACCTGCATATTTTGATTTAGCAATAAGACTGAAGCTAATTTATCCAAATAACATTTTATGAATATCGCAATGAGTTGATCAAGAATTTGAAGTCAACACTATTGGTTTCTGATGCAGAGGGAATCCTTTAGTCACCTGTCATTACACTTGTGATTTTTTTATATATTTTTTTTATAAAAAAAATAATATATATATATATATATAAAAAAAACAATTATATACATATGTACTTCAGCTAGTAATATCTAGACCACAATGCAGTTGTGAGCATACTAGGTGTTCTATAGTATACTACTACAGTCTAACTTAATAAGGATGTTGTTTGTTAAATGTTCCAGGCATGTTCCAGAATGTTCTTCAGCTGGTGAACCTCTCTTCTTTTGTTGGGTAATGGCATATGGTTTAGCAGGATGTGGCGGTGTTGGCAGGGATGTTTTGTTTGAGGGGGCTGAGACTCTGGCTCCTTGTAGACAACCGTCTGGTCCTTTCTGCACTACACAGCCAGGTGGACATGCCTCTCATACACTTTCTGCACTACACAGCCAGGTGGACATGCCTCTCATACACTTCCTGCACCACCCACTGATTTGACCTCTTGCAGAAGATTGGTTTGTTCTGCATGTCTCCTGGAAAGAAATGAAGACTGATCGGATGTTGTGCGGATGTTGCCTGTAATCCATGGCTTCTGGTTGGGGGAAGGGAAAGGGGGATACCTAGTCAGTTGAACAACTGAATGCATTCGGCTGACATGTCTTTTGCATTTAACCCAACCCCTCTGAATCAGAGAGGAGGGGGGGGGGGGCTGCTGCCATAACCAAGGAACAGGGGGTTAACTGCCTTGCTCAGGGGCAGAATTACAGATTTTTACCTTGTCAGCTCGGGGATTCGATCCAGCAACCTTTCGGTTACTGGCCCAAATCTCATAACACTAGGGTCCCTGCTGGTTGGGGTATGTATGTACAGTCACTGTGGGGACGACGTCATCGATGAACTTATTGATGAATCCAGTGACTGATATAGTGTACTCCTCAATGCCATCGGAAGAATCCCGGAACATATTCCAGTCTGTGCTAGCAAAACAGTCCGGTAATTTAGCATCTTCATCTGACCACTTTTTTTAAAGACCTAGTCACTGGTGCTTCCTGCTTTCTGTTTTACTTGTAAGCAGGAATCAGGAGGATAGAATTATGGTCAGATTTGCCAAATGGAGGGCGAGGGAGAGCGGTGTGTGGAGTCAGGGTGTTCCCCTCTGGTTGCACATTTAACATGCTGGTAGAAATGAGGTTAATAAATGGAGTTTCCCTGCATTAAAATCCCCGGCCACTAGGAGCGCCGCCTCTGGATGAGCGTTTCCCTGTTTGCTTATGGCCGTATACCGCTCATTGAGTCTTAGTGCCAGCAACCGTTTGTGGTGGTAAATAGACCGCTACGATGAATATCGATAAAGTCTCTTGGTAAATTAGTCGACAGCTTATCATTTGCTCCGGCGAGCAAAACTTTCAGACTTTCTTACTATTTTTATTTTACCTTTTATTTAACTAGGCAAGTCAGTTAAGAACAAATTCTTATTTTCAATGACGAACAGCGGGTTAACTGCCTTGTTCAGGGGCAGAACGACAGATTTGTACCTTGTCAGCTCGGGGGTTTGAACTTGCAACCTTTCGGTTACTAGTCCAACGCTCTAACCACTAGGCAGCTATTTACAAAATATACACCGAGAGCCTTTGTCTTGCCGGAGGCGGCTATTTAATGTTGCCGATGCAGCATAAAACCCGCCAGCTGTATGTTATTCATGTTGTTCAGCCACGACTTGGTGAAATATAACATAAGATATTACAGTTTTTAATGTCCCGTTGGTAGGATATACGTGATCGTAGCTCGTCTAGTTTCTTATCCAATGATTGCACGTTGGCTATTAGGACTGATTGTAAAGGCAGATTACAAACTCGCTGTCGGATCCTTACATGGCACCGCGACCTACGTTCCCTATATCTCCGGCAGCCAGTGTATTCAACATGAGGAACCTTTTGGCTTCAAGGGAAGCAAGCTGTGTATTTGCACACCGACGTCTAGCAAATACAATTAATGGTAATGCAAAATTAGCTTGCCTCAATGTTTAGGCTAACACACTCTCCACTCATAAGAGGAAGAGCTTTACTCAGGACATGTTAGGTTCTCTTTTAACTAACAAACATTGAATTAAAATTGAAACCCAAGTTTCGTATTACTGACAGCACCATAGTGACTGAAGATGACACCACATAGCCAGGGCGTGGTCTGTGTTCCGTGTGTGTGTGTGTGTGTGTCAGGACGAGGTTATCTACTGGATCAAGTGACCTGCTCTACCACTGATGACACACACCGGGACAGTGTTTACCTCGGCCCAACGTAAGAGGCGCTTAGCCATTCTATCTGGGACAGAAAGCGCTCTCGTGTGTGTGTGTGTGTGACGGATGCAGTGACAGTGCTGCTGTCTTGTGATTTGGTTCTCCTGAAAGACTTGCTTGTTCCTCGACGTGATGCCTGCAGAACTAGGCTTTGCGGGACAACTCCCATAACCCCTGGAAAAAAGGTTTCTGCATCACTTAAATGTCTCTCCTGTTTGATCAGCTCCATTGCCTATGGATGGTCCATATTCAATACACCATGTGTAACATGAGGCTTGTGTTAGAGTCAGGGACTAGGCTTATTTATCCATCACCTACAGTACTATAGGTGGTCCAGGGAAGTTATTTCACAATTATTTAGGTAAGTTAGCTGGCTAACTCATTAGGGTTATTAATGGGTTCGATCCTCACGCAATGTTTACCCTGTATACCATGACGAGCAGAGAAGGCTGGTATGGCGAGGCTTTCAGAAAACGTAGGAGAAGGAAAACGGTGAGGAATGATATCAGGACCGGCATCCTTTTTTTGGCTTTTTCACCTCCTATCAATTAAAAAATGCATTGATATAGTAAGGGAAAGGGGATACCTCTGAATCAGGGAGGAGAATCCACGTCATCAGTGCCCAGGGAACAGTTGTTCTTGGTGAACTGCCTTGCTCAAGGGAAGAACGGCAGTTGGGGATTCAAACCAGAGACCTTTCGATTGCTGGCCCAATGTTCTTAACCGCCAGGCTACCTGCCGCCCCACTGGTATATTGCCTTAATTGATCAATTGATTCATTTCCCCTCATTACCAATGAGAGGAGTCCACGACTGGACTGTGGACTGATATCGGGTTTGTTGTCCCTTTTTCCGTCAATTCACCAATTAATATGCAGCTGTTAATTAATTGAATATCTGCCCTTCATTGTAAATGTGAGATGCTCACAAATTCACACAGTTGAAGTGGAATTGATCCCAAGTACCCATGGGATAAAGAGGAGATAAAAGGGGTAGCGTCACCAATAAGGAGGGAGATCAGTCTAACCAGGAAGAAGGTAGAGAAATGAACCAGAGAGAATACACAAGAGAGAATACAATCTAGCAAGAGAAGAGTAGAGGAATGTCACATGCTGCTTTTGGGTGGAATGGGGCAGGGGGAAGCGTTTTGGTGGGAGACTAAAAAGGCATGCCATTGAGGGCAGTGCAGATGGCCAGGAACCCTTTTGTTTGGGGCTGTATAATCGTACTGTACTGCTAGGCTAGCATTGCTTGTGCCCATTCAGCATAGGGAGGTCTATGTGCTTTATCCTAGCAGATGCAGCACAGTGCACCCATAGAGAGAAATTAGTGGATTTGTACAGTCAAAGTTCTAGCTCCGGGTTTTGTCTAGATCCTATGTCTGCTCTGTCGTATTGTCTAGGCCCTATGTCTGCTCTGTCGCATTGTCTAGGCCCTATGTCTGCTCTGTCGCATTGTCTAGGCCCTATGTCTGCTCTGTCGTGTTGTCTAGGCCCTATGTCTGCTCTGTAGTATTGTCTAGGCCTTATGTCTGCTCTATCGTATTTTGAATTCTGGGCAGTTAGAAATAAGAAAAGTCCCCTTTTAGAATAAGAATTGTTCTGTTCAAATTGAGAGGATAGTTTTGTATCGGGATTAGACTACGTTTACAAACTTCCCCCGCGCTTAGCAGACTTCTTTGAAGCACAGGTATTCTTCCAAAGGCACGATTTCCACAGACAATTCCAACTGTTACGTAAAAGTGACTTATCACAACTTTTTTGTTTTGTTGTCTTTGTGAAAGATTATTGTGGATTAGTGGCACCATATGGTCAATTTAAGCCCTCCACTGTCTGTATTCAGCTGACTTGTGGGAAATGCTGTATTGGCAAAACTGAATTTGCACTAAAAACAATAGAGGAGAGGATATTTTGTTGTTGGTGCAATAAAAGGGATGCTGTTGTCAAAATATGCATGCAATCACAATCTGAAGAGTGCATTGTTTAGGCTATCTGCACTGTTAGGCTTAGAATTCATCCGAAACCAGCACACATTTAGGCTATTGCTGCAGAATTAGAGGTGTAGCCGAGTACATCATAAATCAATAGAATTCCCTGTAAATACATCACTCAAAGTAAATGCCATGTCACATCTGCAGTTCTGTGTTAGTCAGACTGCTGCTGATTTACTGCTGAGTATATGATTTGCTGGTTATTCCATTATCTACAGGAATGTTGGGCTAGGCCACCTCTCATTACGAACACAATGTGGATAATTGTTAGGCCTAATTTAATGTGATTTAGAACTCTTCTGAGATACAGGGCGCAACTCCAATAATAACAACCTGCAACTGCAATAATAACAACCTGCAACTGCAATAATAACAACCTGCAGCTGCAATAATAACAACCTGCAACTCCAATAATAACAACCTGCAACTCCAATAATAACAACCTGCAACGCCAATAATAACAACCTGCAACTCCAATAATAACAACCTGCAACGCCAATAATAACAACCTGCAACGCCAATAATAACAACCTGCAACGCCAATAATAACAACCTGCAACGCCAATAATAACAACCTGCAACTCCAATAATAACAACCTGCAACTCCAATAATAACAACCTGCCAAGCCACCAGTAACAATACTGCCCCTTGACTAACAGAACAGTTCTCAGTCACTTGGAACTGCCCTGTTTCATGGTCCCCCAACGACAAAGCAACTGCACCGTCAGGGTGTGTACCATGGTATAGTTTTACGGTGTTGTTGGTTTTTTTTTACGGCGTAGTTCTCTTCATGTCGATTTTGCTTTGTTCTCGTCAACGTTTGGGATCGCTAGTGTTTTTAATTTGAGGATGACATAAGAGGATTCTCTAAGTCCGGTGGGCATGGGGAACCCTGCCCTGCTTTCGACTGGAGCTGATGCTTCTAAACGACTCGCTCTTTGGCCACTTCAGTTGACCTTAACGTATGTCCCTTGTCCTGTGACATGTCAAAAGAAATACCATGTCCTTGAAAGACCTTGTGTCCCACCTTACTTTAAACACACCATTGTTTGAACATGTGTAGCTGTATTGTAGGACTGCACCTTGCTCCCACTACTCGGCTGTGTGTGCACGTGTTTATGATGCGTGTGTGTTTGCGTGTGTGCGTGGATGCGTACGCATGGTTAGGTAATGTGTGTAATGTGCAATCATTTGTGCTAGGAACTGTTTGAGGATTTCGCTGTTTGTTTGTAAGACAGAAGTGGGGAGCGCTCCCGATTTTTGTTGGGCCTTACTCACCCCTTCCTCTCTGTTGGGCCTTGTGCCCCACTCACCCCTTCCTCTCTGTTGGGCCTTGTCTCACTCACCCCTTCCTCTCTGTTGGGCCTTGTCTCACTCACCCCTTCCTCTCTGTTGGGCCTTGTGTCCCACTCACCCCTTCCTCTCTGTTGGGCCTTGTGTCCCACTCACCCCTTCCTCTCTGTTGGGCCTTGTGTCCCACTCACCCCTTCCTCTCTGTTGGGCCTTGTGTCCCACTAACCCCGTCCCAGTGAAGATGCAGTCTGGCAGCTGCTGCCGTGGCAACAAAGCCAGGGACACAAGAATTGAGGGCCAGCCTCAAAACAAGGCCAACTATTGTTCCCTTTAGTAGTTTGGTGAAGAGATGCAATGAATGAACGGGGTCTTTTCCTAAAATAAGGACTATGTTTATGTTTGCAATTCTGAAGTAAGACACTTCATTGCTGTATCCGTCGTGTGAAATTTCTCCCCTTTTATGATTTAAACACACAACTTTTTACCGGTGTTCATCCATGTTGGTTCCTGATCAACCCTGTTGCTGTGAGCTGGCAAACAAAGGGTCAATCCCGACACTGGCTTGGACTCATGTAATGCAAAATGGAGTTTTAATGCTCTTACGTGGCGCTTTGAAAAGGATTAGCCCTCGCTTCTTTTATTTATTTCAACTGAAAGACAGTCGCCCCAAATTGAGTCTGACCACATGGTATTTCAAGTGTTCTTTCTCCTCCCTGAAATAGTTACATGAGACACATGTGATCGGGAAATGGTTCTGTTCAGTTCTGTCACTGGGCTTATGTAAAAGATCCCATGTGATCCAAACCTTTTTTATTTTCGTGTCGTCAGGACGAGGATAGGTTTTCGTGACGAGGACGGGTAGTGGTTGTGCCCAGTGGGTATTTTACCCATCAGCAACCAGCTGTATGGCTTTGGTGAGAGATCCAACAAGCTTGAATAACTCCCACTCCTTGACTTCCGTTGACCTCTAAGGATTCCATAGGTGTCCACCATATCACTTTTCACCCATCCTGTCCTGTCAACAATCATTGGTCTTTTTATTTTTTTATTAACTAGGCAAGTCGGTTAAGAACATTCTTATTTACAAACGTCCTAAGTACAGTGGGTTAACTGCCTTGTTCATGGGCAGAACGACAGATTATTATTTTATTTTTTACCTTGTCAGCTCGGGGATTCGATCCAGCAACCTTTCGGTTATTGACCCAACGCTCTAACCACTAGTCTAGCTGCCGCCCCGATAATAAACACCTTTTCTCTTTGGACACAGCCTAGGTCTACCTATCAAGTGTGCCTGAGTGTGAAGGGAGGCAGTTGCTAGCGATGGAAGCAGGGAGGTGTTGGTGAATAATACCACAGACCCACTGATCCGTGACTGAGTGTGGGACAAAGGCCAATGGTGAGGAGTCCACCGAGGGGGAGAGAGAGAGAGAGGACCCCTCCTCCTCAGGCCCTGTGTCGCTGTCCCCATACTGTCGCTTTGTGATGGTGCACCTCCCTGCCACACTTGATGAGAAGGGGAGAAACTAGGTCTCTGACTGCCCACTCAGACACCCTTTACCCGGACATGCTTTCTGTGTTTGTCCCTAGGACTAGATGGTCGAGGTGGGTGAGTGATTATTTTTTTATGGTCGCGTTTAAGTTCGGGTTAGGCTGATTTTGAGTAGAGAAAATAACTCCATGACCAGTCTGTGTGTCTGTGGGTCTCTTTGCACAGACTTTAGTTAGCCAGCTCAACACTTCAGATCAGTGCAAGTCTAGACTGAAGTCTTGTCTTCAATACACTTTATGAGTACCGGTACTTTCAGAAAGATTCTGCAATGCCACTGTAAGATCCAGGCCTTGGGCCATACCCATCAAGCACTATTTGTTGTTCTACCTCCTGTAGAGTTTTGTGTGTGTGTACCTGCCTGTGGGGTTCCCTATGGAGCGCCAATCTTCCTTTCACTGGCCCTGGTTCCATTTCTGGCTCACCACTAAGGGAGGGGTGTGTGACTGTATTAGTGTGTGTGACTGTTTAATTTATTTATTTATTCACCTTTATTTAACCAGATATGCCAGTTGAGAACAAGTTTTCATTTACAACTGCGACTTGGCCAAGATTAAAGCAAGGCAGTGCGACACAAACAACACAGTGTTACACATGGGATGAACAAACGTACAGTCAATAACACAATAGAAAAATCTATATACAGTGTGTGCAAATGATTAGTGTGTCTGTGACTGTGTGTTTGGACCTGGCTCATTCATCATCCCATCCAGTCAAGGGAAAATGCAACTTCTTCTCTTGGGAGCAATTTGAATGCCTTCCCTCTCTAGCCCTGCAAATAATGTGAGAGAAAGTGAGGTTTGCCATTTTTAAAGACCAAGTAATGAACTAACCAACTCCTCAGTTACTGCCCCAGGGAAAAGCAGGGCATTCTCATGCATTTCATGAGGTGGAGTGGAATGATGATTTTGACTGAGGGCTGAAAGTTGTAGGCCTACCTTCCCTCAACCCCTTCCAACACCTTCTAAGACTTGACATCAAGTGCGTTACTTAATTACAAGTAGACCTTTAGGGTTTGGAATCATCCTAGTGGATGGAATGCGATTCCGTTCTGACTTTTTGATTAGGTTAGTTGGAGCAAACCAAAAGTTGGTCAAATCTAGTCTATTCATGATTCAAACACTGATTTGTATAGTCTCTCATCGGAAACGGACTGAAACTCCAAAGGACCCAGAATAGATGAAGGCAGGGGAGCACAGAGAGACCAACCAGAAGAGGGACAAGCACAGCATCAGCTGGAGGAATCAAAGGAGACGGAAATACAGTGTTTTTAATTTTAGCACTTGAAGATGGGGCTCTGGCAGCACTTCTGTTCTGGTGCTTTCAACTCTGGCCCGTACATATTTGGCCCATGAGGAGGATGTGTGAAGGAGTTTTTTTTTTTTTTTTTCTTCATTCATCTTCATCCTCTGGTTCTATAGCTCCATGAATTAACCCCTCTGTGAGCGGAGGATGTTTATGTTGGCTTTGGACATCTTTTATTTTTTTCACATTCACTGTTAAAGTGAACACTTTTTTTCAGTTACACATATTTGGACACAGTGGTGAAAA
Organism: Oncorhynchus clarkii lewisi; assembly: GCF_045791955.1. Taxonomy (NCBI): domain Eukaryota; kingdom Metazoa; phylum Chordata; class Actinopteri; order Salmoniformes; family Salmonidae; genus Oncorhynchus; species Oncorhynchus clarkii. The sequence goes on from NC_092151.1 coordinate 8,856,127, forward strand.
GTGTGTGCCTTTTTTTGAAATTCTGATTTGCTTTATAATTTGGTAATTTCCTGTGACTTAGTATTGAGTACTGGCTTTAACAAGAAACACACAGGGAAAAGGTTCTGCGTGTGTGTGTGTGTGTGTTAACTTCCCTTTCAAGTCAAAATGATTTTCCTTCCGGTGGCTCTGTCTCCTTCACTAAACTGTGATGAAAGACTTCTGAGGTGGTGTTTTGAAACCCTCTTGCTGCAGTGTCTTACTTGGAGTTGAAATAAAATCAGGCATTTGCAGGTTAACAATATCATACAATTCCTAATGTGATGAGTAGCCAAGATTCAGTAGCAGTTGTCACTGTAGCCTTAATTTAACGTGTGACTGTTTGCAACGCAAAATAGACCGTTATCAACAGAGCTCAAGTTTCGAGAGAGAGAGAGACACAAGATTTTGCCTAATTTAAAACTGGGCACAAATGGATATCGCAGAGAAAAGCGCTCAACTCGATCCAACACTGTGTTGCTTGCTAGACTAGTGAGGCAAGTACGCCAACTTGTTTGTGTTTGACATGGGCAGGAGCAGACCTGCAAGCCGAGGGTGAGAGAATGCCATGTTCCCTGTTTGTGTTTGACATGGGCAGGAGCAGGCCTGGAAGCTGAGAGTGAGAGAATGCCATGTTCCCTGTTTGTGTTTGTTCCCTTTTCACCAAGGTTAGAATGATAAACTAATAGAAAATAGAAGCTCTAGATCACTTCATATTCACCATGAGGGCACAGAAATAAATAAAAATCATTCAATATAGACAAGCATGATTTGGCCCCAGATCTTTCGCTTAAAAAAATAAATAAAATAATAACAGCTGTGGATTGTTTTAAATCACAAGCGCATAGCTTACAGTTCGGAGGCCCGCGGCAAGAACCAAATGGATCAGGAATGGGCAACTGGCGGCCTGCAGAAATTACCTGTAAAACTGCACATTTATCTCTACGCCCCATGGCAAAATGTGTAGAATTGCAGCAAACTTGATTTAAAATTGCAAAATGTTCTCTCCACCCCATGGCAAAATGTGTAGAATTGCAGCAAACTTGATTTTAAATTGCAAAATGTTCTCTCCACCCCATGGCAAAATGTGTAGAATTGCAGCAAACTTGATTTTAAATTGCAAAATGTTCTCTCCACCCCATGGCAAAATGTGTAGAATTGCAGCAAACTTGATTTTAAATTGCAAAATGTTCTCTCCACCCCATGGCAAAATGTGTAGAATTGCAGCAAACTTGATTTTAAATTGCAAAATGTTCTCTCCACCCCATGGCAAAATTGCAGGAAATTCCCTTTTTAAAACGTAATGTTTTCTCTTCACTGTCACAAGGGGGGCTGCTAAAATGTTTTGCTCGTGAAGAGGGGAGGGGGGGTTATTATGTTATCATGTGTACGCAGACTCACGAGCCACTGTTAGTCCCTTATGAGTCCTGTTTTTCACCCCCATCAGTTGCCCATCCCTGAAATAGATGATTGTTGAGTTGCGAATGTCAAATCAAGCTTTAATTTGTCACATGCTTCGAATACAACAAGTGTAGATCTTACCGTGAAATGATTACTTACAAGCCCTTAACCAACAGTGCAGTTCAAGAAGAGTTAAAATATTTACCAAATAAACAAAAGTTTAAAAATAAGTAATAAACTAACTAACAATAACGAGGCTATATACATACGTGTTGAGTCGGTGTGCGGGGGTACAGGTTAGTTTAGGTAATTTGTACATGTAGGTAGGGGTGAAGTGACAATGCATAGATGATAAACAGCGAGTAGCAGCAGTGTACAAAACAAATGGAGGGGGGTCAATGTAAATAGTCCGGTGGCCATTTGATTAGTTGTTCAGCAGTCTTATGGCTTGGGGGTAGAAGCTGTTAAGGAGCCTTTTGGACCTAGACTTGGCGCTCCGGTATCGCTTGCCGTGCGGTAGCAGAGAGAACAGTCTAGGACTTGGGTGACTGGAGTTTTATGGGCTTTCCTCTGACATCGCCTATTATATAGGTCCTGAATTGCAGGAAGCTTGGCCCCAGTGATGACCTTACGGTCAGATGCCGAGTAGTTGCCATACCAGGCGGTGGATGCAACCGGTCAGGATGCTCTCAATGGTGCAGCTGTAGAACTTTTTGAGAATCTGGGGACTCATGCCCTCCTAAGGGAGGAAAAGGTTTTGTCGTGCCCTCTTCACGGTTGTCTTGGTGTGTTTGGACCATGATAGTTTGTTGGTGATGTGGACACCAAGGAACTTGAAACTCTCGACCCGCTCAACTACAGCCCCACTGATGTTAATGAGGGCCTGTTCAGCCCGCCTTTTCCTGTAGTCCACGATCAGCTCCTTTGTCTTGCTCACATTGAGGGAGAGGTTGTTGTCCTGGCACCACACTGACAGGTCTCTGACCTTCTCCCTATATGCTGTCTCGTCGTTGATCAGGCCTACCACTGTTGTCTTCAGCAAACTTAATGATGATGTTGGAGTCGTGTTTGGCCACACAATCGTGGGTGAACAGCGAGTACAGGACTAAGTAGACACCCCTGAGGGGCCCCAGTGTTGAGGCTCAGCGTGGCAGAGGTGTTGTTGCCTGCCCTTACCACCTGGTGTCGGCCTGTCAGGAAGTCCAGGATCCAGTTGCAGAGGGAGGTGTTTAGTCCCCCCAGGGTCCTTAGCTTAGTGATGAGCTTTGTGGGCACTATGGTATTGAACGCTGTGCTGTAGTCAATGAACAGCATTCTCACATAGGTGTTCCATTTTGTCCAGGTGGGAAAGGGCAGTGTGGAGCTCGATTTTTAAAGATTTGTGTAAACACAATGGCAGGTATGTGAAGCTGCTTGCACTAAGGAATGTAATCGGGATTGGGGCTCACGCTCGCTCCCTCAGGGCATTTGAGCCTCTGTCTCTGCGCAAGTGCTGTTCACAACAAGCTTTTCCGCAGGCTTTTTCCAAACAGCCATTAATTAACTTAGTGCTGTGACTGCTGTTACCCAATCTTGTCCTATGCTTAGGTTAAGAATAGGAGTGGTGCAGTGGTCTAAGGCACTGCATCTCATTGCTACAGAAACCCTGGTTTGATTCCAGGCTGTATCACAACCGGCAATGGTTGGTAGTCCCATAGGGCGGTGCACAATTGGCCCAGCATCGTTAGGGTTTGGCTGGTGTAGGCCGTCATTGTAAATAACAATTTGTTATTATTGACTTGCCTAATTTAAAAAAATTTTTTTTAAATGGATGCATGCAATGCTTTATCATAAAGGTGATCGTCAGCACCCCCTAATCTAAACAACTTCCCGCAGCCATGTCTTGTATGCAACCGCCTAAGCTAGGCTTACGAAAAGGGGAAACACATTGTACAATATGACATCTAACATGGAGGAGGAAATGATTGTCCGAAGAAAGTTTCAACTGCCACTGACTGACCCCAATGATAAAGAGTGAATATTTCAAAACGCCAGAGGGAATGTATCCAAACTATGTTTTCCTGCGATTGTATTGTGAAATATTACGATATTGCCCCAAATCCTGATTACATTCCTTAGTGCATGCAGCTTCACATACCTGCCATTAACGGGGCGGCTCTGTATACTCCATCTGCAAAAACATGCTACTGAGTGGAAAAGCACAAGGGTCAGATTTGTATTGTCATCTGTAGACCTTACTACAGGTGTATTGTGGTTGTACTTCTGGAGGTAACATAGGAAAGACGGTTTGTTGACATGCTTTACTTTCGGAACATGAAGTAATGAATGCACTGAGGTTTTCCTTGGAGGGTATTTCCATGTAAATGGACCCATGAGCACCAACATGTGAAATTCATAGGAGCATGTCGAATTGGGTGACAAATTAAAGTGGAGTCTATTTTTAGGGTATTTAAAAATATATATATATTTATTTAACCAGGTAGGCTAGTTGAGAACACCTTTATTTAACCAGGTAGGCCAGTTGAGAACACCTTTATTTAACCAGGTAGGCTAGTTGAGAACACCTTTATTTCACCAGGTAGGCTAGTTGAGAACACCTTTATTTAACCAGGTAGGCAAGTTGAGAACAAGTTCTCATTTTCATCTGCGACCTGGCCAAGATAAAACAAAGCAGTTCGACACATACAACGACACAGAATTACACATGGAATGAAGGAATTTATACATTTCTCGACCATTTCCATCTAAAACATTTGGCCTAAGTAAAGGCTTTAACTTAAATCAAATCAAATTGTATTAGTCACATGCGCCTAGTACAACAGGTGTACCTACGAGCCCCTAATACAACAGGTGTACCTACGAGCCCCTAGTACAACAGGTGTACCTACGAGCCCCTAGTACAACAGGTGTACCTACGAGCCCCTAGTACAACAGGTGTACCTACGAGCCCCTAATACAACAGGTGTACCTACGAGCCCCTAGTACAACAGGTGTACCTACGAGCCCCTAGTACAACAGGTGTACCTACGAGCCCCTAGTACAACAGGTGTACCTACGAGCCCCTAGTACAACAGGTGTACTTACGAGCCCCTAGTACAACAGGTGTACCTACGAGCCCCTAGTACAACAGGTGTACTTACGAGCCCCTAATACAACAGGTGTACCTACGAGCCCCTAGTACAACAGGTGTACCTACGAGCCCCTAGTACAACAGGTGTACTTACGAGCCCCTAGTACAACAGGTGTACTTACGAGCCCCTAGTACAACAGGTGTACCTACGAGCCCCTAGTACAACAGGTGTACCTACGAGCCCCTAGTACAACAGGTGTACTTACGAGCCCCTAACCAACAATGCAGTTTAAACAAAAAAAATACTGATAAGAATAAAAAATGAAAGTAACAAGTAATTAAAGAGCAGTTGATTTCTGGATAAACAGATGGAAAAGGGGTCTTGTACTTTCACTTGGTACTTTCACTTCATGGAAGCGACTTCACTTACTAATTTCTCTGAACAAGGGGGGGGGGGGTAAACAGGCTACCTACCTTGCGTTCAGCGCGGTCGAAAGCGGTGCACGCCGGGGCGAAGGCCCGGGCATAGCGTGCGGATTCATTAGGCTACTGATATTCCATAGGGTTTGTTTTTGCTTGTAGATCAATGACCGTCAACATGGTTACATGCTCAGTTCAACATTGAATAAAAAATGAGGTATTTTCAGAAAGTAGTAAGTAATATGAGCAAAAAATAATAATTGGAATCGTGGATTCATAACATTTTAATCTATTTTCTGACCCCTGGCCTGTAGCTCTCACAGAAACCCACTTCATAACATTTGAATCTATTGTCTGACCTATGGCCTGTAGCTCTCACAGAAACCCACTTCATGTCACCATTTTGTCCCCCAACACTTTCCCTGGTTGCCACAACTCTTGTTCAACAACAAAAATGCCATCTGTCTAAATCACAATTTAAGTCACTCCCCAAAAATTATGGAGGGTTGCGTTTTACCCCAAAGTTATCCTACATTTGACCTGTTACATTTAGCCCCACTCTCCCCTATGCACTCACTGGGTGAGTGGTAACGTGCCTAACCATGCTGCTAAAAACGCTGGGTTTAAAATGGTGCAGATTTAGGAATTGAGAAATAAAGTAGGAATGGAACGTTTGGATCGCTATCTTTTTAACAGAGACTGTTTTAAAGCTGCTGTGTTGTGCATTGGCTGCCTGTCAGAATGCAGGTTTCCCTCCCTGTGGCACTGGTAACTTGGATGTGCCTCTGGAGGAATATTTCTCTAGCCTAGAACACAACAACAACAACAACAACAACAAGCCGACTAGGTAAATAGATCAACTATTCTACACTGGGGTTGTCAGACTCATTACTCCTTTTGTTTGCGGAGGAAAAGTAAATGTGGATTGGTTCTAGAATCTTCAGTGTGCCTCGATTATAAATATTTTTTTCATGTTTCATATTTTTGGGGAGCAATCACGTCTCACCATACCAATGGACACCTTCACGTCTCACCATACCAATGGACACCTTCACGTCTCACCATACCAATGGACACCTTCACGTCTCACCATACCAATGGACACCTTCACGTCTCACCATACCAATGGACACCTTCACGTCTCACCATACCAATGGACACCTTCACGTCTCACCATACCAATGGACACCTTCACGTCTCACCATACCAATGGACACCTTCACGTCTCACCATACCAATGGACACCTTCACGTCTCACCATACCAATGGACACCTTCACGTCTCACCATACCAATGGACACCTTCACGTCTCACCATACCAATGGACACCTTCACGTCTCACCATACCAATGGACACCTTCACGTCTCACCATACCAATGGACACCTTCACGTCTCACCATACCAATGGACACCTTCACGTCTCACCATACCAATGGACACCTTCACGTCTCACCATACCAATGGACACCTTCACGTCTCACCATACCAATGGACACCTTCACGTCTCACCATGCCAATGGACACCTTCACGTCTCACCATACCAATGGACACCTTCACGTCTCACCATGCCAATGGACACCTTCACGTCTCACCATACCAATGGACACCTTCACGTCTCACCATACCAATGGACACCTTCACGTCTCACCATACCAATGGACACCTTCACGTCTCACCATACCAATGGACACCTTCACGTCTCACCATACCAATGGACACCTTCACGTCTCACCATACCAATGGACACCTTCACGTCTCACCATACCAATGGACACCTTCACGTCTCACCATACCAATGGACACCTTCACGTCTCACCATACCAATGGACACCTTCACGTCTCACCATACCAATGGACACCTTCACGTCTCACCATACCAATGGACACCTTCACGTCTCACCATACCAATGGACACCTTCACGTCTCACCATACCAATGGACACCTTCACGTCTCACCATACCAATGGACACCTTCACGTCTCACCATACCAATGGACACCTTCACGTCTCACCATACCAATGGACACCTTCACGTCTCACCATACCAATGGACACCTTCACGTCTCACCATACCAATGGACACCTTCACGTCTCACCATACCAATGGACACCTTCACGTCTCACCATACCAATGGACACCTTCACGTCTCACCATACCAATGGACACCTTCACGTCTCACCATACCAATGGACACCTTCACGTCTCACCATACCAATGGACACCTTCACGTCTCACCATACCAATGGACACCTTCACGTCTCACCATACCAATGGACACCTTCACGTCTCACCATACCAATGGACACCTTCACGTCTCACCATACCAATGGACACCTTCACGTCTCACCATGCCAATGGACACCTTCACGTCTCACCATGCCAATGGACACCTTCACGTCTCACCATACCAATGGACACCTTCACGTCTCACCATGCCAATGGACACCTTCACGTCTCACCATACCAATGGACACCTTCACGTCTCACCATACCAATGGACACCTTCACGTCTCACCATACCAATGGACACCTTCACGTCTCACCATACCAATGGACACCTTCACGTCTCACCATACCAATGGACACCTTCACGTCTCACCATACCAATGGACACCTTCACGTCTCACCATACCAATGGACACCTTCACGTCTCACCATACCAATGGACACCTTCACGTCTCACCATACCAATGGACACCTTCACGTCTCACCATACCAATGGACACCTTCACGTCTCACCATACCAATGGACACCTTCACGTCTCACCATACCAATGGACACCTTCACGTCTCACCATACCAATGGACACCTTCACGTCTCACCATACCAATGGACACCTTCACGTCTCACCATACCAATGGACACCTTCACGTCTCACCATACCAATGGACACCTTCACGTCTCACCATACCAATGGACACCTTCACGTCTCACCATACCAATGGACACCTTCACGTCTCACCATACCAATGGACACCTTCACGTCTCACCATACCAATGGACACCTTCACGTCTCACCATACCAATGGACACCTTCACGTCTCACCATACCAATGGACACCTTCACGTCTCACCATACCAATGGACACCTTCACGTCTCACCATACCAATGGACACCTTCACGTCTCACCATACCAATGGACACCTTCACGTCTCACCATACCAATGGACACCTTCACGTCTCACCATACCAATGGACACCTTCACGTCTCACCATACCAATGGACACCTTCACGTCTCACCATACCAATGGACACCTTCACGTCTCACCATACCAATGGACACCTTCACGTCTCACCATGCCAATGGACACCTTCACGTCTCACCATGCCAATGGACACCTTCACGTCTCACCATGCCAATGGACACCTTCACGTCTCACCATGCCAATGGACACCTTCACGTCTCACCATGCCAATGGACACCTTCACGTCTCACCATGCCAATGGACACCTTCACGTCTCACCATGCCAATGGACACCTTCACGTCTCACCATGCCAATGGACACCTTCACGTCTCACCATGCCAATGGACACCTTCACGTCTCACCATGCCAATGGACACCTTCACGTCTCACCATGCCAATGGACACCTTCACGTCTCACCATGCCAATGGACACCTTCACGTCTCACCATGCCAATGGACACCTTCACGTCTCACCATGCCAATGGACACCTTCACGTCTCACCATGCCAATGGACACCTTCACGTCTCACCATGCCAATGGACACCTTCACGTCTCACCATGCCAATGGACACCTTCACGTCTCACCATGCCAATGGACACCTTCACGTCTCACCATGCCAATGGACACCTTCACGTCTCACCATGCCAATGGACACTTTCACGTCTCACCATGCCAATGGACACCTTCACGTCTCACCATGCCAATGGACACCTTCACGTCTCACCATGCCAATGGACACCTTCACGTCTCACCATGCCAATGGACACCTTCACGTCTCACCATGCCAATGGACACCTTCACGTCTCACCATGCCAATGGACACCTTCACGTCTCACCATGCCAATGGACACCTTCACGTCTCACCATGCCAATGGACACCTTCACGTCTCACCATGCCAATGGACACCTTCACGTCTCACCATGCCAATGGACACCTTCACGTCTCACCATGCCAATGGACACCTTCACGTCTCACCATGCCAATGGACACCTTCACGTCTCACCATGCCAATGGACACCTTCACGTCTCACCATGCCAATGGACACCTTCACGTCTCACCATGCCAATGGACACCTTCACGTCTCACCATGCCAATGGACACCTTCACGTCTCACCATGCCAATGGACACCTTCACGTCTCACCATGCCAATGGACACCTTCACGTCTCACCATGCCAATGGACACCTTCACGTCTCACCATGCCAATGGACACCTTCACGTCTCACCATGCCAATGGACACCTTCACGTCTCACCATGCCAATGGACACCTTCACGTCTCACCATGCCAATGGACACCTTCACGTCTCACCATGCCAATGGACACCTTCACGTCTCACCATGCCAATGGACACCTTCACGTCTCACCATGCCAATGGACACCTTCACGTCTCACCATGCCAATGGACACCTTCACGTCTCACCATGCCAATGGACACCTTCACGTCTCACCATGCCAATGGACACCTTCACGTCTCACCATGCCAATGGACACCTTCACGTCTCACCATGCCAATGGACACCTTCACGTCTCACCATGCCAATGGACACCTTCACGTCTCACCATGCCAATGGACACCTTCACGTCTCACCATGCCAATGGACACCTTCACGTCTCACCATGCCAATGGACACCTTTACGTCTCACCATACCAATGGACTCATCTTTACGTCTCACCATACCAATGGACTCCTCTTCACATCTCTGAATACCAATGAACTCACACTTCAGCTCAACATATGTCTGCTGAAAAAGTCCCAGACAGTCTACTATTGCACATTTTTTCCCCTTAAGAAAACAAGTATGAGAACACCAACATATTTGCTATTATGTGTGGTTTCACAAGGCCAGGTGTTTAATGTGAAATGTCTTGGCCTTGGGTAGTGTTGGGACACTAGCCGAAGGGAGCCAAGCAATACACATCTATTGTGTCTGTGTCGGTCACCAGACACAATGGCATATGTCTGTACTCCGGGCTCATTGTGAGTAAAGTAGCACCACAGCTAGGTAGAGAATAGTGTCAGAAACACAAACGCACACACACACACAGGAGCCTGCGGCCAGTCTCTCCTGTCTTATTAAGACGAGGAATATCTCTAACCCACAAACCCAGATAGGTTCTCCAAGTCGTCACTTACGCATACTCTGCCCTTCGAGCATTTGTTTGTGTGCACGACTGTGTGTGTGTGTGTGTGTGTGTGTGTGTGTGTGACTGTACACTTGAACACATTTCACATGTGTATGGGTAGTGCTAATGTGACGACTGTACAAACGGTCAGCTCACCTCTTGCCTCTCCTCACTATCCCAGGTGTGACTGACCCGGTCAGGAGCCTACTGCCCTGAGAGGCTCTCTGGATCTCTACCTCTCAGGCTGCATCCCCCATCCCCACCTACCCAGGCCTGCGCTACAGTACCCCCTCCGCCACCCCACCGTGGGACTTTGGAGCATCATCCTAGCCTGGAACACGTTAAGACTGCTAAGTGATGAGCGAGTTCTGGTTGTGTTTCAACTGCTGTATTGCAGAGCAGCCCCAGCCGGTAAGTGACCCCACAAACAATTGAGTCATTTTATGTCAGACTTTTTAATAGTGTTGTAGTATAGAACACACACATTTAACTACGTGATTAGTGTTTTGTTTGTATGCGACACTCAGGATCTGGGTTAAGTGTGTGTGTGTGTGTGTGTGTGTGTGTGTGAACTGCCTGTAGTGTCCTGTATCCTCCAACTCAGAGACCGCTACGCCTCAGACCCCTAGCTTCAGACCCCATGCCTCAGACCCCATGCCCCTAGCCTCCACCAGTGTACCATAGGGCTCGGTGGAGAAATTATCCTAACATCCATCAGACTTTCAGATCTAGGCGCCGGGGTCCGTCTTGGGTAGGCGCCGGGGTCCGTCTTGGGTAGGCGCCGGGGTCCGTCTTGGGTAGGCGCCGGGGTCCGTCTTGGGTAGGCGCCGGGGTCCGTCTTGGGTAGGCGCCAAGGTCCGTCTTGGGTAGGCGCCGGGGGTCCGTTTTGAGTAGGCGCCGGGGTCCGTTTTGAGTAGGCGCCGGGGTCCGTCTTGGGTAGGCGCCGGGGCTCCGTCTTGGGTAGGCGCCGGGGCTCCGTTTTGAGTAGGCGCCGGGGCTCCGTTTTGAGTAGGCGCCGGGGCTCCGTCTTGGGTAGGCGCCGGGGGTCCGTCTTGGGTAGGCGCCGGGGGTCCGTCTTGGGTAGGCGCCGGGGGTCCGTCTTGGGTAGGCGCCGGGGGTCCGTCTTGGGTAGGCGCCGGGGGTCCGTCTTGGGTAGGCGCCGGGGGTCCGTCTTGGGTAGGCGCCGGGGGTCCGTCTTGGGTAGGCGCCGGGGGTGGGTCTGTGTTATGTGGGTGGATTAGGTCTGTTTTAAACACCCAAGCAAGGCTGGGAGATGTTACATTTTTGTTGTTGAAAATGTTCTAATTTTGAAATCAGTCCCATCCATCAACTACAGTACAGGTTGATTTATTTGAATGTAGAGAAACATGCTCCCTCTTCCAACAAGTAGGATACTGTGATCCCCAGTGTGTGTGTGTGTGTGCACTGTGTTTTTGTACCGTCTCTGTGCAATGTGAATGCCCTCCCTCTAGGCCTAAACTTTAAAATCATTACACATCCCAGGAGATAGCTGCTGTCACAACACATTAATCCTCACCCCCCCCCCCCCAATTCCCAGGCTGATCACACACACCCTGGAAACGTGGTCTAAAAATAGATGGAAATGTGTCTCTGATTAGATTCCTCCACAGCAGAAAATCCTTTGTTCTTGTTCTTTCTCTACTATTTGAGTGGTGTGTGTGTGTGTGTGTGTGTGTGTGAGTGGTGTCCAGCTGGTCCCCTCCCCCCCAGTGTGTCTGTGACTCCAACTGGTGCCCCCCCTCCCCCCCAGTGTGTGTCTCCAACTGGTCCCCCCCCCCCCCCCCTCAGTGTGTGTGCACGTGCATCTAGCTTTCTCCACAATAAGAGGTGAGGTTTCCCTCCCTCTGCCTTTTATGGCCAAAGCATGTGAAGAATCCTGAGCGTTTTGTCAGCTCTGTCCAAGCCGAGAGTTGATGATTCTGCTAAGTTTGGCCGACCAGAGGGCTGAGACCTTTTTATATAGATTTTTTACCTTTATTTAACTAGGCAAGTTAGTTAAGAACAAATTCTTATTTTCAATGACTGCCTACCGAAAGGCCTCCTGCAGGCACAGGGGCTGGGATAAATATATATATATATATACACACACAGACACACACACACACACACACGTACGTGTGTGTAGGACAAAACACACATCATGACGAGTGACAACACTTCATAAAGAGACCTAAGGTAGCAACACATGATAACGACATGGCAGCAACACATGACAACGACATGGTAGCAACACAACATGGTAGCAGTACAAAACATGGTACAAACCTAACCCTAAGCTTGGCTGACCACAGGGCTGAAACGCTTGTCGCTCTGTCATACATGTAGCAGAGCAAACAATTCGCTCTCTCTTCCCATCTGACAAGACACACTGCTTCACACTCAAATAATTTGTTTATTGACTGTTCTATTGAATAACTATGTTAAGACTCACCAAAGGCTTCATGAGGATCACGAATCCTGTCATGTCTATAGGTCTTGGGGTAGGCTAGAAAAAACTCTGGTGTTCTAAACAATACTGACCCACCCACCCACCCCTGCTCAACTCAGGAAACTATTTATCGCAAGTGGAAGCTGCTTCGCTGTCCTTTCTACTATAAAACCCACAGGCTAACAACTTCCCATAAACTTCCCATAAACTTCCCATGAGCATAGAGTGATAAAGAACGAATATCTGAAAATAGTTGGATTAGAATATTAAACTTTTTTATTTTGCCTTTGTTTTTGGACTGTTTCCTCTTGAATTTACACTGAACAAAAATATAGACGCAACGTACAATAATTTTTACTGAGTTACTGTTCCCTCTTGAATTTACACTGAACAAAAATATAGACGCAACGTACAATAATTTTTTACTGAGTTACTGTTTCCTCTTGAATTTACACTGAACAAAAATATAGACGCAACGTACAATAATTTTTACTGAGTTACTGTTTCCTCTTGAATTTACACTGAACAAAAATATAGACGCAACGTGCAATAATTTTTACTGAGTTACTGTTCATATAAGTCGGTCGATTTGAAATAAATTAATTTGGCCCGAATCGAATTTGATTGGTCACATACACATGGTTAGCAGATGTTAACGCGAGTGTAGCGAGATGCTTGTGCTTCAAGTTCCGACAATGCAGTAATATCTAACAAGTAATCTAATAAATTCACAACAACTACCTAATACACACCAAATGTAAAGGGATGAATAAGAATATATACATATAAATATATGGATGAGCGATGGCCGAACGTCTTAGGCAAGATGCAGTAGATGGTATAGAGCAGTATATACATATGAGATGAGTAATGTAGGATATGTTATGGCGTTATATAAAGTGACTAGTGATACATTTTTATTAAATCCATTTATTAAATGTATTAAAGTGGCCAGAGATTTGAGTCTGTATGTTGGCAGCAGCCTCTCTGTATAGGTGGTGGCTGTTTAACAGTCTGATGGCCTTGAGATAGAAGCTGTTTTTCAGTCTCTCTGTCCCAGCAATGATGCACCTGAACTGACCTCGCCTTCTGGATGATAGTGGTGTGAACAGGCAGTGGCTCGGGTGGTTGTTGTCCTTGATGATCTTTTTGGCCTTCCTGTGACATCGGGTACTCTAGGTGTCCTGAAAGGCAGGTAGTTTTCCCCCAGTGATGTGTTGTGCAGACTGCAATACCCTCTGGAGAGCCTTGCGGTTGATGGCGGTGCAGTTGCCGTACCAGGCAGTGATACAGCCCGACAGGAAGCTCTCGATTGTGCATCTGTAAAAGTTTGTGTTTTAGGTGACAAGCCAAATTTCTTCAGCCTCATGAGGTTCAGGAGGCGCTGTTGCGCCATTTCAGTTTGTCCGTGATGTGTACGCCAAGGAACTTAACTTTCCACCTTCTCCACTACATCCCCGTCGATGTGGAAGGGGGGGGGGGGGGGCGGGAGCGGGTGCTCCCTGAAGTCCATGATCATCTCCTTTGTTTTGTTGACATTGAGTGAGAGGTTATTTTCCTGACACCACATTCCGAGGGCCCTCACCTCCTCCCTGTATGCCGTCTCATCGTTGTTGGTAATCAAGCCTACCACTGTAGTGTCGCCTGCTGATTTGAGTTGGAGGCGTGCATGGCCACGTAGTCATGCGTGAACAGGGAGTACAGGAGAGGGCTGAAAATGTACCCTTGTGGAACCCCAGTGTTGACGATCATGGGCGTGGAGAAGTTGTTTCCTACCTTCACTACCTGGGGGTGGTCCGTCAAAGTCCAGGACCCAGTTGCACAGGGCGGGGTCGAGACCCAGGGTCTCGAGATTAATGACAAGTTTGGAGGGTACTATGGTGTTAACTTCTCAAGGATAGGTGGCAGCATTTGGAATTTTGGATGAAAAGCATGCCCAATTTCAACTGCCTGCTACTCATCCACAGAAGATAAGATATGCATATTATTAGTAGATTTGGATAGAAAACACTCTGAAGTTTCTGAAACTGTTTGAATCATGTCTGTGAGTATAACATAACTTATGTAGCAGGCAAAACCCAGAGGACAAACCATTCAGATTTTTTTTTTTTTAGGTCACCACATTTCAATGAGAATCCAGATTTCTAAGGGACTTGCTTGCAGTTCCTACCGCTTCCCCTGGATGTCACCAGTCTTTAGAAATTGGTTGAGGTTTTTCCTTTGTGTAAAGAAGTACTGCCATCTTGAACGAGTGTCACTTCATGTGTACTGTTTGATAGAGGCGCAAGACCAGAAAGCATGCTTGAAAACAAACTTTCTTCCCGTCTTCAATTTTGTCTATTTATTTTAAAAAATACCTAAAGTTGTATTACAAAAGTAGTTTGGAATGTTTTGGCAAAGTTTACAGGTAACTTTTGAGATTTTGTCGTTGCGGAAGTTGGAACCTGTTTTTCTGGATCAAATGCGCCAAATAAATGGACATTTTGGATATATATCGACGGAATTAATCAAACAAAAGGACCATTTGTGATGTTTATGGGACATATTGGAGTGCCAACAGAAGCAGTTCTTCAAAGGTAAGGCATTAATTATATTTTTTATTTACGCATTTTGTGTCGCGCCTGCAGGGTTGAAATGTTTTCTCTCTTTTGTTTACTATGGTGCTATGCTCAGATAGCATTGTTTGCTTTCGCCGAAAAGCCTTTTTGAAATCTGACATGTTGGCTGAATTCACAACACGTGTAGCCTTAATTTGGTATCTTACAGATTTCATGAAAGTTTGATATAGGAATTTATTTGAATTTGGCGCTCTGCATTTTCTCTGGCTTTTGACCGAGTGGGATGCTACCGTCCCACATATCCCAGAGAGGTTAAATGCTGAGCTCTAGTCAATGAACAGCATTCTTACATACGTATTCCTCTTGTCCAGGTGGGATAGGCCAGTGTGATGGGGATTGCATCTTGGACCTATTGGGGCGGTAAGCAAACTGAAGTGGGTTGACGGTATCAGGTAGGGTGGTGGTGAAATGAGGGTTTTCTTTTTGTAATCCGTGATTGACTGTAGACCCTGCCACATACGTCTCATGTTTGAGCTGTTGAATTGCGACGCTACTTTGTCTCTATACAGACGCTTTGCTTGTTTGATTGCCTTGCGAAAAACTACACTGTTTGTATTCAATCAGTGGGTACAACATCTCTGATGCACGTGCTAATAAAGTCACTCACCGAGTTAGCATATACATCAATGTTATTGTCTGAGGCTACCCGGAACATATCTCAGTCCACGTGATCGAAGCAACCTTGAAACGTGGAATCCGATTGGTCAGACCAGCGTTGGTTGACCTGAGCACGGGCATTTCCTGTTTTAGTTTCTGCCTATAGGATGGGAGCAACAAAATGGAGTCATGGTCAGATTTGCCGAAGGGAGGGCAGGGGAGGGCTTTGTATGCATTGCGGAAGTTAGAGTAGCAATGGTCCAGAATGCTACCAGCTTGTGTTCAATATGCTGATAGAATTTAGGAAGCCTTGTTCTCAGATTAATTTAGATAAAATCCTCAGCTACAATAAATGAAGCCTCATTTCTTATTCACAATCTATGGATTTCACATGACTGGGAATACAGATATGCATCTGTTGGTCAAAGATTCCCTTTGGGGGAAAAAAGTAGGTGTGGTTCAGAAAACCATTCAGCATCTGGTGTGGCCACCATTTGCCTTGTGCAGCGTGTCATCTCCTTCCCATAGAGTTGATCAGGCTGTCAATTGTGGCCTGTAGAATTATTGTCCCACTCTTCAATGGTTGTGCAAAGTTGTTGGATATTGGCGGGAACTGGAACACGCTGTCGTACATGTTGATGCAGAGCAAACATGCTCAGTGGGTGACATGTCTGGTGAGTATGCAGGCCATGGAAGAACTGGTACATTTTCAGCTTCAGGGATTGTGTACAGATTCTTGTGACATGGGGCCGTGAATAATCATGCTGAAACATGAGGTGATGGCGGCGGATGAATGGCACGACAGTGGGCATCAGGATCTCATCACGGTATCTCTGTGCATTCAAATTGCCATTGATAAAACGCACTTGGGTTCATTGTCCGTAGCTTATGCCTGCCCATACCATAACCCCACCGCCACCATTGGGCACTCTGTTCACAATGTTGGCATCAGCAGACTGCTTGTCCACATGACACCATACATGCTGTCTGCCATCTGCCCGGATTCATCTGTGAAGAGCACACTTCTCCAGTGTGCCAGTGGCCATCGAAGGTGAGCATTTGCCCACTGCAGCCGGTTACGACGCCAAACTGCAGTCAGGTCAAGACCCTTGTGAGGACGATGAGCACGCAGATGAGCTTCCCTGAGATGGTTTGTGCAGAGATACTTTGCTTGTGCAAAAACCCACCGTTTCATCAGCTGTACAGGTGGCTGGTCTCAGCTGGTTACACGTGGTCTGCGGTTGTGAGGCCGGTTGGACGTACTGTCAAATTCTCTGAAATTATATTGGAGGCGGCTTATGGTATTGAACATTCAATGAACATTCAATTCTCTAGCAACAGCTCTGGTGGACATTCCTGCAGTCAGCATACCAATTGCATGCTCGCTCAACTTGAGACATCTGACATCTGTATTTTAGAGAGGCCTTTTATTGTCCTCTGAACAAGGTGCACCTGTGTAATTTTTATTGTAATTTTATTTCACCTTTATTTAACCAGGTAGGCTAGTTGAGAACAAGTTCTCATTTGCAACAGCATCCTGGCCAAGATAAAGCAAAGCAGTTCGATACATACAACAACACAGAGTTACACATGGAATAAACAAACATACAATCAATAATACAGTAGAAGAATCTATATACTGCATGTGCAAATGAGGTAGGATAAGAGAGGTAAGGCAATAAATAGGACATGGTGGTGAAGAAGTTACAATATAGCATTTCAACACTGGAATGGTAGGATGTGCAGAAGATGAATGTGCAAGTAGAGATACTGGGGTGCAAAGGAGCAAGATAAATAAATGCAGTATGGTGATGAGGTAGATTGGATGGGCTATTTACAGATGAGCTATGTACAGGTGCAGTGATCTGTGAGGTAAGAGTCTCCAGCTTCAGAGAGTTTCGCAGTTCGTTCCAGTCATTGGCGGCAGAAACTGGAAGGAGAGGCGGCTTTGGGGGTGACTAGTGAGATATACCTGCTGGAGCGCATGCTGCGGGTGGGTACTGCTTTGGTGACCAGTGAGCTGAGATAAGGCAGGGCTTTACCTAGCAGAGACTTGTCGATGACCTGAAGCCAGTGGGTTTGGCGACGAGTATGAAGTGAGTGCCAGCCAACGAGAGCATACAGGTCACAGTGGTGGGTAGTATATGGGGCTTTGGTGACAAAACGGATGGCACTGTGATAGACTGCATCTAATTTGTTGAGTAGAGTGTTGGAGGCTATTTTGTAAATGTAAATGCTTTGTTGTGAAATAGGAAGTCAATTCTAGATTTAATTTTGGATCGGAAATGTTTAATGTGAGTTTGGACGGAGAGTTTACAGTCTAACCAGACACCTAGGTATTTGTAGTTGTCCACATATTCTAAGTCAGAATCTTCCAGAGTAGTGATGCTGGGCGGGCGGGCAGGTGCGGGCAGCGATTGGTTGAAGAGCATGCATTTAGTTTTACTTGCATTTAATGATCATGCTGTTTAATCAGCTTCTTGATATGCCACACCTGTCAAGTGGATGGATTATCTTGGCAAAGGAGAAATGCTCATTAACAGGGATGTAAACAAATTTGTGCACAAAATTGTAGAGAAATACATTTTTTTGTGCATATGGAAAATTTCTGGGCTCTTTTATTTCAGCTCATGAAACATGGGACCAACACTTTACATGTTGCGTTTATATTTTTGTTCAGTTTAGGAAGATGTGTTTAAGATAAATTAGTTGTACGTTCCTCTAAGCATTGCGTGTGTGGTTCTCTGTGGTGTTCAAGCATGTGTGTCTGTGTGGCATGCGCGTGATTCTGTGTGGCGTGTGTGTGATTCTGTGTGTGGTATACGCTTGTATGATTGTGTGTATGTCTGTGAGAATGAAACTTTGTGTATGAATGAGCTTGTGTGTGAGCATCTCTTTGTCCCAGATTTAACTAACCCTAACCCATATTAGACTAAATTGCTAAAACAGGCATTGCACTTCTGATGAGCGGTGATGGGGAGGCCTATATAAATTAGACCATCCAGTACGGAGAAGAGCGCCTGAGGACTTCCTCACGTGAACACTTTTCCCATCTACACCCAGAGCACTAGTGTGTCCTCATTCCGGATGCATAGCAATAGGCCACATCTAGCTTAATCATTCCAGGATGCATAGCAATAGGCCACATCTAGCTTAATCATCCCGGGATGCATAGCAATAGGCCACATCTAGCTTAATCATTTCGGGATGCATAGCATTAGGCCACATCTAGCTTAATCATCCCGGGATGCATAGCAATAGGCCACATCTAGCTTAATCATTTCGGGATGCATAGCATTAGGCCACATCTAGCTTAATCATTCCCGGGATGCATAGCAATAGGCCACATCTAGCTTAATCATTCCCGGGATGCATAGCAATAGGCCACATCTAGCTTAATCATTCCCGGGATGCATAGCAATAGGCCACATCTAGCTTAATCATTCCCGGGATGCATAGCAATAGGCCACATCTAGCATTCTCTCCACATTTTATAACTGTTGTATTGTTTTATGATAGTCATATGGTCATTTTAACAGGCTCTTTTATCCAAAGCCATTTCCAGTAAACTATGTGGTGCTTGTGGGATTCGAACTCACAACCCTGGTGTTGCCACTTGCCAGGCTCTGTGGGAACTGAATGATCAGTAGTGTGTTAATGGAAATATAAAGGCCTACATCATGCTGTTCATCCCAATAGCTTAGTGCTCTACACTGCCTTAAAGTATTCACACCTCTTGACTTTTTCCCCCAAAAAAATATATTTTGTGTCACTGGCCTACACACAATACCCCATAATGTCAAAAGTGGAATTATGTTTTTAAAATGAAAAGCTGAAATGTCTTTAGTCATTAAGTATACAACAGAATGTTGCCGGAGGAGATGGCTGCCGTTTTTCGGGCTCTTCACCAATGGTGCTATTGTGTGTGTTTTTCGCATTATTTGTAACTTATTTTGTACATTTATATTTCTGCCACCGTCTCTAATGACCGAAAATAGCTTCTGGATATCAGGGCAGCGTTTACTTGCCCTGTTCTGGACAAAGATTATTTTCTTTAACGAGTCGGATGCAAAGGATTTACTTCAGACACCCGACAAGGCCAACATCCCCGTCATTCACAGGAGAAAGAGAGGGAGATATCGGGGACGTGGGTCGCGGTGCCTTGTAAGGATCTGACGCACAGTCATTGGATAACAAAATAGATGAACTACAATCACGAATATCCTACCATCGGGACATTAAAAACTAATATCTTATGTTTCTCCGAGTCTTGGCTGAACGACAACATGGATAACATACAGCTGGCGGGGTTTACGCTGCATCAGCAAGAACAGCTGGCTCCGGTAAGACGAGGGGT
Organism: Oncorhynchus clarkii lewisi; assembly: GCF_045791955.1. Lineage (NCBI taxonomy): Eukaryota > Metazoa > Chordata > Actinopteri > Salmoniformes > Salmonidae > Oncorhynchus > Oncorhynchus clarkii. The sequence continues at coordinate 8,876,380 of NC_092151.1, forward strand.
GGCGGTCTGTGTATATTTGTAAACCGCTGGTGCACAAAATCTAATATTAAGGAAGTCTCGATGTATTGCTCACCTGAGGTAGAGTATCTCATAAGTTGTAGACCACACTATTTACCAAGAGTTGTCATCTATATTCTTCGTAATTGTCGATCTACCATCGATGCTGGCACTAAGTCCGCACTCAATGAGCTGATTTTAAATGCTTATAAGAACTCCCGCTATGCCCTCCGACGAACCATCAAACAGGCAAAGCGTCAATACAGGACTAAGATTGAATCGTACTACACCGGTTCCGACGCTTGTCACATGTGACGGGGCTTGCAAGCTATTACAAACTACAAAGGTAAGCACAGCCGCGAGCTGCCCAGTGACGCAAGCATACCAGACGAGCATGCATGAGAGCATCAGCTGTTCTGGACGACTGTGTGATCACGCTCTCCGTAGCCGACGTGAGTAAGACCTTTTAAACAGGTCAACATTCACAAGGCTGCGGGGCCAGACGGATTACCAGGACGTGTACTCCGAGCATGCGCTGACCAACTGGCAAGTGTCTTCACTGACATTTTCAAACTCTCCCTGACCTGAGTCTGTAATACCAACATGTTTCAAGCAGACCACCATAGTCCCTGTTCCCAAGAACACTAAGGTTACATGTCTAAATGACTTTCGACCCATAGCACTCACGTCTGTAGCCATGAAGTGCTTTGAAAGGCAGGTCATGGGTCAAATCAACACCATTATCCCAGAAACCTTAGACCCACTCCAATTTGCCGTACCGCTCCAACAGATCCACGGATGATGCCATCTCTATTGCACTCCACACTGCCCTTTCCCACCTGTACAAAAAGAACACCTATTTGAGAATGCTATTCATTCACTACAGCTCAGCGTTCAAAACCATAGTGCCCTCAAAGCTCATCACTAAGCTAAGGACCCTGGGACTGAATGCCTTGATGTGCAACTGGATTCTGGACTTCCTGACGGGTCGCCCCCAGGTGGTAAGGGTAGGTAACAGCACATCTGCCACATTGATCCTCAACACTGGAGCCCCTGAGAGGTGTATACTTAGACCCCTCCTGTACTCCCTGTTCACCCATGACTGCATGGCCAGGCACGACTCCAACACCAAGTTTGCTGTCGACACAACAGCCTGATCACCGACAACTATGAGAGAGCCTATAGGGAGGAAGTCAGAGACCTGGCCAATTGGTGCCATGACAACAACCTCTCCCTCAACGTGATCAAGACAAAGGAGATGATTGTGGACTACAGGAAAAGGAGGACCGAGCACGCCTCCATTCTCTTAGACGGGAGCGGAGTGGAGCAAATTGAGAGCTTCAAGTTCCTCGGTGTCCACATCTCCAACGAATTATCATGGTCCAAACATACCAAGACAGTCATGAATAGGGCACGACAAAGCCTATTCCCCCTCAGGAGACTGAAAAGATTTGTCATGGGTCCTCAGATCCTCAAAAGGTTCTGCAGCTGCACCATCGAGAGCATCTGGTTGCATCACAGCCTGTAATGGCAACTTCTCAGCCTCCGACCACAAGGCACTACAGAGGGTAGTGTGTACGGCCCAGTCATCACAGGGACCAAGCTTCCTGCCATCCAGGACCTCTATACCAGGCGATGTCAGAGGAAGGCCCTAAAAATTGTCAGACTCCAGCCACCCTAGTCATAGACTGTTCTCTCTGCTACCGCACGGCAAGCGGTACCGGAGCACCAAGTTTACGTCCAAAAGGCTTCTTAACAGCTTCTACCCCCAAGCCATAATACCCCTGAACAGCTAATCAAATGACTACCCAGACTATTTGCATTGTCCCACCCTCTCTTTTATGCTGCTGCTTCTCTCTGGTTATTATCTATGCATAGTCACTTTAATAACTCTACCTACATGTACATATTACCTCAATTACCTCGACTAATCTGTGCCCCCACACATTGACTCTGTACCGGCACCCCCTGTATATAGCATCGCTACTATTATTTTACTGCTGCTCTTTAATTATTTATTTTTCTTTTTTTACATATCTATTTTTTTTAATTACCACTTATTTTTCTTAACTGCGTTGTTGGTTAAGGGCTTGTAAGCATTTCACTGTAAGGTTGTATTCTGTTGTATTCGGCGCATGTGACAAATAATTTGATTCCATTTTTTTTTAAACCCCTTTATTATGGCAAGCCTAAATAAGTTAATAAGTAAAAGTGCGCTTAACAAGTCACATAATTAGTTGCATGGACTCACTCTTCGTGCAATAATAGTTTTTAACATGATAACATTTTGAATGACTACACATCTCTGTACCTCACACATAATTATCTGTAAGGTCCCTCAGTCAAGAAGTTCATTTCAAACACAGTTTAAACCACAAAGACCAGGGAGGTTTTCCAATGCCTCACAAAGAAGGGCACCTATTGGTAGATAGGTTTTTAAAAAATGAAGCAGATATTGAATATCCCTTTGAGCATGGTGCAGTTATTAATTAATTTGGATGGCGTATCCATACACCCAGTCATTACAAAGATACGTGCATCCTTCCTAACTCAGTTGCCGGTGAGGAAGGAAGCCGCACAGGGATTTCACTATTTGGCCAATGGGGACTTTATTACTGTTAGAGTTGAATGGCTGTGATGGGAGAAAACCGAGGATGGATCAACAACATTGTAGTTACTCCACAATACTAACCTAAATGAGAGTGAAATGGAAACCTGTACATTAAAAACCCTATTTCAAAACATGCCTCTGTTTTGCAATAAGACACTAAAGTAAAACTGCAGAAAATGTGGCAAAGAAATTAATTTCATGTCCTGAATACAAAGCGGTATGTTTGTGGCAAATCCAACGCAACACATCAGAGAACCACTCTTCATATGTTCAAGCTTCATGTTATGGGTGTGCTTGTCCTAGTCAAGGACTAGGGAGTCTTTTTATGATAAAAATAAACAGAATAGAGCTAAGCACAGGCAAAATCCTAGAGGATAACCTGGCTTAGTCTGCTTTCCAACAGACACTGGGAGACAAATTCACCTTTCAGCAGTACAACAACATTAAACATACACTGGAGTTGCTTACGAAGACCACATTGAATGTTCCTGAGTAGGGCTGTGGCGGTCACGAAATGTTGTCAGTCGGTGATTGTCAAGAAAATAACTGTCGGTCTCACGGTAATTTACCGTTAATTAACATAAACACATTTAGCATCTCCTGGCTTCCACTCATAGCCTACAAGCCATTTTAATAAAGTAATAAATCCATGTAATATAGCCTACACCTTCACAGTAAATCCATGTAACAGCCTACACCTTCACAGTAGATCCATGTAACACAGCCTACACCTTCACAGTAGATCCATGTAAAATAGCCTACACCTTCACAGTAAATACATGTAACATAGCCTACACCTTCACAGTAGATCCATGTAACACAGCCTACACCTTCACAGTAGATCCATGTAACACAGCCTACACCTTCACAGTAAATCCATGTAACACAGCCTACACCTTCACAGTAAATCCATGTAACACAGCCTACACCTTCACAGTAAATCCATGTAACACAGCCTACACCTTCACAGTAAATCCATGTAACACAGCCTACACCTTCACAGTAAATCCATGTAACACAGCCTACACCTTCACAGTAAATCCATTATTTATTTTAGACGGGTCTAAAGAAGCATCATATGAAGAAAATGTCGTCTATTTCAGAAGAAAATAATAGCATTTGAGGGAGTGCGCACATGCTGCTATTCTGTGTTGAGCGGTTAACAAAGAAATAGGTCCTCTAAACTATGAAATAACACATATGGAATAATGTAGTAACCAAAAAGTGTTAAACAAATCAAAATATATTTTGAGATTCTTCAAAGTACCCACCCTTTGCCTTGATGACAGCTTTGTACACTCTTGGCATTCTCTAGCTTCATGAGGAATGCTTTTCCAACAGTCTTGAAGGAGTTCCCACATATGCTGAGCACTTTTGGGCTGATTTTCCTTCACTCTGCGGTCCAGCTCATCCCAAACCATCTCAATTGGGTTGAGGTTGGGTGGTTGTGGAGGCCAGGTAATCTGATGCAGCCCTCCATTACTCTCCTTGGTCAAATAGCCCTTTACACAGCCCGATGGTGTGTTTTGGGTCATTATCCTGTTGAAAAAATAAACGATAGTCCCACTAAGGGCAAACCAGATAGGATGGCGTATCCCTGCAGAATTCTGTGGTAGCCATGCTGGTTAAGTGTGCCTTGAATTCTAAATAAATCAGACAGTTCCGCCAGCAGAGCATCATCACACCTCCTCCATGCTTCACGGTGAGAACCACACATGCGGAGATCATCCGTTCACCTACAGTGCGTCTCACAAAGACACAACGGTTGGAACCAAACATCTCAAATTTGGACTCATCAGACCAAAGGACAGATTTTCACCGGTCTAATGTCCATTGCTCGTGTTTCTTGGCCCAAGCAACTCTATTCTTCTTATTGTTGTCCTTTAGTAGTGGTTTCTTTGCAGCAATTTGACCATGAAGGCCTGATTTCACGCAGTCTCCTATGAACAGTTGATGTTGAGATGTGTCTGTTACTTGAACTCTGTGAAGCATTTATTTGTGCTGCAATCTGAGGTGCAGTTAACTCTGCTGCAGAGGATAAGTTCATTAGAGGTAACTCTGGGTCTTCCTTTCCTGTGGTGGTCCCCATGAGAGACAGTTTCATCATAGAGCTTGATGTTTTTGGCGACTCCACTTGAAGAAACTTTAAAAGTTTTTGACATTTTCCGCATTGAATGACCTTCATGTCTCAAAGTAATGATGGACTGTTTCTCTTTGCTTATTTGAACTGTTCTTGCCATATATGGACTTGGTCTTTTACCAAATAGGGCTATCTTCTGTATACCACCCCTTCGTTGATACCACACAACTGATTGGCTCAAATGCATTAAGAAGGAAAGATATTCGACAAATTAACTTTTAACAAGGCACACCTGTTAATTGAAATGTATTTCAGGTGACTACCTCATGAAGCTGGTTGAGAGAATGCCAAGAGTGTGAAAAGCTGTCATCAAGGCAAAGGGTGGCTACTTTGAAGAATCTCAAATATTAAATATTTTGCTTTGTTTTACACTGTTTTTGTTACTACATGATTCCATATATGTTATTTCATAGTTTTGATGTCTTCACTATTATTCTACAATGTAGAAAATGGTCAAATTAAGAAAACCCCTTGAATGAGTAGGTGTCAAACTTTTGACTTGTACTGTTTGTGACATTTGTTACCATGCAACGAGGCAGCGGGAAACGAGGCAGCGGGAAACGAGGCAGCGGGAAAAAATACATATCTATGCACTTAAATAGCGAATGGTTTATTTTCATGCGAGCCAGGTAGGCTCTACTCCTGTTGTAAAGAGACGCAATGTGCATAATATTACGAAAGTTGAGAAACAAATATAGTAGCTGTTATAGAGTGGAAAATGATGCTGGCTCATCTAATCAATAGGCAGCGCTATCACCGGTCCTAGATTGGTGACCGTTCTGTGAGCAATAAAGATAGTTGAGTATTGGTCTCCATGATAGATAGTGGTGTAAATCAGTTCCTAATAAATGACAAGTAAAGATTACATCCTGTGTCCTCCAATTATATGTTGATCTATTCAAGATACTACAGTAGGCCTAGCCTATAGAAAGCTGATGGATCCTCCTCTTTTTATTAGCAGCCATCACTCTGTTTTCTCCTGCATTTACAAAACCTATAGAAATG